>NW_024037061.1:2402500-3002500 GCF_015706575.1 Patiria miniata
GGTGACACATGGGGGAACCAGAAAGGAGCTTTTAAGCTTATACATGTACAGACTTCACACCATTTTTAAACTTTGCTTGGCAGGTACTTTGCTTTACATAATCACTTTTGATGATAGAAGGCATTAAAGAGCGTGTCCTGAATTTACTACATCTTGGGCCGTGTCCAAAACGGGCTTCCAGAGCTACGGCTACGTCTATTGTCAGCACGTCCCACGTATTTTCAATGGGCGCAGACCTAGACCTAGCTCTGGACAGCTGGATTCGGATGCAGCCTCATATCACATGTAACTGGGACATGAACAAATGTAACCCCGATTTTATGGGCTGATCCAAGCGCAGAGACTGAAGTCAGCTGGACCACAATAGATAGATTGCATTCAGCAGACATCTCAGAGGTGTGGTTTGTTATGTTAAAGGGAATGTACATCATTGGCTTTTGCTGTAATTTTCAGAAATTAACTATTTTGAGGGGTTAGTATAACAGATAAAATATTGTTACACTGACATGTTTGAAGTTTTGTGTTCGAAAATACTGGAAAACCAAGAAAAACAAAAATGTTCCAGTAGTCTGGTTCCCTGACTCCACTAAAGATGAAATGGATCAATTTATAGATGCCGGGAAATTGTAAGGTAATAGAACCAGTCTACATGTAACTGGCCTGCACCCGTTCATGAACATGTAACCAATAGCAAACAAAATTTGGACTGAAAAAAAATTGGTAAATTTGGAGCAGTAGGCCCTAGTTGAAAAATAGTTAGGTTTTTCCAACGGTGGTCGGCCGACCACAGTTGGAAATTTATACACAATACCACTTTTCTTGAGAATGACTTCACACATGGTGCCATAATTTTACAGGATGCTTTAGACTGTCATTTACCAACATCCTAGTAAGGTATTTCGTAAAAAAAATTGTAGTTTTGTTTTTCGATGTTTGCAAATGTTGTATATTCCCTTTAATTCATTAACAATGAATGCATAAGAGGTCCAATCATGTGTGTTGAACAAAAGCACATAACCGGTGCCTCACAGACAGCTGCAGTGCAGATACATAGACGCTTGACCATTTGCCTTAATTACTATTTTTAAACTCAAAATCACTGCGAATGATGCATGTTTTTCTTTGAATTGGCACATGATGGGGTTTCCTCTATAATTTTGCACCAATGACATGATACACCCTTTTCCTAATTATGCTCAGGCTTTTCTTTGAACCGCCTCTTTTTTTTAAGAATTTTTTTCCCACAAAGGGTGTCCGTAAAAGTTTGTGAAAAATATTGTACTTTCCCCCATACAAAGTTTCAAATGACTGTCGTTTTGGCATGGGTCACACGCATTTATGTGTTAATAGGATACATTGTACACGTGGTATTATTATTTTTATTTTTCAAGTTAAACAAAGAAATTGACTGGAGTGGGGCTTGAACCTGCAACCTCCGGATTACCATTTAGACGCACCAACTGAGCTATCCAGCCCTATGTTGGCGGTCCCCCATTTTGTCAATTTCTTTGTTCAAGAGGCGACAGTCTGAAGCCATAAACCTGCAGAGGCAATGCATCAAGGGTTCACGCCCAAAGTCATGAGGCTACCAACATCATCAAATTATTTTTGTAAAAGAATCAATGTGAAAATTTTAGTCAAGCAACTGACATTAACCCTTACTCTCTGAGGGTAGTTTACTGCATGTCAGTTGGTTATGCCAATGCCCTCCAGCTGCAGTTTATTGGCAGATAGTTTGTCTTAACAGTGAAGGCTCCAATTGGCAGGAGTTGGAGGCCCTGGAGGGTGCCTGATACTGACCAGCTGGGGGCACTCACTTTGTTATCAGAGGACTCTCATTGTTCTCTGTGGCATGTATTGGAGTGCCTGTCCAGTTACCCTTGAAATGACATGGCAGATATTGGAGGGCCATGCAAAAAACATAGGAGATTTTCTTGAGGCACATATTGGCATGCGTTGGAGGGTCTAGTAGGGTAAGGGTTAATAAGGTTATTCTCCTACTTCAATTCTAAAAACTGTTCAAACTTCACTTTTAATAAGAGAGAATTCCATGTATTTCAAGCTTGGCATCCCTCTTTGAAAAATGAAAAGGCCCTCCTGGTCTCGTGAATCAAAGCAGAAGTGGTTATGAAAATATTATCGGATGACCTAAGTGCCAAGACAGCAAAAGGGGAAGTCTGAGTTTATTTTTCTTTATGTACTGATGGACTAAACAACAAAGATTTAGGAAGCAAAATTCCTCAGACAGGATTTATGATGAATGTTTATACCACTTCCTTGATTGCAAAGATACATTTTTATTGGTAAAACTTGCCAAGTTTAATACAATGAGGAAATAAGTGACAAAGTGGTTTAGCTCCAATGTCACTAGTAAGATGGGTATTTAACATGTAGCCATACATGTACATACAGAAGTTATTCTCTATAAATGTTGCTGTAGAAGAAGGGCTAAGCTCAGAAGTTGTTTGCATACCCCACCGACTACTGAATTTTGATGAGTGACTGGCTGGGACCATACTGGCAGACTAATTTTGCAAATTATACAAGGGAAAAGTTTACTGTGGTCTTTCTGATCAAGGCTTAATAACATCGACATGGCAAGGATGGTGCCTCTTCTGGGTTTCATCTTCACTGCAATACTGTTCCAGGAGTGTAAATCCTTCAGACTGCATCCAGAAAGTCAAACCGTTGATGAAGGAACAAATGTTACATTGACGTGTTGGTCTGATCGCATGAATGAAATTCAATCACGTCAGTGTAAACAGTCATCACTAAAGATTCGTTGGATAAGGTACATCAAGCACAGCACTGAATCTAAACGTGTTGTCAATTGTTTTACAGTGGACAATGATTTCAATGATCGAATGACTGTTGACTTTGATGAAGGAGCAAAGAAATATAGTCTGAATATTGCTAATGTCCAACCACAGGACAGTGGGGAGTATTTCTGTCGACTATACTTTTCTTCCAGGAAAGAAACATACAACTCTAACTCAGCCTTGTTGAGAGTCAATCGACATCCACCTCTCAAGATAAAACCAAATACTTCCATTGCCCCCTCAATGGTCACAGTTACTGAAGGGCAGACGGCTGTCTTCATATGTACCTCAGAGGATGTGGCTGGGGCGGTGGTTGCTGAGTACATATGGCATGTGTACAAAGGTGATGGATCAGAAGTTAGAATTGACTTGTCGACAATGCTCACTCACAAGAGTCACTTTAATCTTGGTCCGAGAGGCCAAGTACTTGAGATACTGGACACGTCCGCTATAGACCTGCACAACTCTGTGTTAGGATGCACGGCAGTGATTGGCAATGACACTTACAGAAGTGACCGAAATGCTTCTTTAAAAGTTTTCGCACATCACAGTGATCCCAGCGGAGCTATCTTGGGAACCATTCTTGGCATTGTTATCCTTGCCATCGGCATTGTGCTCCTAAGAAACCTCTTGCTCAAAAACAAACAGAAGCATCCAAGTCCAAGGAGAGTTACAAACCCAAGTTTTTCACTGGAACAAGAGAGGCCAGCCATCTCGAATCCCGTCACCATTGAGACTGGTTTGATTTATGAAAACCTTCCACAAGAGACTACAAGTCAACCAGAGCCGACAACTGAGAGTCAACCTCTTGAAGGGACTTCGGAATCCAAGGCAGACCTGTACGCCTTCGTTAACAGGAGAGGAGGCGACATCCGCCACTTCACCATGACGCCCCAAACCAACAAAGCCACGACTCAGCCTGGATTCGTGAGCCTGCCTCGCAACTTGGAGCCCCCATCCTTCGCCGGACCAAAAGATCCTGGAAGTGCCATCATGGTCCATGCCAAGCCTGACAAAGCCATTCCGGAGTTGTATGCCCCGGAGAGCTCATCATCAGCAAGTGATGCCGCAAGTGACGCTGCGACACCTCAAGACCTTGGTTCGCAAGAGGAAGAGGAATTGAAGTACGCAGACTTGAACCTAAGCCATCCCACTCAAGAAGAGGCTGCTGGAATTGTCGCTGTCTAAGACAAACTCAACAAATCTCAACTCAAAGACATCTAAGGTAGTGATCATTTCATTTTACTTGGGTATACAGTGCCACCCTTGGCAAGCTACTGATTGGGTGACATACCGGGTAGGCCTACCCGAGCAGGGATGTACTGTAGTTGAGTCCATCACAAATCCATCACAGGTCCAGTCACAAGTCCAGTCACACGAAACAGTAGACAAACAATAACAATGACTTGTGATTTGAATTGGGATTAGAGGCCTTACAGAGACTTGTGATGGACTACATGTACATCCCTGGTTGCAAGGGCAGCTTTAATATACTGGAATATTGAACTTGTAGCCCCGAGTTCAAATTTTGAATTTCAAATTCAAAATCTAAACCTTGGGTGTAGACTCTAGCATGTTGATCTTAAGTCAGAAGGTTTTTACTTTACAAAAAAAAAAAACTGTTCCTCTTTTATCCTACATTTTCATCATCTTTTGAGAATCATTCCTAATTTTTTTTTTATCTGGAGACCTTATTATTGTTATTTGAAAGTTGTAAATGTACAAATTATCAATATACATGTAGACAATACATGTAAGTCTACCTGTACAGTATGTACTCAGTCTGACTGTACTTCAATGTTTTAAAAAATACAATCCTGCCTTGCAGAAGGATGTTATGTGCAGATACTGAAGAAAGCTTGACCACAATAGATGGATTGCACTCACCAGCCATCTTTGAGGCATGCTTTCATTAACAATGAAATGTGTACCCATGCGTGCTTCATTAACAATGAGGTGTGCTTCATTAACAATGAGGCGTGCTTCATTAACAATGAGGCGTACTTTCATTAACAATGAAATGTGTACCCATGCGTGCTTCATTAACAATGAGGTTTGCTTCATTAACAATGAGGCGTGCTTTCATTAACAATGAGGCGTGCTTTCATTAACAATGAGGCGTGCTTTCATTAACAATGAGGCGTGCTTTCATTAACAATGAAATGTGTACCCATGCGTGCTTCATTAACAATGAGGCGTACTTTCATTCACAATGAAATGTGTACCCATGCGCGTCCCTGTAGAACAAAAGCACACACCTCACAGATGACTGCATGTGCAAATCTATCTTTAAACATGTAGAATGATTTAGTTGCCACCTTTACTATTTTTAAATGAAAATTCCAATAGACGATGCATGCTTTCGTTTGAATTGACACTTCAATGCAGTTTCCTCTGTGATTTTCTTCAAAGGATGTGTGACATCCTTTTTCCTGATTATGGTCAGGCTATCCTTAGAACCACCCCTTATTTGGAAACAATTTTGTAAAACAACTTGTGCCATAAAAGTTGGTCAAAATTCTATTCACCACACAAAGCTTCAAATGACATTTTGATATGGGCGACAGTAGTGATAAGATACAAACATACATGTACACTTGTTTGAAATTTAGTTTGATTTCCAAGTTGAACAAAGAAATTGACTGGAGCAGGGTTAGAACCTGCGACCTCCATTTTACCATTCCTACCAACAGAGCTATGTTGGCGGTCCCCCATTTTGTCAGTCTTTTTTCACGAGGCATTAGTCAGAAGCCATAAACCTGTAGATTGCGTGCAGCAAGGGATCACGCTGAGAGTCATGATGCTAGCAACATTAGACAAATTGTTTTTAACCAGTTGTGTCGGATGACATGTTAGCACGATCTAGCTGTCCGCATACACAGGACGGTTAAAATGTCAAGCGTGCCTTAAATTGCGTCCGGATGACGTCTAAACATGCTTATCCCCCATTTGTTTTGTACACACACAAAATCCAAGAAGTCTGTGAAGGTAGACTGTGTGTTGAACTTGAACAAGGCCGCTGTGCACTGGCCTGTAAATTGTACAATTTATGCTCAGGGGGCACACAACAGAGTTTTGAAAAATATGAGGTTGCTGTAAGAAATACCGTACAAATACTGTTGAAATGACTCTTGCAAATCAGTATTTGTGGCGTTTGGCTTTATATCTAAAGTTGGCTGTTATATTTTGCCTTTTTCGAAAATCTAAGTTTTTCAGCAAAAATAATCCTTCAGCAAAAAAAAAATTTCTGCAAAAATAATCCCGTCACCAAGTAGTTAACGAATCAATGTGTATATGTCAACATTTTACAGTATGCACTTATACAACTGGTGTTGATCAAAGGCGGATCCAGGGGGGCCAAAGGGGGCCATGGCCCCCCCAAAACGAAACCAATTTTTTAAATTTTTTTATGTGACATTGCAATAAAGGCAGGCAATGATTACACCACCATCTTTTCCTCAAAAAACATTGGTTTAAGTGGTCAGAAATTGCCTCAGATCGCACCACAGAGCATCTAGAATCCAAAAAATTTTGGGGGCCCTTAAGCGGGCCCCGAACCCCACGCCGTAATTTTTTGACCCACTTTTTGGGGGGACCAAATTTTTTTTGGCCCCCCCTAAAATTGTGTTCTGGATCCGCCCTTGGTGTTGATAAGAAAATTGTCTTATTTGAATTCTTAACATTGTTCAAACTTTACATTTAAAAGACACAATCGCATATATGTGTTTCAAGCTTTGACAGCCCTTCTTTAAAAAGTGGAAAGGCCCATATAGTTACTTGAAATTTTTTAAATCAAAGCAGAAGTGGTTATGAAAATATCATCCGATGCCTAAATTGTCAAAACCGCAAAGGGGAAGTCTGGATGTTTTCCTCTAGTTGTACTCATAGACCAAACAATACAAATTTCAAGAGGAAGCACAATTCCACAATTAGACAGCATTTATGATGAATTTTTCTACCACTTCCTTGACTGAAAAGATACATTTTTATTAGTAAAACTTGCCAAGTTTAATACAAATGAGGAAATAAGTGACAAAGTGGTTTAGCTCCAATGTCACTAGTCAGATGGGTTTTTAACTTGTAGCAAAACATGCAGAAGTCATTCTCTTTAAATGTTGTTGGTGAAGGAGGACACTAAGCTCAGAAGTTGTTACCAGCACCGGTTTATATACTCCACCGACCACTAAGTTTTGTCGAGTGAATGTCTGGGACCATATTGGCAGACTGACTTTTGCAAATACAAGGGGCAGTATTACTGTGGTCTTTCTGAACAAGTTTTAATAACATCGACATGGCAAGGATGGTGCCTCTTCTGGGTTTCATCTTCACTGCAATGCTGTGCTGGAAGTGTCAATCCTTCAGACTGCACCCAAAAAGTCAAACAATAGATGAAGGAAATAGTGTAAAATTGACTTGCTGGTCTAACAAAATGAATGACACACCGGTAGAACAACATCTTTGTGAAAATGAACAGCAAGTACCCAAGCTTCGCTGGATGCAGTACACCAGACACAACGATACAAGTGAACGTGTTGCTGTTTGTAAATATGTGGAGAACAATTTTAACGAACGTATGACGGCTGACTTAATTATACGTGAAGGATTGAAGCAGTACAGCCTGTATATTGCAAATGCACAACCACAAGACAGTGGAGAGTATTTCTGTCGACTTTATTACCCTGATGAGGAAGAAACATACAACTCTAACACAGCCTTGTTAACAGTCAACCTTAAACTTCCCAAGCATTCTCCTACTTGTGAAGCACATCCAGATCCTTCACATGAATCAAGTGGTTCAACAATTTCTCTGACATGCACCCTCTCACGGGATGATCCACCAAGCCTCCTGACCTGGTTCCAAAAACTACCCAGCGGTCTCTGCCCGCTGGGCGATTCAAACAAGACCCAACCTGGACAGTCACTTTCGATTGAGCATGTACTGCACGAAACAAACAAACCAAGAGAGTTCATCTGTGTTGCCGGTACAGATTCCCAAAGTGGCACAAGTTGTTTAGTCACACCAACAACTGTTTCCATCACCCCTTCTTCAGTTACTGTTAAAGGTCAGACGACAGTTTTCCCTGACTATACTTGTGCTTGTAAAACCCAAGTTAATACCACTGTGGCTGTCTTGGGAGCCATTCTGGGCATTGTTATCCTTGCCATCGGCATTGTGCTTCTCAGAAACCTCTTGCTCAAAAACAAACAGAAGCATCCAAGTCCAAGGAGAGTTACAAACCCAAGTTTTTCACTGAGGCAAGAGAGGGTGGACATGTCAAATCCCGTCGCCAGTGAGACTGGCCTGAATTATGAAAACCTTCCAGAACAGACCGCCAGGCAACCAGAGCCAACGACCGAAAGTCAAACTCTTGAAGGGACTTCAGAACCCAAGGCAGATCTGTACGCCATCCCTAACAGGAGAGGTGGAGACATCCGCCACTTCACCTTGACGCCGCAAACCAACAAAGCCCAGACTCAGCCTAGATTCGTGAGCCTGCCTCGCAACTTGGAGCCCCCGTCCTTTGCCAGACCAAAAGATCCTGGAAGTGCCATCATGGTCCACGCCAAGCCTGACAAAGACATCAGAAAGCACCCAAAACCCATTCCGGAGTGGTATGCCCCGGAGAGCTCATCATCAGCATGTGATGCCGCAAGCGCCGCTGGGACAACCCAAGACCTTGGATCGCAAGAGGAAGAGGACTGGAAGTACGCAGACTTGAACCTAGACCATCCCACTCGAGGAGCTGCTGGAATCGACGCTCTCTATGCCCAACTCAACAAAGGCCGCAAGGACCAAGGCGAGAAATTCTCCACTCAAGAAATCTAAGGTAGCAATCATTTTCATTTTACTTTGGTGTACATTCAATATCACTCCTGACAAGCTAACTGGGTTGGCGACATATTTTGGATATCTATTGAGCATGGTTGTAGTCGAGTCCATCACAGGTTCCGTCCCAAGTAAATCAAAGGTCCAATCACAAGTCCAGTCACGCAAAAAAACAATGGATGAACAATCCCTGTGTCACAACTCATTCCAAAAGCTTGTGATCTAAAATGGGACTGGAGGACTTGCGATGGACTTGCAGGGTATTGTAATGGACTTGCCTACTTCCCTTGTATTGAGGGCAACTTTAAACCCTAACCTCACCTGAAGCTACAAAACACTACTAGTATTAAATTGTAGCATGCAGTACTTCAGCATATAGGTGGGCACAGCACTCATGTTAGTATTTTGTAGTATTTAGGTACTGCATACATAATTTCTGTAGTAGTTAGTATGTGGTACTTTACCCCAAAGTAACCTTAGGCCAAACAAAAAAAAGTCTCCGGTTTCTGGTATGCGCGCGTCGCCGTAGCCATGCCTGTCGGCAAAATGAAAAAGTTTTTTTTCAATAAAAGATGATGTCTCAAAACCGCCAAAATCACTGGTTTGACTGGAATCCCGCTGCTGCACAATTTTAACGTGTTTTTAGATGGGGTTATGATCGAGAATAAGCTTTATGTGGCCGCTCCGGACTCCCATATATTTGCACTAGGTTTAGTCGGGCACCATTTGCAGTCATCAGCCGACATTTGAAGCAAAAAAAACAGGTAAAAACAAAAAAAGCTGCGTCGCCGCACCACTTTTTGGGCAAGCTCCATACCAGAAACCGGAGACTTTTTTGGGGGGCCTTAAGGGCGTTAAGGTTAAAATACTAGAATGTTGACTTTTAACTCCTCCAAGTTCAGATTTTGAATTTCAAATTCAAAATCTAGATCCAAGGTGTAAATTTGAGGATGTTGACTTTTATACCCCCCCCCCCCCCCCAACCTCTGAGTGATTACCTCTAGATTACAACCACTCCTCCCCAATGTGTCATTACTCTAATCAAAGTGACTTGGATGTACATGTACATTGGTTGCCCATTCGTGTCAGGGTATCTACATGTATAAGGACTCGGAGATGAAACTGGCTTTGGCAAAAAAATCTGAAATTGGACCTTGGGGCCGAGATGCCACAGCGTCGCGCAGTGCAGTGCAGCACAGCGCATCAATGGCCAAGTTCGGGCAAGGACCATTAGTCGACTAGTGGTTGATTTGTGACGTACCTTACACCTGCGCACTGATAGCAACGTGCGAACGTCTCTAGTCAAACGCTGGTCAAAATGTCATCGCAAAACTTCTGGATCCTGGCTCTCTGCTAGCGTTATGAATGCGCACGGCTATTGGTTACCAGCGAAGCAACCAACCCCAGTAGGCTGGTTCCAAATAGTCGACTAGCGTAGTCAACCACTGTTGACTAGACAGAGTTTGGGCAAACGTTAGTTAAGCATTGGTCAACTATAGTCCTTGCGCGAACTTGGCCTTAGTCATAGGTCAGTATTTAACTTTTCTCCAGCCGGAAAAGGATCTGGTCAGCGTTGGTATAGGTGTTTTACACTTGTGCACATTTTTACGTGCCATTTTCATCGACTTTCCTTGGAAGTTCTAATTAAAAAACAAATTTGTGGAAAAATTGTTAAACAATCATATTTGTGGATTCGTTAAAAAATCTGAAATTTCATCGAAATTTTTTTAAAATCTGATTTCAGATTAAAATCTGAAAAGTTTCATCTCTAAAGGTTTGTAGAGCTGAATCACATCAGTTAAAATGCATCAGCGTATCTGAAGCATAAAAGTGGATGCAATTTTATTCCAGTGTTAAATAATATTCATAAATAAGGCAGTTTATGCACTCCTATTGGTCGAGAGCCTGTCACGTGACCGGTCTTAAACGGATGATAAAGACATGGCTAGCTGGTCTTAAACGCTTTTCCAGTGTCACATGAAATTTGGACTCCCATGAAATCTGGTGCCTTTTAACGTTTCATTGGTGGAACGTTCACATTCCTCACATATGCATGCGCAATACTACCTGACTACCAGTAAATCAGTATTTCATGGTCCAAAATGCGCACTACACCAGCCCAGCTGCGTTTTGCGCGACATCGGGCAGTACACGCGACACGCACGCCAATGTTCTTATAACGAGTTGTGGAGGGGTATTCCATATTATAGTCAGAGGGGTGTTTTGTAAAACATGAAGTAAAATTATTGAACAAAGTTGGCAACGTCTAATTTTTTACTTGTTTTGATTTTTGGACCGAAAAGATTTGTTTTGGTTTTTTTTTTACCGAAAAGAAATTTATGAATGGGAATAAATACGTGTTTGGTCGGTATTAAACAGTCTGTTTAAGACCGGTGTGAGTCTGGATGGGTGATAATTACCCATCCAGACTCACACCGGTCTTAAACAGAGTGTTATACATGTAGTACCTCCCAAATACATATTTGTATGTACACGTACATGTGTTGGGAAAAATTAAAGATCTGACTGATTGATTGATTGATTCTTAGTTAAATGCACATGTCCCCTCGATTGACACCCAAGTGAGAAAGTGACCTAATGTCTGAAACATCAACTCCATTGTTCACATTTCAGACATTTTTCCTGGTTCACCGTGAGCTCTTGCTTAGAACATACAAGTATAAGAAAAAAGTTTAAAATTAAGAGTACACTTAGATGATTCACTTGTCCAAACAAGGAAACGGAAATTTATATTTTCTCCAGAGACTTTTTTTAACCAAACACTGGATTATTAACGAGGAAGTAGCATTGGTATGTGGTCAAGTATTGGGAATAGTCATGTGAGGGATTGTCTTGATTTGAGGAAGTCGTGGGAAAATAATGAAACATTTATTAGTGACTGCATCTGTCAGACGTTTACCAAAAAAGCTTGGTCTGCTCTGGTGCTCAATTCTCACCAACAAAAAACGATTATAATGTGGACTTTGCTGTGTCAAATTTTTTTGTGACCAGCTCTTGGGCAAACACTTTGTAGTAGACCGCGAGCATAAAACAGAGAAGGAATAAAAACAGCTGTGAGATTCATGCCCTACTTCTCTGTTAGGAGGAACTTCCAGACGCCGCTCACCATGCAGTTTCCAAATGTGCTGTTCTTTGCATTGGTCATTACAGCAGTGCTCTATCAAGCACGCTGTGAAAGTTTCTCACTCCATCCAGTCAACCAGACAGTTTATGAGGGAACAAATGTGACACTGACTTGCTGGTCAGACTACATGACTGCAAGCTATTCAGAAAGCTGCACTCGACCCAAATTACGTTGGATGAAGACCACCGAGTCTGGTGGTTTGCAACGCATCGTTGATTGTTACAATGTGGAGGAACCTTTCAACTATCGCATGATGGTTGAACTGGATGAAAGTAACACTAAGTATCGTCTCACGATGTTTAATGTACAGCCACAGGACAGTGGAGAATATTTCTGTCGCATGTACTCTCCCAGCTATTATAACCCAACAACATATGATTCTGACCGGGCAATACTGAGAGTCAACAGGTCTCCTTCTCATACTCCTACATGTCAGGTGCAACCCCAACATTTTTGGGTGGGTACAAACGTTCTATTAAAATGTACTCTCTCACCTCAAGATCCTCCGACCTTTTTAACTTGGTTGGATTCCACTCAAAATCAGCTTGGAAGCTCACAGATGACACAACCAGGTGATGTGTTTTCAGTATGGAGGGTCTTGCAAGAAAGCGACAACATGAAAAACTTTACCTGCGTGGCCGGTAATGATTTGGAGACCAGTCCTCGTTGTTCCATAATACCCCTCAACATTCTAACAAATGTTACGGTCTCACCAAGTTCACAGACAGTCTTTGAAGGAGAAACAGCAGTGTTCACGTGTCATTTAACAGCTATACCCTCGGCGACACCAACTGAATATGTGTGGTTTGTGAACAAAGATGATCCCTCATCAGTGAGAGTTGAGCAAACAGCATTAGCAAACCAAAGTGGACTGTACAGCCTTAGTCCAAATGGTCAAACGCTGAAAATTCTTCAAGTATCAGCCATGGAATTTAACAACTCTGAAATAAGTTGCTCTGCATTTCTTAACCAACAATCTTACAGAGGTGTTGCTTCTCTGATGGTTCAACGTGTTTCTGTAACAACAGCAGCCCCAGCTCAAGCAGTTACAATGACTGCTTCTGTTAACAATGACATCAGTGACACCACAACTGAGACATTGTCACTGGGACTCATCATTGGGGCCATTGTGGGGATCATTTTGCTTGTGATCATCATTAGTCTGCTCGCCCTGTATCTGATCAGAAATGCCCGAAAGGATCGCAGACCACAAAGAGAGGAAGGCAGAAACGTTCAGTCATCATCAAGGGAGGAGGGAGTTGCTGGCTCCTCAGCCTTGGCAGAGACTAACCCAACTTATGAAAATCTTCCAGAAGATACCAGAGGTCAACCCGAACCATCCACAGATCTGACGCTTGTAGATTCATCAGAACCCCAGGGAGACTTGTACGCCATCCCTAACAGGAGAGGAGGTGACATCCGCCACTTCACCTTGACGCCGCAAACCAACAAAGCCACAACTCAGCCTGGATTCGTGAGTCTGCCTAGGAACCTGGAGCCCCCATCTTCTGCCAGACCAAAAGATCCTGAGAGTGCCGGCATGGTCTATGCCAAGCTTAACATCAGGAAGCACCCCAAACCTATTCCAGAGTGGCACGCCCCGGAGAGTTCGACATCAGCAAGTGATGTCGCAAGTGCCGCTGAGATGCTGCAAGACCGTGGATCACAAGAGGAGGAATTGAAGTACGCAGACTTGAACTTGGACAGTTCCACTCAAGAAGGAGCTGCTGGAATTGAAGCTCTCTATGCCAAAGTCAACAAAGGCAACACCCAGAAACTCTCTTGTCAAGACATCTAAGGTAGCAACCAATATCTTTGTTTTACATGGGTGTACATTATTACTCATAGTCTTATGACAAGCTACTGGTTGGGTGACATATTGACACATTGAGGGAAATTTATGTTTACTGTTCACCCCTTCTGAGATTAAATTCTAAATTTCAAATCCAAAATCTACATCTCAACATCCCCCCTACCGTACAATGCCATTTTTAAAAATTGCCTTCAATCTGTTCTTGAAAGTAAAAATCAATATGATTCAAGATCAAACAATTTTAATCAATCCTAACCCCTAGACCCTTTTGGCTAGGAACCAACCTCAATCCTGCAAAATCCTCCAATTGCCACCATGGAAACATTGGATTCAGCTTCAATCCTCCAAAATCATCCATTATCTCTTGAATTTGTTCAGTGGAGGGTGACCTGGATTGCCTCAATCCTTCAAAATCCTCCAATATTAATTGGTTGAGGCAGTGCCGATGACATTCAGAAGCAGTGCGGATGATATCGAGCATAAACGCAGGGCTCAGTTATGCATGACTGAACATAAACAATGCTGGGTGCAGCCTACAAACTTGACAAAATACACCCTCCAAAATCAACCGACACTTTTTTGCCATTCAGCCTCAATCCTCCAAAATCGTCCTACACTGTCTGTGGGATTTTGAAGGACTGAGGGTTAGTGTTAATATTTGTAATACACTGTATAACAATGTATTAAACTGTATTACATTGTATAACAATGTATTACATTGTATTTCTGCAGTGTTGTAGTCGAGTCCACCACAAGACCATCACACTTTCTTTAATTAGTAAATCACAAATCCAGTCACAAGTCCAGTCACAAGAAACAGTAGATGAACAATAAGAAAGTTGAATACCTTTGTCAAAGCTCATTTGAATAACTTGTGATTCATACATGTAGATGCTGGAAAAACAGAGGGAAACAGACAGGAATTCTTAATAATTTGGTATTTTTTTGTTGTTGGACGTTTGCAAATGCTCTACATTACCTTTAATGTCGGAAACATAAACTTCATTGTTAGATGTCTAAACAAGGAAAGTGAAAATATTATTTTCTGTGGGGAAGTTAAAAAACCAATAACGAAAGGAAAAGTTGTATTTTCTTTTAAGACTTTTTTAAAAACAAACAGTGGATTATAAGAGGAAGTAACATTCAATATGTTGTCAATTGTATTCATAGTGTGTACGCATTGTGAATTGTGATTGGTTAGGGACAAATCATGTGGTGGATTATCTTTGTTTCAGGACGATATGGACTAATAACGAAACCTTTGTCATCAACTGCATTCAGTCAAACGTTCATCGAAAAATTGGGTTGTTTACTGATCTGTTCAATAATAATCGATGATTGTGAATTTAGACTTGACTTTGTAAGAAGCTTTTGTGACCAGCTCTATAGACGACCACAAGTATTGGCAGAAGAGGAATAAAAACAGCTGTGGGATTCTTGCACTACTTCTCTGTTAGGAGGAACTTTCAGATGCCGCTCACCATGCAGTTACCGAATACGCTGTTCTTTGCACTGGTCATTACAGCAGTGCTCTATCAAGCACGCTGTGAAATGTTCACACTCAATCCAGCCAGCCAGACAGTATATGAGGGAACAAATGTGACACTGACTTGCTGGTCAGACAACATGACTGCAAGTAATTCAAGGAACTGCACTCGACCCAAATTACTTTGGATGAAGACCACTGATTCTGGTGCTACAGAAAACTATGTTGCTCATTGCTATGATGTAGGATACCTTGTCATCCATCGCATGATGGTTGAACTAGATGAAAGAAACAGTAAATATCGTCTCACGATACTTAATGTACAGCCACAGGACAGTGGGAAATACTTCTGTCGAATGTACTATCCTAAGGACGATCATTATAGACAAAGAACATACAATTCTGGCCGGGCAATACTGATAGTCAACAGGTCTCCTTCTCATACTCCTACATGTCAGGTGCAAGCCCAACATTTTTGGGTGGGTACACTTGTTCTATTAAAATGTACACTCTCACCTCAAGATCCTCCGAGCCTTTTAACTTGGTTGGATTCCACTCAAAATCAGCTTGAAAACTCAATGATGACACAACCAGGTTATGTGTTTTCAGTAGAGAGGGTCTTGCAAGAAGCTGACAACATGAAAAACTTTACCTGCGTGGCCGGCCATGATTTAATCAATGGTCCACGCTGCTCGGTGAGGCCTCTCAACATTCCAATAAATGTTACGGTCTCACCAAGTTTACAGACAGTATTTGAAGAAGAAACGGCAGTGTTCACGTGTCAATTAACAGCTATACCCTCGGTGACACCTACTAAATATGTGTGGTTGGTGAACAAAGGTGATCAGACATCAGTGAGAGTTGAGCAAACAACATTAGCAAACCAAAGTGGACTGTACAGCCTCAGTCAAAATGGTCAAACACTGAAAATTCTTCAAGTATCAGCCATGGAATTTAACAACTCTGAAATAAGTTGCTCTGCATTTCTTAGCCAACAATCTTACAGAGGTGTTGCTTCTCTGATGGTTCAACGTGTTTCTGTAACAACAGCAGCCCCAGATCCAGCAGTTACAATGACTGCTTCTGTTAACAATGACATCAGTGACACCACAACCGAGACATTGTCACTGGGTCTCATCAATGGGGTCATTGTAACAACAGCAGCCCCAGATCAAGTTGTAACAATGACTGATTCTGTTAATGATGACATCAGTGAACAAGTAACCAAGAAACTGTCACTTGCAGTCATTATTGGGGTCATTGTGGGGGTCATTTTGCTTGTGATCATCATTAGTCTACTCGCCCTGTATCTGATCAGAAATGCCCGAAAGGATCGCAGACCGAGGAACGTGGAAGGCAGGAGCATGCAGGAATCATCAAGGGATGCTGGCTCCTTAGCCTTAACAGAGACTAATCCAACTGATGAAAACCTTCCACAAGAGACCACAAGTCAACCCGAAGCAACAACAGATCAAACTCTTTTAGATTCATCAGAACCCCAGGGAGACTTGTACGCCATCCCTAACAGGAGAGGAGGCGACATTCGTCACTTCACCATGATGCCCCAAACCAACAAAGCCACGACTCAGCCTGGATTCTTGAGTCTGCCTAGGAACCTGCAGCCCCCATCTTCTGCCAGACAATAACATCCTGAGAGTGCCGGCATGGTCTATGCCAAGCTTAACAAAGACATCCGGAAGCACCCCAAACCTATTCCAGAGCGGTACGCCCCGGAGAGTTCGACATCAACAAGTGATGTCGCAAGTGCCACTGAGATGCTGCAAGGCTCCTTAGCCTTAACAGAGATTAATCCAACTTATGAAAACCTTCCACAAGAGACCACACGTCAACCCGAGGCAACAACCGATCAGACTCTTTTAGATTCATCAGAACCCCAGGGAGACTTGTATGCCATCCCTAACAGGAGAGGAGGCGTCATTCGTCACTTCACCATGATGCCGCGAACCAACAAAGCCACAACTCAGCCCGGATTCGTGAGTCTGCCGAGGAACCTGGAGCCCCCATCTTCTGCCAGACCAAAACATCCTGAGAGTGCCAGCATGGTCTATGCCAAGCTTAACAAAGACATCAGGAAGCACCCCAAACCCATTCCAGAGTGGCACGCCCCGGAGAGTTCGACATCAGCAAGTGATGTCGCAAGTGCCGCTGTGATGCTGCAAGAACGTGGATCACAAGAGGAGGAATCGAGGTACGCACACTTGAACTTTGACCATCCCACTCAAGAAAGAGCTGCTGGAATTGAAGCACTCTATGCCAAAGTCCACAAAGGAGCCCAGAAACTCTCTACTCAAGACATCTAAGGTAGCAACCAATATCTTTGTTTTACATGGGAGTACCCTACATTATTACATTGTATTTCTGCAGTGTTGTAGTCGAGTCCACCACAACCCAATCACAATTTCTTTAATTAGTTAATCACAAATCCAGTCACAAGTCCAGTCACAAGAAACAGGAGATGAACAATAAGAAAGTTGAATACCTTTGCCGAAGCTCATTTGAATATTGTGATGAACTTGACTACATCGCTGGTATTGAGGCAACTTTTAATACTAGGATGCTGACTTTTTAACCCCTTTGAGTTGAGATTTAGAATTTCAAACTTGAAATTTAAATCATGGGTGTTCAGTTTAGGATGTTGCTTTTTTTACGAGCATCTGATCTAATTACAGTGACTGGATGTACATGTAGATCAACACATTTGTTGACCATTTGTGTGAGAGAATGTACGTGTTCTACATAACCCCCGAGGACAGACACACAAAGGGAGAACAACAGATCCTTTCAGTCCTCGGGAGTTGGGTCTTTTGCTCAAAATGGTCCTCTGTAGTAGGTTTGGGTGCTTAGTCTATGGGAGAGTGTTACATTACAGGGACAAAAGGAAACACAAAGGATTGTCCTATGGAGTATATTAAAACAAGAGTGTATGCGCAAGGACTGAAGAGCTGAAATGTGTCTGCGTAACTAAAGCATTATGGGCGGATGCTTTTCTGAGTGATTTTTGCCCTCGATTGACAACCACATGAGACAGTGACATAGAACATTTGTTTTTGCTGTTATTTTCAGAAATGGGTGGATTTGGGGTTAGTATTTTATAACAAATATTGTTACAACTGACTTTTTTAAAGGTTTGTGTTCATAGATGCTGGAAAAACCGAGGAAAAAAATGCTGTTCTTGTAGTCTGGTTCCCTGACGCTAATTCAGATGAAATGGAGCAATTTATAGAAATCAAGCAAATTTCAGGTCAGGGAAACAAACCAGCTGGCCCGCACCTGTTCAAGATTTGTTACCGATTGCAAACAAAATGTGAAATTACTAAATTTGGTAAATTAGGGGCAGTATTTGCAGAAAAAAAGTCCTTTTTCCCAACAATGGTCAGCCGACCAACATTGGAAATTGATACAAAAATTCCACATTTCTTGAAAAAGACAGCACACCAGGTGCCATGATTGCACAGAATGCTTGAGACTATTATTCACTTACAGTCAAGACAGGTATTTCATAATAATTTGGTTTTTTTTTTTGGTTGTTGGATGTTTGCAAATGTTCTATATTGCCTTTAAAACTCACTAGGGGGTGTGCAAAATCATATTAAAATTGGAGGATTCAGGACTGTTAGGGCTATTGTCAGAAACATAAACTCCATTGTTAGATGTCTAAACAAGGAAAGTGAAAATATTATTTTCTGTGGGGAAGTTAAAAAACCAATAACGAAAGGAAAAGTTGTATTTTCTTCTAAGACGTTTTTTTAAAAACAAACAGTGGATTATAAGAGGAAGTAACATTCAATATGTGGTCAATAATATTCACAGTGTGTACGCATTGTGAGCTGTGATTGGTTAGGGAAAAATCATGTGATGGATTATCTTTGTTTCAGGACGCTATGGACTAATAACGAAACCTTTGTCACCAACTGCATTCAGTCAAACGTTTACCGAAAAATTGGGTTGTCTACTGATCTGTTCAAAAATAATCAATGATTGTAAATTTAGACTTGACTTTGTAAGAAACTATTGTGACCAGCAATATAGATGACCACAAGTATTGGCAGAAGAGGAATAAAAACAGCTGTGGGATTCATGCACTACTTGTCTACTTCTCTGTCAGCAGAAACTTTCAGACGCCACTCACCATGCAGTTAACGAATACGCTGTTCTTTGCACTGGTCATTCCAGCAGTGCTCCATCAAGCACGCTGTGAAATGTTCACACTCCATCCAGCCAGCCAGACAGTTTATGAGGGAACAAATGTGACACTGACTTGCTGGTCAATCTACATGACTGCAAGAGATTCAAGACACTGCACTCAACCCAGATTCCGTTGGATGAAGACCACTGAGTCTGGTGCTACAGAAAACTATGTTGCTCATTGCTATAATGTAGGATACCTTTTCAGCCATCGCATGATGGTTGAACTAGATGAAAGAAACACTAAGTATCGTCTCACGATGTTTAATGTACAGCCACAGGACAGCGGGGAATACTTCTGTCGAATGTTCTTTCCTAAGGACGATCATTATAGCCAAAGAACATACAATTCTGGCCGGGCAACACTGATTGTCAACAGGTCTCCTCATACTCCTACATGTCAGGTGCAACCCCAACATTTTTGGGTGGGTACGACTGTTCTATTAAAATGTACTCTCTCACCTGATGATCCTCCGAGCCTTTTAACTTGGTTGGATTCCACACAAAATCAGCTTGAAAACTCATGGATGACACAACCAGGTGGTGTGTTTTTAGCAACGAGGGTCTTGAAAGAATCTGACAACATGAAAAACTTTACCTGCGTGGCCGGTCATGATTTAGTCAATGGTCCACGCTGCTCGGTGAGGCCTCTCAACATTCCAATAAATGTTACGGTCTCACCAAGTTCACAGACAGTCTTTGAAGGAGAAACGGCAGTGTTTACGTGTCATTTAACAGCTATACCCCCAGCGACACCTACTAAATATGTGTGGTTGGTGAACAAAGGTGATCAGACATCAGTGAGAGTTGAGCAAACAACATTAGCAAACCAAAGTGGACTGTACAGCCTCAGTCCAAATGCTGAAACACTGGAGATTCTTCAGGTATCGGCCGTGGAATTTAACAACTCTGAAATAAGTTGCTCTGCATTTCTTGGCCAACAATCTTACAGAGGTGTTGCTTCTCTGATGGTTCAACGTGTTCCTGTTCCAACAGCAGCCCCAGATCCAGCAGTTTCAATGACTGCTTCTGTTAACAATGACATCAGTGACACCACAACTGAGACATTGTCACGGGGACTCATTATTGGGGTCATTGTAACAACAGCAGCCCCAGGTCAAGTTGTAACAATGACTGATTCTGTAAATGATGACATCAGTGAAAAAGTAACCCAGAAATTGTCACTGGCAGTCATCATAGGGGCCGTTGTGGGGGTCATTTTGCTTGTGATCATCATTAGTCTGCTTGCCCTGTATCTGAACAGAAATGCCCGAAAGGATTACAGACCGCGGAACGAGGAAGGCAGAAATGTTCAGGAATTATCTAGCCAGGAGAGAGTTGATGGCTCCTTAGCCTTGGCAGAGACTAACCCAACTGATGAAAATCTTCCAGAAGATACCAGCGGTCAACCCAAACCATCGACAAGTCAGACCCTGGTAGGATCATTGGAACCCCAGGGATACTTGTACGCCATCCCTAACAGGAGAGGAGGAGACACCCGTCACTTCACCTTGACGCCGCGAACAACAAAGCAATGACTCATCCTGGATTTGTGAGTCTGCCTACATGTACGTAGGAACCTGGTGCCCCCATCTTCTGCCAGACAAAAACATCCTGAGAGTGCCGGCATGGTCTATGCCAAGCTTAACAAAGACATCCGGAAGCACCCCAAACCTATTCCAGAGCGGTACGCCCCGGAGAGTTCGACATCAACAAGTGATGTCGCAAGTGCCGCTGAGATGCTGCAAGGCTCCTTAGCCTTAACAGAGACTAATCCAACTTATGAAAACCTTCCACAAGAGACCACACGTCAACCCGAGGCAACAACCGATCAGACTCTTTTAGATTCATCAGAACCCCAGGGAGACTTGTACGCCATCCCTAACAGGAGAGGAGGCGTCATTCGTCACTTCACAATGATGCCGCGAACCAACAAAGCCACAACTCAGCCCGGATTCGTGAGTCTGCCGAGGAACCTGGAGCCCCCATCTTCTGCCAGACCAAAACATCCTGAGAGTGCCAGCATGGTCTATGCCAAGCTTAACAAAGACATCAGGAAGCACCCCAAACCTATTCCAGAGTGGCACGCCCCGGAGAGTTCGACATCAGCAAGTGATGTCGCAAGTGGCGCTGTGATGCTGCAAGAACGTGGATCACAAGAGGAGGAATCGAGGTACGCACACTTGAACTTGGACCATCCCACTCAAGAAAGAGCTGCTGGAATTGAAGCACTCTATGCCAAAGTCCACAAAGGAGCCAAGAAACTCTCTACTCAAGACATCTAAGGTAGCAACCAATATCTTTGTTTTACATGGGAGTACCCTACATTATTACATTGTATAACAATGTATTACATTGTATTTCTGCAGTGTTGTAGTCGAGTCCACCACAAGCCCATCACAATTTCTTTAATTAGTTAATCACAAATCCAGTCACAAGTCCAGTCACAAGAAACAGGAGATGAAAAATAAGAAAGTTGAATACCTTTGCCGAAGCTCATTTAAATATTGTGATGAACTTGACTACATCGCTGGTATTGAGGCAACTTTAAAATACTAGGATGCTGACTTTTTAACCCCTTTGAGTTCAGATTTAGAATTTCAAACTTGAAATTTAAATCATGGGTGTTCAGTTTAGGATGTTGCTTTTTTTACGAGCATCTGATCTAATTATAGTAACTGGATGTAGATAAACACATTTGTTGACCATTTGTGTGAGAGTATGTACGCGTTCTACATAACCCCCAAGGACAGACACACAAAGAGAGAACAACAGATCCTTTCAGTCCTCAGGAGTCGGGTCTTTTGTTCAAAACGGTCCTCTGTAGTAGGTTCGGGTGCTTAGTCTATGGGAGAGTGTTATATTACAGGGACAAAAGGAAACACAAAGCATTGTCCTCGGGAGTATAGTTAAACAAGAGTGTATGCGCAAGGACTGATGAGCTGAAATACAACAGCTGAAATGTTCGGCATATCTGAAGCATTATGGGTGGATGCTTTTCTGAGTGATTTATGCCCTCAATTGACAACCACGTGAGACAGTGACATACAAAATTTGCCTTTGCTGTTATTTTCAGAAATGGATGCATTTGGGGGTTAATTTTGTTACAACTGACTTGTTTAAGGTTTTGTGTTCATAGATGCTGTAAAACCGAGGGAAAAATGCTGTTCTTGTAGTCGGGTTCCCTGACGCTACTTCAGATGAAATGGAGCAATTTATAGAAATCAAGCAAATGTCAGGTCAGGGAAACAAACCAGCTGGCCTGCACCTGTTCAAGGACTTGTTACCGATTGCAAACAAAATGTGAAATTATTAAATTTGGTAAATTAGGGGCAGTATTTGCAGAAAAAAAGTCCTTTTTTTCCAACAATGGTCTGCCGACCAACATTGGAAATTGATACAAAAATTCCACGTTTCTTGAAAAAGACAGCACACCAGGTGCCATGATTGCAAAGAATGCTTGAGACTATTATTCACTTACAGTCAAGACAGGTATTTCATAATAAATTGGTATTTTTTTGTTGATGGATGTTTGCAAATGTTCTATATTACCTTTAAAACTCCCTAGGGGGTGTGCAAAATCATATTAAAATTGGAGGATTCAGGACTGTTAGGGCTATTGTCAAAAACATAAACTCCATTGTTAGATGTCTAAACAAGGAAAATGAAAATAATATTTTCTGTTTGGAAGCTAAAAAACTAATAACGAAAGGAAAAGTTGTATTTTCTAATGCGAAGTTTTTTTTAAAACAAACAGTGGATTATAAGAGGAAGTAACATTCAGTATTGTTTCCATAGTGTGTACGCATTGTGAATTGTGATTGGTTAGGGAAAAATCATGTGATGAATCATCTTTGTTTCAGGATGATATGGATTCATAACGAAACCTTTGTCACCAACTGCATTCAGTCAAACGTTCATCGAAAATAGGGCTGTCTTCTGATGTGTTCAATAATAATCTATGATTGTAAATTTAGACTTGACTTTGTAAGAAGCTATTGTGACCAGCTCTATAGATGACTACAAGTATTGGCAGAAGAGGAATGAAAACAGCTGTGGGATTCATGCACTACTTCTCTGTTTTTAGGAGGAACGTTCAGATGCCGCTCACCATGCAGTTTCCAAATGTGCTGTTCTTTGCATTGGTCATTACAGCAGTACTCCATCAAGCACGCTGTGAAATGTTCGCACTCAATCCAGCCAGCCAGACAGTTCATGAGGGAACAAATGTGACACTGACTTGCTGGTCACACTTCATGACTGCAAACAATTCCAGACGCTGCACTCAACCCAGATTACGTTGGATGAAGTCCACTGAGTCTGGTGGTTTGGAACGCATTGTTGATTGTTACAATGTGGAGGAACCTTTCCACTATCGCATGATAGTTGAACTGGATGAAAGAAACACTAAGTATCGTCTCACGATGTTTAATGTACAGCCACAGGACAGCGGGGAATACTTCTGTCGCATGTACAATTATTATAGCCAAAGAACATATGATTCTGTCCGGGCAATACTGAGAGTCAATAGGTCTCCTTCTCATACTCCTACATGTCAGGTGCAAGCCCAACATTTTTGGGTGGGTACGACTGTTCTATTAAAATGTACACTCTCACCTCAAGATCCTCCGACCCTTTTAACTTGGTTGGATTCCACTCAAAATCAGCTTAAAAACTCATGGATGACAAAACCAGGTAGTGGGTTTTTAGCACCGAGGGTCTTGAAAGAATCCGACAACATGAAAAACTTTACCTGCGTGGCCGGTCATGATTTTGTCAATGGTCCACGCTGCTCGGTGTGGCCTCTCAACATTCCAATAAATGTTACGGTCTCACCAAGTTCACAGACAGTCTTTGAAGGAGAAACGGCAGTGTTCACATGTCATTTAATAGCTATACCCTCGGCGACACCTACTGAATATGTGTGGTTTGTGAACAAAGGTAATCAGACATCAGTGAGAGTTGAGCAAACAACATTAGCAAAACAAGGGGGACTGTACAGCCTCAGTCCAAATGGTGAAACACTGGAAATTCTTCAGGTATCGGCCGTGGAGTTAAACAATTCTGAAATATCTTGCTATGCATCTCTTGGACAAGGTAGTTACAGAGGTGTTGCTTCTCTGATGGTTCAACATGCTCCTGAAACAGCAGCCCCAGGTCAAGTTGAAACAACCACTGCTTCTATTAACGATGACATCAGTGACAAAACATCCCAGAAAATGTCACTGGGACTCATCATTGGGGCCATTGTGGGGATCATTTTGCTTGTGATCATCATTAGTCTGCTCCCCCTGTATCTGATCAGAAACGCCCAAAAGGATCGCAGACCACGGAGAGTGGAAGGCAGAAACAATCAGGAATCATCAAGGCAGGAGGGAGTTGCTGGCTCCTTAGCCTTGGCAGAGACTAACCCAACTTATGAAAATCTTCCAGAAGATACCAGAGGTCAACCCGAACCATCGACAGATCAGGCTCTTGTCGGATCCTCAGAAAACAAGGGAGATTTGTACGCCATCCCTAACAGGAGAGGAGGCGACATTCGTCACTTCACCATGATGTCGCGAGCCAACAAAGCCACGACTCAGCCTGGATTCGTGAGTCTTCCTAGGAACCTGGAGCCCCCATCTTCTGCCAGACCAAAACATCCTGAGCGTGCCAGCATGGTCTATGCCAAGCTTAACAAAGACATCAGGAAGCACCCCAAACCTATTCCAGAGTGGCATGCCCCGGAGAGTTCGACATCAGCAAGTGATGTCGCAAGTGCCACTGTGATGCTGCAAGACCGTGGATCACAAGAGGAGGAATTGAGGTACGCAGACTTGAACTTGGACTGTTCCACTCAAGAAGAAGCTGCTGGAATTGAAGCACTCTATGCCAAAGTCAACAAAGGCGACACCCAGAAACTCTCTACTCAAGACATCTAAGGTAGCAACCAATATCTTTGTTTTATACGAGTGCACATTATTCTTAGTCTGAAGACAAGCTACTGGTTGAGTGACATATGGACACATTGAGGGAAATTTATGTTTACTGTTTACCCCTTCTGAGATTAAATTCTAAATTTCAAATCCAAAATCTACATCTCGACATTTCCCCCTACAATGCCATTTTTTTTAAAGTGCCTTCAATCTGTTCAAGTAAGAATCAATAGGATTCAAGATCAAACAATTTTAATCAATCCTAACCCCTAGGCTCTTTTGGCTGGGCATCATCCTCAATCCTGCAAAATCCTCCAATTGCCACCATGGAAACATTGGAATCAGCTTCAATCCTCCAAAATCATCCATTATTTCTTGAATTTGTTCAGTGGAGGGGTGACCTGGATTGCCTCAATCCTTCAAAATCCTCCAACAATCACTGTTAATGGGTTGCAGCAGTGCCGATGACTTTCAGAAGCAGTTCAGATGATATCGAGCATAAACGCAGGGCTCAGTTATGCATGACTGAACATAAACAATGCTGGGTGCAGCCTACAAACTTGACAAGATGCATCCTCCAAAATCAACCGACACTTTTTGCCATTCAGCCTCAATCCTCCAAAATCGTCCTACACAGAGGGATTTTGAAGGACTGAGGGTTAGTGTTAATATTTGTAATACATTGTATAACAATGTATTAAACTGTATTACATTGTATAACAATGTATTACTTTGTATTTCTGCAGTGTTGTAGTCGAGTCCACCACAAGACCATCACAACTTCTTTAGTAAATCACAAATCCAGTCACAAGTCCAGTCACAAGAAACAGTAGATGAACAATAAGAAAGTTGAATACCTTTGCCAAAGCTCATTTGAATAACTTGTGATTTGAGGTGGGACTGGAGGGGAACTTGTGATGGATTTGCAGGGACTTGTGATGAACTTGACTACATCTCTGGTATTGAGGCAACTTTAAAATACTAGGATGTTGACTTTTTATCCTCTTCGAGTTCAGATTTACAATTTCAATGTTAAAATTTAAATCTTGGGTTTACAGTTTAGGATGCTGAGCATCTGATCTAATTATAGTGACTGGATGTAGATAAACACATTTGTTGACCATTTTTGTGAGAGTATGTACGTGTTCTACATAACCCCCGAGGACAGACACACAAAGGGAGAACAACAGATCCTTTCAGTCCTCGGGAGTTGGGTCTTTTGTAGGAAACTGTCCTCCGTAGTAGGTTCATGTGCTTAGTCTATGGGAGAGTGTTATATTACAGGGACAAAGGGAAACACAAAGCATTGTCCTTGGGAGTATAGTTAAACAAGAGTGTATGCGCAAGGACTGAAGAGCTGAAATGCAACAGCTGAAATGTGTCTGCGTATCTGGAGCATTATAGGCGGATACCTTTCTGAGTGATTTATGCCCTCAATTGACAACCATGTGAGACAGCCTCATACAACATTTGCCTTTGCTGTTATTTTCAGAAATGGATGGATTTGGGGCTAGTACCGGTATTTTATAAAAAATATTGTTACAACTGACTTGTTTAAAGTTCTGTGTTCATAAATGCTGGTAATACAAGGGGGAAAAAAGGCTTTTCTTGTAGTCTGGTTCCCTAACGCTACTTCAGATGAAATGGAGCAATTAATAGAAATCAAGCAAATGTCAGGTCAGGGAAACAGACTAGCTTGCCTGCACCTGTTCAAGATTTGTTACCGATTGCAAACAAAATGTGAAATTATTAAATTTGGTAAATTAGGGGAAGTATTTGCAGGAAAAAAAGTCTTTTTATTCCCAACGATGGTCAGCTGACCAACACTGGAAATTGATACAAGAGCTCAAAATTTCTTGAAAAAGCCAGCACACCAGGTGCCATGATTGCACAGAATGCTTGAGATTATTATTCACTTACAGTCAAGCCAGGAATTCTTAATAATTTGGTATTTTTTCGCTGTTGGACGTTTGCAAATGCTCTACATTACCTTTAATGTCGGAAACATAAACTTCATTGTTAGATGTCTAAACAAGGAAAGTGAAAATATTATTTTCTGTGGGGAAGTTAAAAAACCAATAACGAAAGGAAAAGTTGTATTTTCTTCTAAGACATTTTTTTAAAAACAAACAGTGGATTATAAGAGGAAGTAACATTCAATATGTGGTCAATTGTATTCATAGTGTGTACGCATTGTAAATTGTGATTGGTTAGGGACAAATCATGTGATGGATTATCTTTGTTTCAGGACGATATGGACTAATAACGAAACCTTTGTCACCAACTGCATTCAGTCAAACGTTCATCGAAAATAGGGCTGTCTACTGATGTGTTCAATAATAATCTATGATTGTAAATTTAGACTTGACTTTGTAAGAAGCTATTGTGACCAGCTCTATAGATGACTACAAGTATTGGCAGAAGAGGAATAAAAACAGCTGAGGGATTCTTGCACTACTTCTCTGTTAGGAGGAACTTTCAGATGCCGCTCACCATGCAGTTTCCAAATGTGCTGTTCTTTGCATTGGTCATTACAGCAGTGCTCTATCAAGCACGCTGTGAAATGTTCACACTCAATCCAGTCAGCCAGACAGTATATGAGGGAACAAATGTGACACTGACTTGCTGGTCAGACTCCATGACTGCAAGCAATTCAAGAAACTGCACTCGACCCAGATTACGTTGGATCAAGTCCACTGAGTCCAGTGTTTCAGAAGCACGTCTCGTTCTTTGTAATGATGTGCAGTCCCCTTTCAGCCGTCGCATGACTGTTGAACTGAATGAAAGCAGCAGACAATATCGTCTCACTATCTTTAGAGTACAGCCACAGGACAGTGGGGAATATTTCTGTCGAATGTTTTATCCTAGGAATTATTACCATTATGATTCTGAGCAGGCAGTACTTCAAGTCAACAGATCTCATACTCCTACCTGTCAGGTGCAACCCCAACATTTTTGGGTGGGTACGACTGTTCTATTAAAATGTACTCTCTCACCTCAAGATCCTCAGAGCCTTTTAACTTGGTTGGATTCCACTCAAAATCAGCTTGAAAACCCATGGATGACACAACCAGGTGGGGTGTTTTCAGCAACGAGGGTCTTGAAAGAATCTGACAACATGAAAAACTTTACCTGCGTGGCCGGTCATGATTTGGAGACCGGTCCTCGTTGTTCCATAATACCCCTCAACATTCCAATAAATGTAACGGTCTCACCAAGTTCACAGACAGTCTTTGAAGGAGAAACGGCAGTGTTCACGTGTCATTTAACAGCTATACCCCCCACGACACCAACTGAATATGTGTGGTTTGTGAACAAAGATGATCCCTCATCAGTGACAGTTGAGCAAACAGCATTAGCAAACCAAAGGGGACTGTACAGCCTCAGTCAAAATGGTGAAACGCTGAAAATTCTTCAAGTATCAGCCATGGAATTTAACAACTCTGAAATAAGTTGCTCTGCATTTCTTAGCCAACAATCTTACAGAGGTGTTGCTTCTCTGATGGTTCAACGTGTTCCTGTAACAGCTCCAGGTCAAGCAGTTACAATGACTACTTCTGTTAATGACATTAGTGGAAAACTAACCCAGAAACTGTTACTTGCAGTCATCATTGGGGCCATTGTGGGGGTCATTTTGCTTGTGATCATCATTAGTTTACTTGCCCTGTATCTGATCAGAAACGCCCGAAAGGATTGCAGACCACAGAGCGTGGAAGGCAGAAACAATGAGGAATCATCAAGGGAGGAGGGAGTTGCTGGCTCCTTACCCTTGGCAGAGACTAATCCAACTTATGAAAATCTTCCAGAAGACACCAGAGGTCAACCCGAACCATCGACAGATCAGACTCTTGTTGGATCGTCAGAAAACCAGGGAGACTTGTACACCATCCCTAACAGGAGAGGAGGCGACATCCGCCACTTCACCACGACGCCCCAAACCAACAAAGCCATGACTCAGCCTGGATTCGTGAGCCTGCCTCGCAACTTGGAGCCCCCGTCCTCTGTCAGACCAACAGATCCTGGAAGTACCATCATTGTCCATGCCAAGCCTGACAAAGACATCAGGAAGTACCCCAAACCCATTCCGGAGTGGTATGCCCCGGAGAGCTCATCATCAGCATGTGATGCCGCAAGCGCCGCTGCGACAACCCAAGACCTTGGATCGCAAGAGGAAGAGGACTTGAAGTATGCACACTTGAACCTAAACCATTCCACTCAAGAAGAAGCTGCTGGATTTGACACCCTCTATGCCAAAGTCAACAAAGGCGACACCCAGATAGCCTGTACTCAAGACATCTAAGGTGCCAATATCTTTGTTTAACCTAGGTTTACAGTTTAATTCATTTCAGTCTTATGTCAAGCTACTGGTTAGGTGAGATATGGATATACTGAGGGAAAGTTTAATAATAGATGTTGACTGTTAACCTCCCCTCCCCCTCTTCTGAGATCAAATTCTAAATTTCAATTTCATAATCTATGTCAAGACCATCCCTCCTTCTGCAATGCCATTTTTTAAAAATTGCCTTCATTGTGTGCGGGTCACACAATTATGATTTAACACAGATCAAACCATTTTAATCAAATAATATTTGTATTACACTGTATTACATTGTTTTTCATTGCAGTGGTGTAGTAGAGTCCAACCCAAGTCCAGTCACAAGAAACAGTGGATGAACAAAGGAACGCCTTCGCCAAAGTTCATTTGAATAGCTTGAATTGGGACTGGAGGACTTGTGATGGACTCGACTACATACTTGTTATTGAGAGCAACTTTTAAATATTATGATGTAGACTTTTTAACCCCTAAAATCTAGATTTTGGCTGTAGATTTTAGGATGTTAAAAATTTGAATCTAAATTACAACCACTCCTCCCTGCAGAGTTGTAACAAGTCACTGATTTTTGTGACTCGGGTCGAGTCAAGTCATTAGGTCAAGAAGATCGAGTCGAGTCACAGTGTGTAGTCGAGTGGAGTCGAGTGGAGTGGAGTGGAGTCGAGTCAAGTCAAGTATTTAGCTCGAGTCAATTCGAGTCACAAATATTTAAACACTACATGATAAATAAACACAAGAGAGAAGAAAGTCGTTTTTTTAATTTTTTTATTTTACATTACGGCTACTACATCTGGTGACGCCACATTTGACTCTCAATGAAAATAAAAACGGAGTGCCAGGTGATCGCCATTCAACTAATGTATGTATATGTATACATTCTTCGCGAACACTCTAACATGACATGAACAAAAACCGGCACCAGCGTAGTAAGTCATTGCAAATATTTTTCGCAAGTTTTGCTTTTATTTTTGGGAATCGAGTTGAGTCGAGTCCAGTCCAGTCATTTGCTCGCAGTGACTCGAGTCGAGTTAAGTCATTTGCCCTTAGAGACTCGAGTCGAGTCATTGACTCAAGTCATTACAACTCTGCCTCCCTGATATGTCGTTATTCTAATCAGAGAGACTGGATGTACATTTATTGCTATACTTGTGTGAGGGCATTCACAACGACTGTAGAGCTGAAACACATCAGTTGAATGCATCAGCATATCTGAAGCATAAAAGTGAATGCTATTCTTAGTGAAGTACATATCCCCTCAATTTATGCCCAAGTGAGGCAGAGACCTAATATCTGAAACATAAACTCCATTGTTCACATTACAGACATTTTTCCTGGTTCACAGCGAGCTCTTGCGTAGATTACACAACTATAAGAAAAAGTCAATGTAACAAATCACAGACAAAAGTTATAAATTACGAGTACATTTAGATGATTCACTTGTCCAAACAAGGAAACGGAAATTGATATTTTTTTACAGAGAAGTTTTTTTTTTAAACAAACACTGGATTATTAAGGAGGAAGTAACACTGAATGTGTGGTCAAGTATTGGGAATAGTCATGTAATGGATTGTCTTGATTTGAGGAAGTCGTGGGAAAATAATGAAACATTTATTAGCGACTACATCTGTCAGACGTTTACCAAAAAAACTTTATCTGCTCTGGTGTTCAATTCTCACCAACAAAAATGATTATAATGTGGACTTAGCTGTGTCAAATGTTTTTTGACCAGCTCTTGGGCAAACACTTTGTAGATGACCGCGAGTATAACACAGAGAAGGAATAAAAACAGCTGTGAGATTCATGCGCTACTTTTCTGTTAGGAGGAACTTTCAGACGCCGCTCACCATGCAGTTTCCAAATGTGCTGTTCTTTGCAATGGTCATTACAGCAGTGCTCTATCAAGCACACTGTGAAATTTTCGCACTCAATCCAGCCAACCAGACAGTTAATGAGGGAACAAATGTGACACTGACTTGCTGGTCAGACTACATGACTGCAAGCAGTTCAAGAGACTGCACTTATCCAAAATTACGTTGGATAAAGTCCCCTGAGTCCAGTGCTTCAGAAGCACGCCTTGTTCTTTGTAATGATGTGCAGTCCCCTTTCAGCCATCGCATGACTGTTGAACTGAATGAAAGCAGCAGACAATATCGTCTCACTATCTTTAGTGTACAGCCACAGGACAGCAGGGAATACTTCTGTCGAATGTTCTTTCCTAAGGACAATCAATATAGCCAGTCAAGAACATACGATTCTAACCGGGCAATACTGAGAGTTAACAGGTCTCCTCATACTCCTACATGTCAGGTGCAATCCCAACATTCTTGGGTTGGTACGACTGTTCTATTAAAATGTACTCTCTCACCTCAAGATCCTCCGACCCTTTTAACTTGGTTGGATTCTACCCAAAATCAGCTTGAAAACCCATGGATGACACAACCAGGTGGGGTGTTTTCAGCAACGAGGGTCTTGAAAGAATCTGACAACATGAAAAACTTTACCTGCGTGGCCGGTCATGATTTAGAGACTGGTCCTCGGTGCTCGGTGAGGCCTCTCAACATTCCAATAAATGTTATGATCTCACCAAGTTCACAGACAGTATTTGAAGGAGAAACAGCAGTGTTCACGTGTCATTTAACAGCTATACCCTCGGCGACACCTACTAAATATGTTTGGTTTGTGAACAAAGGTGATCAGACATCAGTGAGAGTTGAGCAAACAACATTAGCAAACCAAAGGGGACTGTACAGCCTCAGTCCAAATGGTGAAACACTGGATATTCTTCAGGTATCGGCCGTGGAATTTGACAACTCTGAAATAAGTTGCTCTGCATTTCTTAGCCAACAATCTTACAGAGGTGTTGCTTCTCTGATGGTTCAACGTGTTCCTGTAACAGCTCCAGGTCAAGCAGTTACAATGACTACTTCTATTAACAATGACATCAGTGACAAAACATCCCAGAAAAAGTCACTGGGACTCATTATTGGGGTCATTGTGGAGGTCATTTTGCTTGTGATCATCATTAGTCTGTTCACCCTGTATCTGATCAGAAACGCCAGCAAGAATTGCAGACAGTGGAGCGTGGAAGAGAGAAACGTTCAGGCATCATCAAGGGAGGAGGGAGTTGCTGGCTCCTTAGCCTTGGCAGAGACTAACTTAACTTCTGAAAATCTTCCAGAAGATACCAGCGGTCAACCCAGACCATCAACAGATCTGATGCTTGTAGATTCATCAGAACCCCAGGGAGACTTGTACGCCATCCCTAACAGGAGAGGAGGAGACACCCGTCACTTCACCTTGACGCCGCGAACCAACAAAGCCACGACTCAGCCTGGATTCGTGAGTCTGCCTAGGAACCTGGAGCCCCCATCTTCTGCCAGACCAAAAGATCCTGAGAGTGCCAGCATGGTCTACGCCAAGCTCAACAAAGACATCAGGAAGCACCCCAAACCTATTCGAGAGTGGCACGCCACGGAGAGCTCAACATCAGCAAGTGATGTCGCAAGTGCCGCTGTGATGCTGCAAGACCGTGGATCACAAGAGGAGGAATTGAGGTACGCAGACCTCGACTTGGACAGTTCCACTCAAGAAGGAGCAGCTGGAATTGAAGCACTCTATGCCAAAGTCAACCAAGGCGACACCCAGAAACTCTCTACTCAAGACATCTAAGGTAGCAACCAATATCTTTGTTTTACATGGGTGTACATTGTTACTCATAGTCTTATGACAAGCTACTGGTTGAGTGACATATTGACACATTGAGGGAAATTTATGTTTACTGTTTACCCCTTCTGAGATTAAATTCTAAATTTCAAATCCAAAATCTACATCTCGACATTTCCCCCTACAATGCCATTTTTTTAAAGTGCCTTCAATCTGTTCAAGTAAGAATCAATAGGATTCAAGATCAACCAATTTTAATCAATCCTAACCCCTAGGCCCTTTTGGCTGGGCATCATCCTCAATCCTGCCAAATCCTGCAATTGCCACCATGGAAACATTGGATTCAGCTTCAATCCTCCAAAATCAACCGTTATTTCTTGAATTTGTTCAGTGGAGGGTGACCTGAATTGCCTCAATCCTTCAAAATCCTCCAATATTAATGAATTGCAGCAGTGCCGATGATTTTCAGAAGCAGTGCAGATGATATTGAGCATAAACGCAGGGCTAAAGTATGCATGACTGAACATAAACAATGCTGGGTGCAACCTACAAACTCGACAAAATGCATCCTCCAAAATCAACTGACACTTTTTGCCATTCAGCCTCAATCCTCTAAAATCGTCCTACACAGGGGGATTTTGAAGGACTGAGGGTTAGTGTTAATATTTGTAATACATAGTATAACAATGTATTACACTGTATTACATTGTATAACAATGTATTACATTGTATTTCTGCATTGTTGTAGTCCAGTCCACCACAAGACCATCACAATTTCTTTAATTAGTAAATCACGAATCCAGTCACAAGTCCAGTCACAAGAAACAGTAGATGAACAATAAAAAAGTTGAATGCCTTTGTCGAAGCTCATTTGAATAACTTGTGAGTTGAGGTGGGACTGGAGGGGAACTTGTGATGGATTTGCAGGGACTTGTGATGAACTTGACTACATCTCTGGTATTGAGGCAACTTTAAAATAGACGCTAATTCAGATGAAATGGAGCAATTTATAGAAATAAAGTAAATGTCAGGTCAGGGAAACAAACCAGCTGGCCTGCACCTGTTCAAGATTTGTTACCGATTGCAAACAAAATATGAAATTATTAAATTTGGTAAATTAGGGGCAGTATTTGCAGAAAAAAGTCTTTTTTTTCCCAACGATGGTCAGCCGACCAACATTGGAAATTGATACAAAAATTCCACATTTCTTGAAAAAGACAGCACACCAGGTGCCATGATTGCAAAGAATGCTTGAGAGAGACTATTATTAGCTTACAGTCAAGACAGGTGTTTCATAATAATTTGGTATTTTTTTGTTGTTGGATGTTTGCAAATGTTCTATATTACCTTTAAAACTCCCAAGGGGGTGTGCAAAATTATATTAAAATTGGAGGATTCAGGACTGTTCGGGCTATTGTCGGAAATACAAACTCCATTGTTAGATGTCTAAACGAGGAAAGTGAAAATAATATTTTTTGTTGGGAAGTTTAAAAAATAAATAACAAAAGGAAAGTTGAATTTTCTACTGAGGTTTTTTTTTTTTTTTAACAAACAGTGGATTATAAGAGGAAGTAACATTCAATATCTGGTCAATTGTATTCAAAGTGTGTACGCATTGTGAGTTGTGATTGGTTAGGGACTAATCATGTGATGGATTATCTTTGTTTCAGGACGATATGGACTAATAACGAAACCTTTGTCACCAACTGCATTCAGTCAAACGTTCATCGAAAATAGGGTTGTCTGCTGATCTGTCCAATTATAATTATTGATTGTAAATTTAGACTTGACTTTGTAAGAAACTTTTGTGACCAGCAATATAGATGACCACAAGTATTGGCAGAAGAGGAATAAAAACAGCTGTGAGATTCATGCACTACTTCTCTGTTAGGAGGAACTTTCAGATGCCGCTCACCATGCAGTTTCCAAATATGCTGTTCTTTGCATTGGTCATTACAGCAGTGCTCTATCAAGCACGCTGTCAAAGTTTCACACTCCATCCAGCCAGCCAGACAGTTTATGAGGGAACAAATGTGACACTGACTTGCTGGTCAGACAACATGACTGCAAGCAATTCAAGGGACTGCACTCGACCCAAATTACGTTGGATGAAGACCACTGAGTCTGAAGCTAGAGAAAAATACGTTGCTTTTTGCTATAATGTAGGATACCTTTTCAGCCATCGCATGATGGTTAAACTGGATGAAAGAAACAGAAAATATTGTCTCACGATGTTTAACGTACAGCCACAGGACAGCGGGGAATACTTCTGTCGAATGTACTTTCCTAAGGACGATCATTATAGGGAAAGAACATACAATTCTAGCCCGGCCATTCTGATAGTCAACAGGTCTCCTTCTCATACTCCAACATGTCAGGTGCAATCCCAACATTTTTGGGTGGGTACGATTGTCCTATTAAAATGTACACTCTCACCTAATGATCCTCCGACCTTTTTAACTTGGTTGGATTCCACTCAAAATCAGCTTGAAAGCCCATGGATGACACAACCAGGTGATGTATTTTCAGCAACGAGGGTCTTGAAAGAATCTGACAACATGAAAAACTTTACCTGTGTGGCTGGTCATGATTTGGAGACCGGTCCTCGTTGTTCCATAATACCCCTCAACATTCCAACAAATGTTACGGTCTCACCAAGTTCACAGACAGTCTTTGAAGGAGAAACAGCAGTTTTCATGTGTCATTTAACAGCTATACCCTCGGCGACACCTACTAAATATGTGTGGTTTGTGAACAAAGATGATCAGACATCAGTGAGAGTTGAGCAAACAACATTAGCAAACCAAAGGGGACTGTACAGCCTCAGTCCAAATGCTGAAACACTGGAGATTCTTCAGGTATCGGCCGTGGAATTTAACAACTCTGAAATAAGTTGCTCTGCATTTCTTAGCCAACAATCTTACAGAGGTGTTGCTTCTCTGATGGTTCAACGTGTTCCTGTAACAACAGCAGCCCCAGATCCAGCAGTTACAATGACTGCTTCTGTTAACAATGTCATCAGTGGGGTCATTGTAACAACAGCAGCCCCAGGTCAAGTTGTAACAATGACTGATTCTGTTAATGATGACATCAGTGAAAAAGTAACCAAGAAACTGTCACTTGCAGTCATCATTGGGGTCATTGTGGGGGTCATTTTGCTTGTGATCATCATTAGTCTACTCGCCCTGTATCTGATCAGAAATGCCCGAAAGGATCGCAGACCGAGGAACGTGGAAGGCAGGAGCATGCAGGAATCATCAAGGGATGCTGGCTCCTTAGCCTTAACAGAGACTAATCCAACTGATGAAAACCTTCCACAAGAGACCACAAGTCAACCCGAAGCAACAACAGATCAAACTCTTTTAGATTCATCAGAACCCCAGGGAGACTTGTACGCCATCCCTAACAGGAGAGGAGGCGACATTCGTCACTTCACCATGATGCCGCAAACCAACAAAGCCACGACTCGGCCTGGATTCTTGAGTCTGCCTAGGAACCTGCAGCCCCCATCTTCTGCCAGACAAAAACATCCTGAGAGTGCCGGCATGGTCTATGCCAAGCTTAACAAAGACATCCGGAAGCACCCCAAACCTATTCCAGAGCGGTACGCCCCGGAGAGTTCGACATCAACAAGTGATGTCGCAAGTGCTGCTGAGATGCTGCAAGGCTCCTTAGCCTTAACAGAGACTAATCCAACTGATGAAAACCTTCCACAAGAGACCACACGTCAACCCGAGGCAACAACCGATCAGACTCTTTTAGATTCATCAGAACCCCAGGGAGACTTGTACGCCATCCCAAACAGGAGAGGAGGCGTCATTCGTCACTTCACAATGATGCCGCGAACCAACAAAGCCACAACTCAGCCCGGATTCGTGAGTCTGCCGAGGAACCTGGAGCCCCCATCTTCTGCCAGACCAAAACATCCTGAGAGTGCCAGCATGGTCTATGCCAAGCTTAACAAAGACATCAGGAAGCACCCCAAACCCATTCCAGAGTGGCACGCCCCGGAGAGTTCGACATCAGCAAGTGATGTCGCAAGTGGCGCTGTGATGCTGCAAGAACGTGGACCACAAGAGGAGGAATCGAGGTACGCACACTTGAACTTGGACCATCCCACTCAAGAAAGAGCTGCTGGAATTGAAGCACTCTATGCCAAAGTCCACAAAGGAGCCCAGAAACTCTCTACTCAAGACATCTAAGGTAGCAACCAATATCTTTGTTTTACATGGGAGTACCCTACATTATTACATTGTATAACAATGTATTACATTGTATTTCTGCAGTGTTGTAGTCGAGTCCACCACAAGCCCATCACAATTTCTTTAATTAGTTAATCACAAATCCAGTCACAAGTCCAGTCACAAGAAACAGGAGATGAACAATAAGAAAGTTGAATACCTTTGCCGAAGCTCATTTGAATATTGTGATGAACTTGACTACATCGCTGGTATTGAGGCAACTTTAAAATACTAGGATGCTGACTTTTTAACCCCTTTGAGTTCAGATTTAGAATTTCAAACTTGAAATTTAAATCATGGGTGTTCAGTTTAGGATGTTGCTTTTTTTACGAGCATCTGATCTAATTATAGTAACTGGATGTAGATAAACACATTTGTTGACCATTTGTGTGAGAGTATGTACGCGTTCTACATAACCCCCGAGGACAGACACACAAAGAGAGAACAACAGATCCTTTCAGTCCTCAGGAGTCGGGTCTTTTGTTCAAAACGGTCCTCTGTAGTAGGTTCGGGTGCTTAGTCTATGGGAGAGTGTTATATTACAGGGACAAAAGGAAACACAAAGCATTGTCCTCGGGAGTATAGTTAAACAAGAGTGTATGCGCAAGGACTGATGAGCTGAAATACAACAGCTGAAATGTTCGGCATATCTGAAGCATTATGGGTGGATGCTTTTCTGAGTGATTTATGCCCTCAATTGACAACCACGTGAGACAGTGACATACAAAATTTGCCTTTGCTGTTATTTTCAGAAATGGATGCATTTGGGGGTTAATTTTGTTACAACTGACTTGTTTAAGGTTTTGTGTTCATAGATGCTGTAAAACCGAGGGAAAAAATGCTGTTCTTGTAGTCGGGTTCCCTGACGCTACTTCAGATGAAATGGAGCAATTTATAGAAATCAAGCAAATGTCAGGTCAGGGAAACAAACCAGCTGGCCTGCACCTGTTCAAGGACTTGTTACCGATTGCAAACAAAATGTGAAATTATTAAATTTGGTAAATTAGGGGCAGTATTTGCAGAAAAAAAGTCCTTTTTTTTCCAACAATGGTCTGCCGACCAACATTGGAAATTGATACAAAAATTCCACGTTTCTTGAAAAAGACAGCACACCAGGTGCCATGATTGCAAAGAATGCTTGAGACTATTATTCACTTACAGTCAAGACAGGTATTTCATAATAATTTGGTATTTTTTTGTTGATGGATGTTTGCAAATGTTCTATATTACCTTTAAAACTCCATAGGGGGTGTGCAAAGTCATATTAAAATTGGAGGATTCAGGACTGTTAGGGCTATTGTCGGAAACACAAACTCCATTGTTAGATGTCTAAACAAGGAAAGTGAAAATAATATTTTTTGTTGGCAAGTTTAAAAAATAAATAACAAAAAGAGTTGTATTTTCTACTGCGAAGTTTTTTTTTAAACAAACAGTGGATAATAATTGAGGAAGTCACATTCAATATGTGGTCAATTGTTTTCATAGTGTGTAGGCATTGTGAATTGTGATTGGTTAGGGAAAAATCTTGTGATGGATTGTCTTTGTTTCAGGACGATATGGACTAATAACGAAACCTTTGTCACCAACTGCATTTAGTCAAACGTTTATGGAAAATAGGGTTATCTGCTGATCTGTTCAATTGTAATTATAATGATTGTAAATTTAGACTTGAATTTGTAAGAAACTATTGTGACCAGCTCTATAGACGAGCACAAGTGTTGGGCAGAAGCGGAATAAAAACAGCTGTGGGATTCATGCACTACTTCTCTGTCAGCAGAAACTTTCAGACGCCGCTCACCATGCAGTTACCGAATACGCTGTTCTTTGCACTGGTCATTACAGCAGTGCTCTATCAAGCACGCTGTCAAAGTTTCACACTCCATCCAGTCAGCCAGACAGTTTATGAGGGAACAAATGTGACACTGACTTGCTGGTCAGACAACATGACTGCAAGCAATTCAAGAAACTGCACTCGACCAAGATTACGTTGGATGAAGACCACCGAGTCTGAAGCTAGAGAAAAATACGTTGCTTTTTGCTATAATGTAGGATACCTTTTCATCCATCGCATGATGGTTGAACTGGATGAAAGAAACACTAAGTATCGTCTCACGATGCTTAATGTACAGCCACAGGACAGCGGGGAATACTTCTGTCGAATGTACTTTCCTAAGGACAATCGTAATAGCCAAAGAACATACGATTCTAGCCGGGCAACACTGAGAGTCAACAGGTCTCCTTCTCACACTCCTACATGTCAGGTTGAACCCCAACATTTTTGGGTGGGTATGACTGTTCTATTAAAATGTACTCTCTCACCTGATCATCCTCCGAGCCTTTTAACTTGGTTGGATTCCACTCAAAATCAGCTTGAAACCCCATGGATGACACAACCAGGTGGTGTGTTTTCAGCAACGAGGGTCTTGAAAGAATCTGACAACATGAAAAACTTTACATGTGTGGCTGGTCCTGATTTAGTCAATGGTCCACGCTGCTCGGTGAGGCCTCTCAACATTCCAACAAATGTAACGGTCTCACCAAGTTCACAGACAGTCTTTGAAGGAGAAACGGCAGTGTTTACGTGTCATTTAACAGCTATACCCCCGGCGACACCTACTGAATATGTGTGGTTTGTGAACAAAGGTGATCAGACATCAGTGAGAGTTGAGCAAACAACATTAGCAAACCAAAGGGGACTGTACAGCCTCAGTCCAAATGGTGAAACGCTGGAGATTCTTCAGGTATCGGCCGTGGAATTTAACAACTCTGAAATAAGTTGCTCTGCATTTCTTAGCCAACAATCTTACAGAGGTGTTGCTTCTCTGATGGTTCAACGTGTTCCTGTAACAGCTCCAGGTCAAGCAGTTACAACGACTACTTCTATTAACAATGACATCAGTGACAAAACATCCCAGAACAAGTCACTGGGACTCATTATTGGGGTCATTGTGGAGGTCATTTTGCTTGTGATCATCATTAGTCTGTTCACCCTGTATCTGATCAGAAACGCCAGCAAGAATTGCAGACAGTGGAGCGTGGAAGAGAGAAACGTTCAGGCATCATCAAGGGAGGAGGGAGTTGCTGGCTCCTTAGCCTTGGCAGAGACTAACTTAACTTCTGAAAATCTTCCAGAAGATACCAGCGGTCAACCCAGACCATCAACAGATCTGATGCTTGAAGATTCATCAGAACCCCAGGGAGACTTGTACGCCATCCCTAACAGGAGAGGAGGAGACACCCGTCACTTCACCTTGACGCCGCGAACCAACAAAGCCACGACTCAGCCTGGATTCGTGAGTCTGCCTAGGAACCTTGAGCCCCCATCTTCTGCCAGACCAAAAGATCCTGAGAGTGCCAGCATGGTCTACGCCAAGCTCAACAAAGACATCAGGAAGCACCCCAAACCTATTCGAGAGTGGCACGCCACGGAGAGTTCGACATCAGCAAGTGATGTCGCAAGTGCCGCTGTGATGCTGCAAGACCGTGGATCACAAGAGGAGGAATTGAGGTACGCAGACCTCGACTTGGACAGTTCCACTCAAGAAGGAGCAGCTGGAATTGAAGCACTCTATGCCAAAGTCAACAAAGGCGACACCCAGAAACTCTCTACTCAAGACATCTAAGGTAGCAACCAATATCTTTGTTTTACATGGGTGTACATTATTACTCATAGTCTTATGACAAGCTACTGGTTGAGTGACATATTGACACATTGAGGGAAATTTATGTTAACTGTTTACCCCTTCTGAGATTAAATTCTTAATTTCAAATCCAAAATCTACATCTCGACATTTCCCCCTACAATGCCATTTTTTTTTAAAGTGCCTTCAATCTGTTCAAGTAAGAATCAATAGGATTCAAGATCAAACAATTTTAATCAATCCTAACCCCTAGGCCCTTTTGGCTGGGTATCATCACCAATCCTGCAAAATCCTGCTATTGCCACCATGGAAACATTGGATTCAGCCTCAATCCAACAAAATCATCCATTTTTTCTTGAATTTGTTCAGTGGAGGGGTGACCTGGATTGCCTAAATCCTTCAAAATCCTCCAATATTAATGGGTTGAGGCAGTGCCGATGACATTCAGAAGCAGTGCAGATGATATCGAGCATAAACGCAGGGCTCAAGTATGCATGGCTGAACATAAACAATGCTGGGTGCAGCCTACAAACTTGATAAGATGCATCCTCCAAAATCAACCGACACTTTTTTGCCATTCAGCCTCAATCCTCCAAAATCGTCCTACACAGGGGGATTTTGAAGGACTGAGGGTTAGTGTTAATATTTGTAATACATTGTTTAACAATGTATTACATTGTATTTCTGCAGTGTTGTAGTCGAGTCCACCACAAGACCATCACAATTTCTTTAATTAGTAAATCACAAATCCAGTCACAAGTCCAGTCACAAGATACAGGAGATGAACAATAAGAAAGTTGAATACCTTTGTCAAAGCTCATTTGAATAACTTGTGATTTGAGGTGGGACTGGAGGGGAACTTGTGATGGATTTGCAGGGACTTGTGATGAACTTGACTACATCTCTGGTATTGAGGCAACTTAAAAATACTAGGATGTTGACTTTTTAACCCCTTCGGAGCTCAGATTTTAAATTTTAAATTTCAAAATTTAAATCATGGGTGTACAGTTTAGGATGTTGCTCTTTTTTACCAGCATCTGATCTAATTATAGTGACTGGATGTAGATAAACACATTTGTTGACCATTTGTGTGAGAGTATGTACATGTTCTACATAACCCCCGAGGACAGACACACAAAGGGAGAACAACAGATCCTTTCAGTCCTTGGGAGTTGGGTCTTTTGTTGAAAATGGTCCTCTGTAGTAGGTTCGTGTGCTTAGTCTATGGGAGAGTGTTATATTACAGGGACAAAAGGAAACACAACGCATTGTCCTCGGGAGTATAGTAAAAACAAGAGTGTATGCCCAAAGACTGAAGAGCTGAACGCATCAGCTGAATTGTGTCGGCGTATCTGAAGCATTATAGGCGGATACTTTCTGAGTGATTTTTGCCCTCGATTGACAGCCATGTGAGACAGCGACATACAACATTTGCCTTTGCTGTTATTTTTAGAAATGGATGAATTTGGGGGTTAATTTTGTTACAACTGACTTGTTTAAAGTTTTGTGTTCATAGATGCTGCAAAACCGAGGGAAAAAATGCTGTTCTTGTAGTCTGGTTCCCTGACGCTACTTCAGATGAAATGGACCAATTTATAGACATCAAGCAAATGTCAGGTCAGGGAAACAGACTAGCTGGCCCGCACCTGTTCAAGAGTTGTTACCGATTGCAAACAAAATGTGAAATTATTAAATTTGGTAAATTAGGGGCAGTATTTGCAGAAAAAAAGTCTTTTTTTTTCCAACAATGGTCTGCCGACGAACATTGGAAATTGATACAAAAATTCCACATTTCTTGAAAAAGACAGCACACCAGGTGCCATGATTGCAAAGAATGCGTGAGACTATTTTATTCACTTACAGTCAAGACAAGTATTTCATAATAATTTGGTATTTTTTTGCTGTTGGATGTTTGCAAATGTTCTATATTACCTTTAAAACTCCATAGGGGGTGTGCAAAGTCATATTAAAATTGGAGGATTCAGGACTGTTAGGGCTATTGTCGGAAACACAAACTCCATTGTTAGATGTCTAAACAAGGAAAGTGAAAATAATATTTTTTGTTGGCAAGTTTAAAAAATAAATAACAAAAAGAGTTGTATTTTCTACTGCGAAGTTTTTTTTTAAACAAACAGTGGATAATAATTGAGGAAGTCACATTCAATATGTGGTCAATTGTTTTCATAGTGTGTAGGCATTGTGAATTGTGATTGGTTAGGGAAAAATCTTGTGATGGATTGTCTTTGTTTCAGGACGATATGGACTAATAACGAAACCTTTGTCACCAACTGCATTTAGTCAAACGTTTATGGAAAATAGGGTTATCTGCTGATCTGTTCAATTGTAATTATAATGATTGTAAATTTAGACTTGAATTTGTAAGAAACTATTGTGACCAGCTCTATAGACGAGCACAAGTGTTGGGCAGAAGCGGAATAAAAACAGCTGTGGGATTCATGCACTACTTCTCTGTCAGCAGAAACTTTCAGACGCCGCTCACCATGCAGTTTCCAAATATGCTGTTCTTTGCATTGGTCATTACAGCAGTGCTCTATCAAGCATGCTGTCGACGTTTCTCACTCCATCCAGCCAGCCAGACAGTTTATGAGGGAACAAATGTGACACTGACTTGCTGGTCAAACTTCATGACTGCAAGCAGTTCAATAAGCTGCACTTATCCAAAATTACGTTGGATAAAGTCCACTGAGTCTGGTGGCTTACAACGCATCGTTGATTGTTACAATGTGGAGGAACCTTTCAACAGTTGCATGACTGTTGAACTGAATGAAAGCAGCAGACAATATCGTCTTACTATCTTTAGTGTACAGCCACAGGACAGCGGCGAATATTTCTGTCGAATGTTTTATCCTGGGATTCATCATCCATATGATTCTGAGCGGGCAATACTGCGAGTCAACAGATCTCCTCCTCCTACATGTCAGGTGCAACCCCAACATTTTTGGGTGGGTACGACTGTTCTATTAAAATGTACTCTCTCACCTCAAGATCCTCCGAACCTTTTAACTTGGTTGGATTCCACCCAAAATCAGCTTGGAAGCTCACAGATGACACAACCAGGAGATGTGTTTTCAGTATGGAGGGTCTTGCAAGAAAGCGACAACATGAAAAACTTTACCTGTGTGGCCGGTCATGATTTTATCAATGGTCCACGCTGCTCGGTGAGGCCTCTCAACATTCCAATAAATGTTACGGTCTCACCAAGTTCACAGACAGTCTTTGAAGGAGAAACGGCAGTGTTCACGTGTCATTTAACAGCTATACCCCCCGCGACACAAACTGAATATGTGTGGTTTGTGAACAAAGATGATCCCTCATCAGTGACAGTTGAGCAAACAGCATTAGCAAACCAAAGTGGACTGTACAGCCTCAGTCAAAATGGTCAAACACTGAAAATTCTTCAAGTATCATCCATGGAATTTAACAACTCTGAAATAAGTTGCTCTGCATTTCTTAGCCAACAATCTTACAGAGGTGTTGCTTCTCTGATGGTTCAAAGTGTTCCTGTAACAGCTCCAGGTCAAGCAGTTACAATGACCACTTCTATTAACGATGACATCAGTGACAAAACATCCCAAAAAATGTCACTGGGACTCATCATTGGGGCCATTGTGGGGGTCATTTTGCTTGTGATCATCATTAGTCTGCTTGCCCTGTATCTGAACAGAAATGCCCGAAAGGATTACAGACCACGTAACGTGGAAGGCAGAAATGTTCAGGAATTATCTAGCCAGCAGAGAGTTGATGGCTCCTTAGCCTTGGCAGAGACTAACCTAACTGCTGAAAATCTTCCAGAAGATACCAGCGGTCAACCCAAACCATCGACAAGTCAGACTCTTGTAGGATCATCAGAACCCCAGGGAGACTTGTACGCCATCCCTAACAGGAGAGGAGGAGACACCCGTCACTTCACCTTGACGCTGCGAACCAACAAAGCCACAACTCAGCCTGGATTCCTGAGTCTACCTAGGAACCTGGAACCCCCACCTTCTGCCAGACCAAAACATCCTGAAAGTGCCTGTAGGTGCTGGCATGGTCTAGCCATCCCTAACAGGAGAGAAGGAGACACCCGTCACTTTACCTTGATGCTGCGAACCAGCAAAGCCATGACTCAGCCTGGATTCCTGAGTCTGCCTAGGAACCTGGAGCCCCCATCTTCTGTCAGACAAAAAGATCCTGAAAGTGCCAGCATGGTCTATGCCAAGCTTAACAAAGACATCAGGAAGCACCCAAAACCCATTCCAGAGTGGCATGCCTCGGAGAGCTCAACATCAGCAAGTGATGTCGCCAGTGCCGCTGTGATGCTGCAAGACCGTGGATCACAAGAGGAGGAATTGAGGTACGCAGACTTGGACTTGGACAGTTCCACTTATGAAGAAGCTGCTGGAGTTGATGCTCTCTATGCCAAAGTCAACAAAGGCAACACTGAGAAAGCCTCCACTCATGAAATCTAAGGTAGCAACCAATATCTTTGTTTTACATGAGTGCATTATTCTTAGTCTTATGACAAGCTACTGGTGGAGTGACATATTGACACATTGAGGGAAATTTAGTACTAGGATGTTTACTGTTTACCCCCTTCAAAGATTAAATTCTCAATTTCAAAATCTATGTCAAGACCATCCCTCCTCCGACAATGGCATTATTTTAATATTGCCGTCAATGTGTTTCAAGTCAATAAATTATGATTCCAAGATCAAAAAATTATAATCAAGTCGAGTCCACCACAAGTCCATCAAAGGTACTAGATCCAGCCACAAGTAACAAGGGGGGGGGGTTGAAAAAAGGGATGCCTTTGTCAAAGCTCATTTCAATAATTTGTGATGTAAATTTGGGACTGGAGTTCTGATAGACTTGCAGGGACTTGAGATGGACTCACAGAGACTTGTAGTGGACTCGCCTACATCCCTGGCATCGAGGGCAACTTTAAAATACTAGGATATTGACTTTTAACCCCTCCCGAGTTTTTTGAATGTCAAATTTGAAAAATCTCTATCTTGGGTGTACAGTTTAGGAAATTAACTTGTAACACCTCCCCCACCTCCGAGTTAAAATTTGAAATTTAAATTACAGCCGACCCTTCCCAACAAGCTCATTATTTTAAAATTGTTCTCAACGTTTTCATGCCATAGTTATAATTTAAAATCAATGATTGAGGTATTTTAATCAATGGGCTCCGTGCACAAGTACCCCCTCAACGGCAAAAAAGAGAGAGTTAGGGGAGACCATCGGGAGAGACATTCGAAAGCAGCGCCAACGATGCATGACGCTTACGATAAGTCAGGGGTACTTCGGGCCATACGCGCCCAAACCAGTACACACTCGCAGTATGCCCCCTCCCACTGGAACTCTCAAAAGTAGTCAAAAAGCGCCCTCTCTTGATGGTGCACAGAGCCCATAACCACTTGTATTGTGTTACCACTAGTATTGTGTTTTATTACACTTGTACATTGTATGGGCTCGTGCGCCAACAAATGAGGGCGCGTTTTTACCACTTTCAAGAGCCCTGTGGACACGACGCACAGCGTGCGCGTACTGTAATGTACTGGTTCGACAATGAAGTAAGCACGATTCCTTGAATGTGCCAAAGCTACTTGGCCACCATGTCTTCGTGTGAGCGTCAGGCGGTGTCGGTGCGCCAATATGTACGTTTAAATTTAACTTGCGATGGTCTCCCAGACTAATCCCCGCCCCCAATAACTTTGGATCATTCGAAATACGCAGTGGGTAGACCTGGAACCAGTCTAGGTCTCCCCCAATTCTCCTTTTCTGGCCGTTGAAGGGGTACTTGTGCACGGAGCCCATTACATAGTATTACATTGTATTACATTGTACTCAATCCCTGGTGCATCCATAAAATGATACAGTGCTTGAGTGGTTTGGGTGGGATAGGGAATAACAGGCAGGGTAGTAGCGGAACTACTGTGATGACAATGCTGAAGAGGAAGTCAAAGTTGTTCCTCACGTCCCTCCCTTGGTCTAAGAATAACCTCTTTTTTTATTACACCCACAAATTCCGTAAGAAAAAAATCAATGACGTCAGTCAAATCAGTAATAGATTCCTTTAAAGTATAAGAGGAAGTTCTGGTATTATAGTCAAATCACTTCCTTCGGTCTATAACAATAACAAAAAATTATATAAACTTGTACGATGACGTCATCATGACGTCACCTCAATTTTTACCTATAACACATCCCAGTCTATCTACATACCGAGTTTCACCCAATCTGGCAGTTCTCTGGATAGGACTTTACAATATGCACATTTAGGATGACGTCACGTGACCCATGATGACGTCATCATGACGTCACCTCAATTTTCATCTATAACACATCCCGGTCAACCTACATACCAAGTATGGAAATGCGGAAAAGCCAAAAAAAATAAAAATAAATAAATTCTTAACAAAAACAAGAGCTGTTTCAGCTGAAGAGCCGAAACAGCTAAAAAAGTTCATGTGATAAATCACAGACAAAAGTTTTATATTAAGACTAGAGTACACTTAGATGTTTCACTTGTCCAAACAAGGAAACGGAAATTGATATTTTTTTACAGAGAAGTTTTTTTTTAAAACAAACACTGGATTATTAAGGAGGAAGTAACACTGAATGTGTGGTCAAGTATTGGGAAGAGTCATGTGATGGATTGTCTTGATTTGAGGAAGTCCTGGGAAACTAATGAAACATTTATTAGCGACTACATCTGTCAGACGTTTACCAAAAAAACTTTATCTGCTCTGGTGTTCAATTCTCACCAACAAAAACGATTATAATGTGGACTTGACTGTGTCAAAATGTTTTGTGACCAGCTCTTGGGCAAACAGTTTGTAGTAGAACGCGAGTATAACACAGAGAAGGAATAAAAACAGCTGTGAGATTCATGCCCTATTTCTCTGTTAAAAGAAACTTCCAGATGCCGCTCACCATGCAGTTTCCAAATGTGCTGTTCTTTGCACTGGTCATTACAGCAGTGCTCTATCAAGCACACTGTCAAAGTTTCGCACTCAATCCAGCCAACCAGACAGTTTATGAGGGAACAAATGTGACACTGACTTGCTGGTCACACTTCATGACTGCAAGCAATTCAAGACGCTGCACTCTACCCAAATTACGTTGGATGAAGTCCACTGAGTCTGGTGATTTGGAACGCATTGTTGGTTGTTACAATGTGGAGGAACCTTTCAACTATCGCATGATGGTTGAACTGGATGAAAGAAACACAAAGTATCGTCTCACGATGTTTAATGTACAGCCACAGGACAGCGGGGAATATTTCTGTCGCATGTACTTTCCCAGGCATTTAAATCCAACAACATATGATTCTAATCAGGCAATACTGATAGTCAACAGGTCTCCTCATACTCCCACCTGTCAGGTGCAACCCCAACATTTTTGGGTGGGTACGACTGTTCTATTAAAATGTACACTCTCACCTCATGATCCTCCGACCCTTTTAACTTGGTTGGATTCTACCCAAAATCAGCTTGAAAACCCATGGATGATACAACCAGGTGGGGTGTTTTCAGCAACGAGGGTCTTGAAAGAATCTGACAACATGAAAAACTTTACCTGCGTGGCCGGTCATGATTTTGTCAATGGTCCACGCTGCTCAGTGAGGCCTCTCAACATTCCAATAAATGTTACGATCTCACCAAGTTCACAGACAGTATTTGAAGGAGAAACAGCAGAGTTCACGTGTCATTTAATAGCTATACCCTCGGCGACACCAACTGAATATGTGTGGTTTGTGAACAAAGGTGATCAGACATCAGTGAGAGTTGAGCAAACAACATCAGCAAACCAAAGGGGACTGTACATCCTCAGTCCAAATGCTGAAACGCTGGAGATTCTTCAGGTATCGGCCGTGGAATTTAACAACTCTGAAATAAGTTGCTCTGCATTTCTTAGCCAACAATCTTACAGAGGTGTTGCTTCTCTGATGGTTCAACATGTTTCTGTAACAACAGCAGCCCCAGATCCAGCAGTTACAATGACTGCTTCTGTTAACAATGACATCAGTGACACCACAACCGAGACATTGTCACTGGGACTCATTATTGGGGTTGTTGTGGGTGTAATTTTTCTTGTGATCATAATTTGTCTTCTCACTGTGTATCTGATCAGAAACACACGGAAGAATCGCAGACCTCAGAGAGTGGAAGTGGAAGGGACTGACTTGACATATCAGAGCCTTCAAAAAGATGTCAGAAATCAGGGAGCCACTGAATTAACGTATATGGACCTTCAACAAGGTGGTCAAAATCAGCACAAACCACAAGGGGAGACGGACTTAACGTACGAAAACCTCCCAAGAAATGACCCAAGTTATCTCAACTCGTCGGCAGGAAGAGAAAGACCTGGAGACATCATAGAGCACGAGACAGTCCTGTATGACACAGTTCCTGAGTAGAGTGGACACAAAGAGGAAAAGAGATCATGGAACTTCCCAATAGACCAATGCATGAAGCCCCACCACCTGATGTGCTGACCAATCACAGTGGTGATTATTGTCCGACATGTGCGCACATAACTCTGATACACATGCATTTGCGTTCAACGCGTGCATTTGCGTTCAACGCGTGCAGCTGGAATATGCAAAGTGGCATTGAAAACAGGTCTAACATGTTGTTACCCACGTCCGCAGTGGGCGGGGCTTAATAGATAGATACCGGTATAGTGATGTCATCAACAGTGCTTTTGCTGTCAGAGTGTTTGAAAATCTTTCTTAAGCTTTAACCCTAACTCCCTAGTGTCTTTTACATACTGGACCAAGTCCGCCAAAAGCCATCACTGACCCTGCTTTACATAATGCTTCAGGACCAAATCCTCTTGAATCCACCACAAGACCACCACTACCAGTACTATACCGGTAGGTGAATTTTGATGGACTTGGTACAGATGGCGTTGGGAAGGTTAGGGTTAAAGGCTGAGTTAGAGGGAAATGGTTTTGTATTGCTGGGATAGACATTCTACGAGTAAACCTTTGTGATTTGTTGTAAATAAATTGAAATTGCTGAGCACCCTCAAAGATACCTGCAATGCATCAGGAACCAATTTCATAGAGCTGCTTAAGCACAAAATTTGCTTAAGCACAAAAACGTCTTGCTTAATAAAATCAGGTTACCGGCCAAAACTCCATGCGATTGTTATGCTAAGTAAACAACAGCTAAATACCAGTCACAAGCAATGTACATCACATGGAGTTTTGGCCGGTAACCTAATTTTACTTAGCAATGTTTTTTTCGTGCTTAAACAAATTTTGTGTTTCAGCAGCTCTATGAAATTGGGCCCAGGTCTAGAAACAGGATAATACAGCAAAAAATGTGATAAGCGTAACTTGTAATTAATGGGAAAATGTAATGAGATACTATTCATGAAAATGTAGCATGATCCCTAACTCCCTACTGTCTTTTACTAAGTACTGGACCAAGTCTGCCAAAATCCATCAATCACACTGCTTCAAATGCATGCTTTGATTTAGGCCTCCAGGCCTTAGTCCATCATACTCCATCAATATTTAGTCAAACCAGGCCTGCAGGACCAAGTCCCTCAAACTCCATCAAAATGGGGGATGGATTTTGATGGAGTTGGGGAAGTTGGGTTAAGGAAAGTAATTAGTTAAAAATCAAATCTCAATAATGACTTGTGAATAGAAACGTCTTATCACCTTGACACAAATCAAAATAGAGTGAAAAAAGGGTACAGGTATGAGGCTAGTTTCAAACTCAAAGATTTGTGACAAAGAAAAGGGAAGCTCTTTGTGGCAGGAAGCAAAAACTTTAAAAATTAAAGTTACAAATTCAAAGAAGGTCATTGTTTTAGAGTGTACATTTTTGGACTTTGTTTAGAAGTATCAAACAAATGAAAATGAGTCAATTAGTCTGGTCGCTTGAACTCTTAATCAGTTTTTAAAAAAATATGTTAGAAGAGGAAATCAAAGTTGTTTTTAGACATTACTTCCCTTTTTTTATATTGTTAAAGAGGAAATTGAAGTTGTTTTGTACAGCAATTTCCTTTTTCTTAAAATACACTTATAAAAAACAGTCAACCTCTTCCTTGATTCCTGATAGGTTGTGATGCCTGATTGGATAAAATATCACACCATGGCTATGATGGGAGGGTCTGTGACAAGGAAGCAGACAACTAAAAAAAATTATATTCAGTCACATCTTCTTCCAGCACTTTAAAGCTTGATGCCTGATAATAGTGGAGGCACATGGATACTGTGAGCACATTTGTCGCCTATTTCAAGCTCTGAGTGAGGGTATGCATTAAGGACAGTGGTGCTGAGATGAATCAGTTGATACTTGCTGCATAAGGTGGATGCTGTTCTTACTGACCAGACAAGCTTGATGTAAATTGCCACTTTCGGTTGTCTACTGAACTGGTTTTCATTTGCAACATCTCTTCAGACTTGTCCTAGGGAGAACAATTTGTTGGAATTACCAGGAAAAGGATGTCTCCGAACGTAATGTATCTGGTTGTCTTGGTTTTTGTGGAGTTTCTCTATCCAGCTTTAGGTCAGATAAACTTGACGCACAGTTCAATAAATCAGACAGTATGTGAAGGGGAAAATGTCAGATTTACTTGTGAATCTGCTTTCATGAATGCATGTAATAGTCCATATTTCAAATGGTTTAGATCTACCACAGGCCATTCATCTTGGCAACACATTTCGGAGTGTAACTACGTGGAATCAAATTTCCAGGAATATATGACTGTTCAACTTGTTGGGAGCGAAAAACAGTTTCACCTGGATATCCAAAACGTGCAGCTTCAGGATGGTGGACAATACTGGTGTCAATTATTCTACGGTCCAAATAGTCCAAACAACAGAAACACTTCAAAAGCGTTACTAACAGTAATTGCACGGGCAAAACCTCCTCCTTCTTGCATGATAACAAGTCCACTAAACCCCAACGTGGGTGAAACTGTTTACTTAAAATGCACTCTCCCAGAGGATGATTCACCAAACATTTTAAATTGGTTTGCAAGTTCACCAACTGGCCTCAATCGTCTTAATCCCTCACATGAAACCCAACCAAGACGTGTGGCATGGGTTATTCAAGAGCTGCAAGCAACTGACAACATGAAGGAGTTTGTTTGTGTGGCTGGTGCAGATTTTAACACTGGCCCAAGATGCTCAGTTACACCACTGCAGATACCAGAAAGGGTCTCCATCTCCCCAACTGTACTATCTGTACATGAGGGAGACAGAGCAGTGTTCACGTGTGAAGCAATGCCCCCACTGACTGTTGATGAGTACAGGTGGCAAATATATCAACTTGACGGCTCAAAGGTGATGGTTAACAGAGACACAATGAATGGTTTTTATGGACAATTTAACATGACAGGGAACACTCTGGAGATCCTTGCAGTGTCAGCTGATTTTCATAACTCCACTATAACATGTACAGCCATTTATCCTCAAGGTTCTTCCAAAAGCATCTACAGATCTCGTCTTACAGTTCTTAGTCTTACAACTATGCTATCCCCTACACCATCCACAGCCGCAACAACAGTTCAAGAAACAGAGGATCCAAGTGTCCCTAAAACTGAAGAAACTCACTTTGGGACGAATATTCCCAACCAACAATCCACTGGCAGTAGCATCATGGCTGCCATTACTCAACATGTACCAAAAGAGGATGATGATACTAAAACTCAAAAGTTACCCATTGGTGTTCTCACTGCAGGAGTGCTGGCAATTCTTTTCCTACTGGTTACCATCATCCTCCTTGTCTGCTTCTTGGTCAGAAAAAAGAAGAATGTCAAGAGACCGAGACAGGTAGTGGCTGGGAGTCCCACACAGGAATCAGCAAGGCAAGACACTGTCACCGCTGGGTCTTCAGTGGAGACTGTTTTGACATCCTTAAACCTTCCAAGAGATGACCAGAGTCACCCAACCCAACTCAACTTGTCGTCTGAAGAGACTACCAAGTGCGAGACGGTCCTGAACGCCATTCCAGACAAGACCGGGAGCAGAGAGGTAAAGCATTTCACCAAGACGCCACCGGCCAACAAGACCAGCACCGGCCACGGGTTAGTCAGTCTTCCCCGCGACTTGGAGCCAGCATCTTCAAAGGGCAAAAACGGACATGATAGCCACGAAATGGTAGTCTACGCTCAGGTGACGAACACAAACATCAAGAGGTACCCCAAACCCAATGCAGACAAGTCTGCATCACAAGATGAGGACACCGAGGAACTGGACTACGCAGACTTGGACTTTAATCCAAGTCCTCAAGGAGCAGCTGGAATCGACGCCATCTACGCCAAACCCCACAAAGGCCCCAAGAAGTAGCCCAAGACTACCTCCACTCCTAATAAGTAAAGGTACTGTACACATAGCATCTTAAATACATCATCACAAAGTAAATCACAAAGATGAAGTCAGAGGGCAATACAAAAAAAACCCAAAAAACCCTTAATAACTGGGATTCGTAAACAGGGATGTATATGGGCTATGACATTTGGAAACTTTTTGAGGTATAGGGCCTACCAGAAGAGAATGTTGATTAAGAAATATTTTAGTATCTACAGTTTAATGAAGGAAAAGATGTCATTACATGTAATTGAGGACATGTGTGTCCTTGAATTGAAAGGGGAAATTCAGAGATCATGCATAATGAGAACGTTCATAACTATAATTCTGAGTTCCTCAATCATTAAGTTCATATTGATAATGTCAACATTTTCTTTCTGTTTAATATCACAATAACCTAAAGAATTGCAAAGATCAAATAGTACGGCAGATAGGTGATGGGATTGTGCCTTTGATGATACAAGCATGAAATTTGGCACACAGTCAGAGGATGTCATGAGAAAGATATCTGGCTACAGGGCCATTGCAGAGTTGTCCTTTAAAAAAATATAGGTAGAATAACAAGCAACGGCAGCCATTTTGAAAATTTTGAAATTGCTTGTTATTCTACCTATATTTTTTTCAAAGGACAAATCTGCGATGGCCCTATAGCCAGATATCTTTCTCATGACATAGTCTGACTGTGTGCCAAATGCCATGCTTGTATCATCAAAGGAACAATTCCCACAAATATTTCCCGTATCTTCCCCACTAAAAATGACAATCCACCAATAACTGCTGATCAGTTTTACAGCAAAGTTCCTCTTATACATGTGTGCAAAATGCACATGTACTTACACAAATGTACATAGTATGTAAACGAAATTGTTCAATTTTTATATCTTTAATACACATCTTATTTTTTTTCTTTTTTCTCTTAAAAGTAAATGTACATACATGCTCAATATTAATGCAATAATTTCATTTTCTTTTCTTTTTTGCAATGTTAGAAACAAATGCATACAAGGAAGTTGATATAAAAAAAATAGATTGACATGTTTTAACAAGAAAATTTATCATAGCCGGATGTGGCAAACTCATGTTCTGGCATATTTACTGGGCTTTTAAAAATCAGACAACAGAGTAACAGTGTAGTTTGTGTGCTGCATGAGGAACTTAAAGCTGTACACATAAAATTGAAAACCTTAATTTCCTTGTTTTTAAACTTGCTTGTTCAGTGGGAAAAAAATGTATTTATTGGTTTAAAAAAATATGTACATAATATGAGGATATTGTGTAGTGTAAATACAGGCCTACATGTACATTGTGGACTTCACAGTGACTTGTTTTCACTTTAAAAGTACATGTATAAAAACGAAACTGTTATTAAATGTATTACTAAACTGAGATCAACTGATTTCAGAGCAAGCTAGTGGTGTGCATTCATGGGTAGTACGGAAACCCTGTACCCTATTGAAGCAAAACACGGATACCCGGGTATCCATCAAAAAATATTGTGAAACCCAAAATCCTAATCCAATTCCGCGAGCATCATCTGTCACGTATTAAAATGCAAATAAAACGTGACATCTGTTTTGGTTTTCCACATAGCCAGGTTTTCATTATGAAAATTCCCCACAAATGGCATCAAAACATTTCTTTTTCATTGTCTGAGAAGCTAGTAATTTGTAAAGTTGGTTACGGGTACCCGACCCCATAATCTGGAAGCTGTTCCTGACATCAGCGGTTGGGTACTTGGGCATCGGGTTCCAATGTACACGCCTAGAATAAGTCACTTTGCTTTGAGACAAAACAAAGTGGGCTCTTTTTGGCAGGAAGCAAGAACTTCAAAAGTTTCAAGTTTGAAGGAGGTTTGTCTTAAGTGCACACATTTGGCCTGCCTTGTAGCATGAGACAGGATGAAAATGTGACAGTTTTTCAGTACAATTTTAACAAGGCTAATTTGTTGATTAAATTCCTTGAATATGTGAACAGAGGAAATCTACATGGTTTCCTGACATCACTTATTACAACGAGTAAAAAAGGGCGTTTCATAAAAATAGTAAACCACTTCCATGATTGTGGGTATTTTGTGATGTACATGTTTGATTGGATAAAATTTTGATAAAAAGGGAGAGACTAGGACAAGGAAACAGACAACTGAAAAAAAAAAAAACATATTCAGTTGTACCTTCCTCTAGCGCTTCAAAACTCAACAAGTAATCGTAGTGGATGTACGGTACATAGATATTGTGAGTACAATTGCCACCTATGTCAAGGTCTGATTGGGGGTAAAGCACAAGGACTGTTGAGCTAAAACATATTGATTCTCCTGCTGCATAAGGTGGGTGCTGTCCTTTGTGATGCACAAGCCTTCCATCACACAAGCTTGACGTGAATTGCCTTTTTCGTTATTCCACTGAACTGGTTTTCGTCTGCAACTGATCTCCTCAGACTAGTTCGAGGGAAACCGATTTGAAGTAATCGTCAGTCAAATGATGTCATCCAACATGCTATATTTGGTTATCTCGGTCTGTGTGGTGCTTCTCTATCAAGCTGAAGGCCAACATTTCACAGAAAGTCCAAGAGGTCAGATAGCATATGTGGGGGGCAATGTCACATTTACTTGTGGATCCAATCACATGACTGGATGTGGGTTAAAATGGTTTACATGTAGATCTACCGCAAGTCACACACAAAACGTTTCTGTTTGCAACCAAGTTAATCCAAATTTACAGAAACGCATGACTACCGGTACTGAGCTGAATATGCAAAGCCAACAGTTTCACCTGAATGTCCACAATTTAATGCTACAGGATGACGGAAAATACTGGTGTCAATTATTTTGTGGAATAAATGACCCAAAAAATATGAACTCTTCAAAAGCGTTACTGAGAGTAATCCCAATACCAAGATCTCGTCCTTCGTGTGTGTCACAACCATCAAACCCCAGTGTGAATGAGACTGTTTCATTAAATTGCACGCTAACAGGTGATGACCAACCAAACATTATAATCTGGTATAAAGATTTGCCCAGTGGAGAGTTTGAACCCCTTCCCCCATATGGAATCCAGAGGCAAAGTGAGGCAAGTTTAACTTATGTGCTGCAAGACAGTGACGAGAATTTTACTTGTGTAGTTGGTCGAGATGCAGCCACTGGCCAGACATGCTCGGTATCATCTCTGCAGAGACAGACACCAACACTGAGGTACATGTATATCTCACCACCTTCAGTGACTGTGATGTCCCCTACATCATCCACGGCCACCGCCTTGGCAACAGTTCAAGAGGACGGCGATACACCTCAGAAATTACCCATTGGTACACCGAGGTATATCTCACCACCTTCAGTGACTGTGATGTCCCCTACATCATCCACGACCACGGCCTTGGCAACAGTTCAAGAGGACGGTGATACATCTCAGAAATTACCCATTAGTGTTATCTTTGGAGGAGCATTGGCAATTCTTCTCCTACTGGTTGCCATCTTCATCCTCATCTGCTTCTTGGTCGGGAGAAAGAGGGAGGTAAAGAGACCACGTCAGGTCCAGGGAGGAAACCCAGTGCAGGAATCCAGAAGGCAAGACAGGGTCATTGCTGGATCCTCAGTGGAGGATGATGTGTCATACTTAAACCTTCCACGAGATGACCAGAGTCACTTAACCCAACCCAACCTGTCTGGAGAGACTACCGAGTGCGAGACGGTCCTGTGCGCCATTCCAGACAAGACTGGGAGCGGAGAGGTGAAGCATTTCACCATGCCGCCACCAGCTAACAAGATCAACAGCAGCCACAGGCTTGGCAGTCTTCCCAGCGACTTGGAGCCAACATCTTCACAGGGCAAAAATGGACATGGTAGCCACGAAATGGTAGTCTATGCTGAGGTAAACGAAAACATCTTGAGGTACCCCAAACTATCTGCAGACAACCGAGAGATGGCATCATCATTCCAAGATCAAGCATCACAAGGTGAGCACACCGAGGAAAATGAGTACGCAGACATGAGCTTTAATCAAGTTTCTCAAGGAGCAGCGGGAATCGACCCCAAACTATCTGCAGACACCCGAGAGATGGCATCATCACTCCAAGATCAAGCATCACAAGGTGAGCACACCGAGGAAAATGAGTACGCAGACATGAGCTTTAACTAATCAAGTTTCTCAAGGAGCAGCGGGAATCGACGCCATCTACGCCACACCCAACAAAAGCCCAAAGAAGTAGTGTCTGTCTCTACTCCTATTGACTAAGATAACATATACACACAAGGCAACACTTACACATTACAAAATGAATCAGACAGATGAAGTCAGGTTGAAACAGATTATCCACACAATTTGATCAACCCTTACGCTGCTAAATGCAACGGATAGCAACAAAGGTAAAAAGCTGTTGCTTTCTTGCATCTTCTTGCATTTAGCAGGGTGTTTGGTCATATTTTCAAGGCGATACAACATAATCCACTGTTGCATTTGGTTGCAAAATAGTAGGGCAACAGCGCGGTGCCAAGGCTGGTGGCTACTGTGTTCACCTTACAATGCAACAGAATCCACTGTTGCAGTTTGTTGCATTTAGCATGGTTCTTACATTTGTATTTCAGTTGTGTTAGATAATGTTGCATTTCACAGGGTACCTGAAGAAAACCTAACAGAGGTTAGGGTTAATACACAGAGATGTAAATGGGCTCTTACTTTTCGTAGAATATTTGAGGCATGCCAGAAAGTGTAAATACACGCCACTAGAAATGATTTTGTCAATATTAAAAAGCTTCAAATCCTGTAATTTGGCAACTTGTACATTCCCTGAAAAAAAAAACACTGGAGAATATTCAGAATATGTACATAAAAAGTATAGATGTACATGTAACTAAAATTTGTAAACTGTACATGTAAGTTTATAAACATGACGTAGGAAAGATTCTTGTGAGTATACTGTCTATTGCCGTAAAGCAAGTATTGCCGTAAGTCACTAATTCAGCGGCAGCAATTTTCTGAGGTGGCACCAGGCTCGATCGCGCAAACTGGCGTTCAGGTAGCAAGCACGCACTCCGGGCTCCTTCGACCAATAGGATTACCAAAATGCGCGCGCCTCGTCTGTAAGAAAACGTGCATGTATCCACCTAAAAAGTAGCTTCTATCTGTATTGGCTGTGTTAGTCCTATACAGGTTATTTCATATAGAAAACACCACGTAAATGAGATTGTTTTGTTAAAAATACTAATTTAATTAGCACAAAGACAAAAGATTTGAATGTAAGAATCAAATTTGTACTCAAAACAAAAGTGTTTGCGAGTTCAGAAGAACTTCTCAACTCTGACCACACTGATTTTTAGAAATCCCAAAACCTGATTTTCTGAGAAAAAATGTGATTTTACAAAGATAAACAAAAAACATTTGATACCGGTATTTCTTACTAAGAATTGCAAAGATCAAATGACACTGTTTTAACCGCAGATCAGGTTTTAAGCCAAGTTCCTGTTAAACATGTACTATGTATGGTACATGTAGATGAGATTGTTCACCTGTAATGCCTTTTACCCTAACAATCCCCATCCAGTCAAACTCCAACACCAGAGTTTGTTGGCATCTGTTGGAGTGAGTACTGCACTCGTAAATTGATTATGCTTTCCATGGGGTTAGGCATACCATCATAATCAGAGTCCAACACTTTGGGTGTTGAGTTTACAATACGGTGTTGAGATTTGCAGGAGTGAGGAAGGTTCCTAGTAAATCACTCAAGGGGGATAGAGTCATAACAAATTTTCCTGGATTTTAATTTTAAAAAATTCTTCATTTAACCCTTTAGTTACTGTAGCGCCTGAAACCGCCCTACATGTACCTATTACTCACTGTAGTGCCCTAAACTACCTGAGCACTCAATTGTTTTATTGATTTTTCAGTGACTAAAAACAATGTAATACAATGACATTCTGGGGCCAATTTCACCGTGCTGCTAAGCACAAAAACTTGCTAATCACCAAAAAAATTTACTTTATTAAAGCGGGTAACTAGCCCAAACTCTGCATGATGTATAGGCCTATTGCTTGTGATTAGAATTCAGCTGTTGTTAACCCTAACAGTCCTCAATCCTCCAAATTCAATACGATTTTGCACACACCCTAGGGAGTTAGCATGAAATCACACAGAGTTTTGGCTGATAACCTGTTTTTATAAGCCAGACTTTTCTTGTGCTAAGCAAATTTGCGTGCTTAGCAACACTGTGAAATTGGGCAATGCAGGTGCTTATGGGTAACATGTTATATTGATGCAATGATTTCATAGTGTGTTTTTTTTCAATGCATGTATGTACAAGGAAGTTGATGTTTAAAAAATAGTTGATGTAAAAAAAAAAAAAAGTTTTGACAAAGAAAAATCATTTCCTCAAGATTGTTATCTGTCTGGCTAGCCAGATATGGCAAACCATTATTATTGCCTTTTTAAACGGAGAAAAGAATAACATTAGTTGTTTTGCTAAGTAAATACGTACAAATGTATGTCATTGAGTGTATGAAATATTTGTGCGCTCTAAGAGATACTTGCAGCTGTAAAAAAAAATTAAAACCTTCATTTCCTTGTATTTCAAACTTAACTTGCCATGTAATGGTAAAAATATGTACATAACTGATGTGTGGATAAACAGAAATGAAATGTGCAGCATATTTTCTGTACTAGTATTTTGCTTTTTAATGTACACATTGAATGTAGACACAAAGAGGTACATGTACTTGTTAATATTAATCTTATTTTTGAACTAAAATCTAAATTTTAAGAGAGATTGACTTTTGTTTTGTTAAACATTGTACAGGTCTTTCCACATCAGAGGGGTACAAAAGTGTGTCATTGGATTGGAAAATGAAGCAGGATAATAATATCAAGCTGTTTGTCCTCTGTTCCCCTTGTACATTGCCATCAAATTGTTGAGGATTGTGCTCACCAAGAATTTACACATGCAAGACTTTCGAGACAGATGTTACAAGATGCTGATTATGTCCATACTTAAGTAATGATGTATGATGACCCCTGTATTAAATTGAGTACACAGAAAGTTTTCTGTATTTTTTTGTACGCATAATCATTAATGGGCCAATGTCATGTAATATTTTTAATGCAATCCTTAAAAGTAGACCTTTTCGTCCCATTTAACCTTACTTTCAATTTTCATTTTGCCATTTTTAAGGGTATTTTGGTGCCTTTTTGGTTTTTATGCTAATGAAAATTTGCAAATTCATGAGCAAAAGTGTGATGTCATTTCAGGCAGAAACCTCAATGTTACGGCTATTTCAGCACCAACATTTGCCAGAATATTGGATACTTTGCTGTTGTAAATTTTCTTTTATTTGGTGATTCGTTGTTCTTTCAGTACATGGCAGTACGCCAATGAGCAAAGTTTTCTCAAAAATGGTTTCAATGAGCAAATATTGGGTTAACAATTTGAACAGAAAACCTATCAATTGAAGAGTGTCTTCCTGAAATGACATCACAGCAATAATGCCCTCATTTGTCAGGATACTTTCCACTAAAATTGACCAAAACGGGCTGTCAACTAGATTTCATACATTTAAGAATAGCAGGGTGCACAAATTATGTTTCCAAGTAAAATTCAAGTCATGGCCCCTTTAAGGCCTTAGGAATGTACCCAAAAAAATGAACACAATGTATTTGTTTTGCTGGACCCTTCAATGTCCCACTCTTAAATCCCAACTTTGCAGCCAGTAGTGAGGAAAGACCCACATGTAAGACCAAGAATGGCAGAGTATGTGTACAAATTCAATAGAACAGCCTGTAAATAATTGCAGCTCGTAATTAAATGCTAATTGCCTTGTATTTTTATACGTTTTTGTATGTACTTATATATGGAAAATATTAATGTGCCAATTGTAATATACTTTTTTGGGATGGCAATTGTAACAAGTGTATTACACATTGGCAGTCTATGGGTCATTCTATTAATTTGTGGTCAACTACATAATTTGTACAAATTTGGGGTCCCTGTTACATCTGACGTCTAAGAGTTTGATGCACTCCTTACTTAACGCAGTTGTGATTATGAATAATGATAAACCACCTACCCAAGAAATGTAAAAAAAAAAGTTGGAAGTCATTCTTAACGATCCTTGAATGACAACTTACAAACTACAGAGGTGACAGGGACAGAAAAAAGGTCACACTTTGGACCCTTAATAGGGCTTGTTCAATGACGGCCATCTCTGTAGGAGAACTGCAACTGCGTATTTTAAGCAATCAAGTACGCATTGCGCAGTGTTGGAAAATGTTCCAAACACGCAGGCTTGTTGCTCGAGATGTGTTCGAAATACCACGCAGCTGATGCGCGTTATGCAAGTTGACGCTCAAAATGCCGATGCACGTGGATGTCTGTCGGAAATGACATCATTTGAACGAGACCTATTAAGGAACGACCCATACCATGCATACAAGCTGATTTGTGCCAGATACATAAGTTACATGTTCCTTTATTTCGTTCACATTGTATTTACAATGTCATTAATCTGTAAATTATACAATTTGTTGACTGACAATGTATGTTGTTCTGTCTGCTCAACTGTAGCACGCATATACATGTACTATATTCGATAATTTGCTGTTAACGGTCGTCAAGATTTGTCTTTCTGCTCTGTGCTATAGGTGAGGTATTAAACCTATGTTGTTGTTTATTGTACAAATTTCAACCATACATGGACAGTTGGGAAAGACTTCCATACCTGGACATCACTTGACACCCTGTGCACAAACCCTATGTGACTGGTCTGAAAAATTTAAGTGTTTTCTCAGTAAATGCTTCAAGATTGTCCCTGCTAAATTTGACTTTTTAGGACATGTCATCGCTTACAGATGGATGATAGGTCACTGCAGGGAAAACTAGTGATGTTCATGTATGGAATTTTTTCTGAAAGTTGCATCGTTACTTTTATCTGGTTGTATATTGACTATGAGGCAATGATTTTCCACAACCCTTGTGTTTTATGTTTCAAAATTAATGAATCTTCGTAGCCATATTTACTAAATCTACCCTATCACAGAGGGCAAAATTTGACACAGTTTTTTTGTTCCTAAAATGAAATATCAAAATCAAGTTTGAGATGTCAGGTTCTGAATGTCAAATGCTTTCACAGACTAGAATGCAGAAAATTTGAGATGAGCACTCTTTTTTAGCCCTGACAAATACCGGTAGGGTACATATAAAAAAATCTGTCTTCTGACCACAACTTCACCCTATGTAAACATGCCAGGCCACAAACTTCAGAAATAATTGTAAGAAAATATTATTATCTATATCACCAAGTTTATACCCTACTGCTTGTATGCACATGTTCATGTGGTATGGAAAAAAAAAGAGAAGAACAAGTTCACAAATGCCATATTTTGCGGAAAAAAAATTCTTGGGGGCTTTTATTTCGCAGAGCTCCTCAAGTTTCCCGGGCAATAAAAACACAACCAGTGGAATGGTGCGTAATTCAATTACGCAATCTCCTCGGGATATTTTATTAACTTTTTGAAGAAGTTGAGAGGACAGATTTTCGGGGCATGTACTTGATTCAGGGGAAAGATTTCCATATACGAAGTTCACTCAACACCCTGTGTACAAACCCTATTAGATTGGACTGAAAAATTTTAAGTGTTTTCTAAGAAAATGCTTGTATTTTCTCACTGCTCAAATTGACTTTGATGACATGAAATTGCTATCTGGGGGCTTGTTAGTCAATACAGAGGAAAATTAGTGAACTTCGTATATGGAAATCTTTCCGATTCAGGTTTCACTTTTCATTGAAAGCAAAATGTAATAAGGAATGTAGGGAGCATTGATGAAAAAATTTAAAAAAAAAAAAAAAATTTAAATCACAGAATTTTCTGATTAAAATTAAGAAATTTGTCATCTGTAATAGTTAATTTAGCTTCCTTTTGTAGTTGGCATTTTGGAAAGAATGTTGCAACCTGACGCCACTTTTTTCATCATATATTATCTCAATCAAGGTCAGTCATTGCAAAAATGTTGAAAAGGCATGAATTTAGGACTGAGAAACATTACCAATGTTGTTAGAAAATACTCTGAAAATGCACTCAACTGTCCATAGACTTGGTATACAACCACAAAAGTGGCGTCTGGATACTGCATTCTTTCTGGCATTTATTAGCATAAGGTACTTGGACATTACTAGGAAATGCACATAAGGATGCAAGAAAAAAGCTCACAATTTGTGGTGCAATGCTTTGATAAAATAAAAGAATGCATGAAAAAAACCTTGTTTACATTGAGATTTTTATGCAAGAATTTGCGTATGAAGTTGAAGAAACTTTCTTTTCACTTGAGAATCAATGGGGTTAGTGGTTCAGTACTAAATTTGAAACCCCTGAGATTTTTTTTGTTAAAGATATAGTCCATCATTTGTAATTTGTGCATTTTGTTCGTTTGAAGCAACAAAAGTGTTCAAAATCTAATGAAGGATACTGAACAACTAACCTGATGAAGTTTCAGCTCAGCTTCAGCTGTATATTCCGAGAAAAACAGCATTCTAGGATCTCAATTTCAAATCAAAAGTTGCTGAATCATGTTTTGAATTGTTTTGAATTGCAGCTATATGCGATGTCGCGCACTGATCCAACGAATTATAGCAACCGTGCGCGCCTGTGCGTCATGCCAATGCTTGCGCGCGCTGCGCCGAATAACAAAAAGAACTACCAATTTAAATTTTACTACGGTGCGTCTTAAGATGCACCGTTGGAAAGGCCTTCTTTCGTTGATTACTTCAAAATTACAGCTTGCCAGAAAGAATAATTTCACAGGGAGTTTAGTCCACTTACTATCTTTCAACCAAGTATGTTTTTCAACAATAATACGCCAGTTACTTTTTCGGATGGCTGCAAATGATGGACTATAGCTTTAACCAGTTCACATCGGAGGACGTGATAACACGCACTGGCTGTTTTTATACACAGGCACGGCTGATGGGTTAAGACGTCCAGATTGCCTCGACTCGCCTCCGGGTGACGTCTAAACATGCTAATCCCTCGTGCCTTTTGTACACGCACACAATATCTGTGGAGGCGGACCGTGTGTTGATCTTGAATTGGCCGTTGTGCACGGCCTATTGTACAATTTGTTCTGTAAAATTGGCCAACGGTTGTAAACAAAAATGTTTGTCTTACCTTGATGGTGTCTTCATCTTCCTTCCCCTCATCCGCCCTCCGCCCCAGTTCCTCTAGCCACGCCCCCATCTCGCTGACCTCCTTCTCGTAAGCGGTCCACCGAGGCACGACCTCCCTCAGCGCGTCGTTGCGCTGCTCGGCGTCGCCCTGCAGCGTGTTCCAGCGATTGCGCAGTGTGCCCAGCCTGGCCTCCAGGTGTCGCGACTGTCTCGGGTCGCGTTCCTGGACCTCGCTGATCAGGGCCTCGCCTTGCGATATGAGGTTCTCTACGTCGGGCTGCAGGGCACCGATTGCCTCATCGGTATCCTGAATAATTACAATAGAATAATTAACCTTGAAGTCACAAGCCTGAGCACTAAATTAACGAACATGCGTTGTCACTCAATTCGATGTAATAGTTAAAACGCAGTCATTGTGACGTCATGCATATTAAAATAAAATGCTGCCGCCAACTACTAGCTGATCGGAAAGTAGCATGGAACTAGAAATTAGAAAGCCTGACTCTTTAATCCTATCATTCTCAATGGCAAAATAACATGGGAACCGTAACCAAAAAAATACTAGTATTGAATCATTAGACTCTGTTACTTTTACAATTTACGATATTATTTATTGTTTTAAAACAAGAAACACAAAGTTTCCAGGTTAATTCACAGAAACCGTAAATCTGTTCAATTGAGAGCTAAAGAATCCTTTTCAAAAGAACACACATTTGGCGATGGCATTTCTTTTGATATTTTACGATGTCACAAAAGGACAAGAAAGCCAATAATATTTTTACTTAACAATCACTCTCTAATATGCTAAGGATTGTTGCATACATTTTGTGATATTCACAAAGCCATCTATAAATGAAACAATGAATCCTACCTGCACACTCTGCTCGGCATCCTGGTCAAAGTCCTCCGGTCGCAGGTCCATCCCGTCCACCAGTCTATGATCACACAGGTCAATGGCTTGGTAGGTCTGCTCCAAGACCACGTGGAACTCTGCAACGTGCCTCTCCGCCTCCTCATCTTTAACTTCCTCATCGTCCTTTCCAGCGAACATCTCGTCAAAATTGACGGCTGCTTCGACGGTCTCCACGATCTGCTGCTCACACTGCTCTTCGATCAGAGAGTTGGTCTTGTCAGAGTTTTCCTGCACCTCCTGGGCCAGCAACTCGCCGGGGGTGACCCACTGCAAGGATGAAAGGTCGGGCTGAGTTTCCAGCTCGTCGATGGACTCGCACTGCACCGCCTCGTCAATGATGTCTTCCGAGATTTGCGCAGAGGTCTCTGTGTCGTCAGGGACGTCCATGTGATCGGGGGATGACTGCACAACGACTTCAGTTTCCATGGCTACCAGATGCTCATCTTCCTCCTTGGGCATTGCTTCCACAGCAGCAGCAGCCTGGCGTTCCTCCTCTTCCCGTTTCAATCTCTCTTGTTCTCTTTCTGCCTCAAGTCTTTCTTGTTCTTCCTTCAATTCTTGTTCTTCCTTCAATCGTTGTTCCTCCCTGAGTCTTTCCTCCTTCAATCGCTCTTCCTTCAACCGCTCTTCCTCCTTTAGTTGCTCTTCCTTCAATCGTTCTTCCTCCCTTAGTCTTTCCTCCATCAATTGCTCTTCCCTCAACTGTTCTGCCTCCTTCAATTGCTCTTCCTGCAATCGCTCCTCCTCCCTCAGTCTTTCCTCCTTCAAGCGTTCTTCCTTCAATCGCTCTTCCTCCTTCAATCGCACCTCCTCCTTTAGCCGCTCTTCCTTCAATCTTTCCTCCTGCTCTTTCCTCTTCTCCTCTTCCTCAGCGCGCCTCCGCTCTGCCTCCTCTAGTTGCCGTGCCGCCTCGTCCATCTCAGCAACGATAGTCTTCTGCTCCAGCTGCTTCTCCTAAATAACAGAACCAAAGGCATCGGTGGAATGTTACTGCCCCTCGACCCTAATCACGGAATCCTCAGAGGACTTTTTCTTTTTTCGTATTTAGCAACCTCCTCTTCCAGGGCACCTCGGTATTATTTACATTTTTAGAAATTCATAGTGTTGAAATATCACTGAGGCCTGCATCAAACTTGTCAACGTTTCTCAAACCATTACAGGCTTGTTTTTTGGCATCCTAAATTTTTATATTATTTTCACCAAAAGGGAGAGCAATTACATTGTTTAAATTCAGAGTAAACGTCAACTCTTCCGTAGTTAAAGAAATTTAATCGCAAACCATCCACTTGCAAGTCGAGTGGCAAGCCTTTCAAGAAAGCACATTTTTGACGAGCAAACTTGAGAAACAATTCTTTCTTGACTGTTTGTAAATATTTTGCCTGTGGTTATAATAACCAACCGGTTACATCTGGCTGCGGAAAGGGTCGTTCATCATCGCGCACCGCAGACAGAATTCTGACATAAGAGGCGGGCGTGTTTAGATTCCCACTACACACAATAACATCTGGTCGTCAAGACCCTCGCGCCCTAAATGAGGCCATAGACATTCACTTCAATGTGTTCACTCTGTAAATTCTTCGGCACTTTATCTTCACCGCATTCTTTCAATGATAACACATTCCAGAGATAGCGACATGGGCGGTTTCTGATTTCATTACGTTCTGGAAAATAGTTGACAATCTGTGTGTTGTTGGTTCCGTGCATTCTGTCAATGATTTCACTCACAAACTTCAATTCGACCTTTTTTTTCACAGTTCAACAAAACTTCATCAAATAGGGGCGTGATTAACATTTACACTTATTGTACGTTGCCAATATATCTGGGGGGTTTTCTCTAGATCTTATACTTCTTAGATAAAAAACATTTCAAGAGTTGAACTTTGAAAATTAAAGAGGTTGTGGAATGCTCGAAGACACTTCCGTCATTTTTCGGGTATATGTAGCCTAAGGTGTGATGAAATAAAAACGACTATTGTGTCTGTCATGAAATGAGTACAAAAGGTACTTTTGAGGCTGTTTTTCAGGTCCTGTTTCGACGCGAACGTGCAATTTGTGTAAAAGTTGTTGTTGGGGGCAGCAAACAAAATAGTAAATCGTGACGTAATAAACAGGACTCCCGATGCAGCCTAGTATAAACGAGTCCTGTTTATTACGTCATGATTTACTATGTTTTGTTTGCTGCCCCCAACGACGACTTTTACACAGATTGCACGTTCGCGTCGAAACAGGACCTGAAAAACAGCCTCAAAAGTACCTTTTGTACTCATTTCATGACAGACACAATAGTCGTTTTAAATTTCATCACACCTTAGGCTACATATACCCGAAAAATGACGGAAATGTCTTCGAGCATTCCACAACCTCTTTAAGCCAAAATTGTCAATATTCAAAGCCGCTAACAATTCGAAGGAGCAAAAATCAAAAATTCAAGCACTTTTCTCTGGAACTTATAAATCTGTCTGTTTTTTCTTTTTTTTAAATCGTTCACAAAATTACTTGCTCAATATTTCCATTTGTTTAATTTCTTGTACACTTAAGTGTCTTCAGATAACTGGTTTCCCTCTTTGTAATGCAAAACTGTTTTCTCTGTTCATGAGCTATTACTTACAAAAAAATTACTCACCAAACAAAAGGCTTAATGTATCAAATTACAAACAACTTAGTGAGCCTAAGTGTATGCATTTTAATCGACTACTAAAAAAATGTTACGAGTTGACTTCTAGCAAAACATTTGCACTTTAACTTAAACCCTCCAAAGAAACTTCAAGGTATATACAACATTTGCTTTTGCTGCAATTTTCAGAAATGGACAGATTTGGGGGTTAGTATTTCATTTATAGTAAATATTGTTACACTGACCTGTTTACAGTTTTGTGATCATAGATGCTGGAAAAACCAAGGGGAAAAAATGCTGTTCTTGTAGTCTGGTTCCCTGACCTTACACTTCAGACGAAATGGAGCAATTTATAGATGTCGGGGAATTGTCAGGTCAGGGAGCAAGACTAGCTGACTTGCACCCACTCACGGATGTGTAAGCGATTGCAAACAAAATGTGGACTAGCCAAATTTGGTAAATTGGGGGCAGTATTTGAAAGAAAAAAAAAAATCAATTTGTTTTCAACGATGGTTGGCCAACCATCGTTGGAAATTGGTACACAAATTCTACTTTTCTTGAAAATGACAGCACACCAGGTGCCATGATTTCACAGGATGCTTGAGACTTTTAGTCACCTACAGTCAAATAAGGTATTTCCTAATAATTTGGTAGTTTTGTTTTTTGATATTTGCAAGTGTTGCATATTGCCTTTAAGGCCAAAAAAAAAAATAAGTCGGTCTCTGGTCAGCGCGCGCGTCGATTTTAATCATGCGCGTCGATCTTTTTTTTTTCCAAAATGTTCCATGGTAGCTCCAACAGCGCCCTCTATTTCCACACATCCTCAATGTTTTTTACCAAAGAGCACCAAGGAATGGGAAATTGCACCAAGGCAAATGATCGAAAGCACCAAGGTAAATTATGGAGGACACCAATGTACATGAGGACACCAAAAAAGCAAAATAGTACCCACCTTGTCTGTACAATCCAAGCTTGAAGAAAGAAAAAAAAAAAGCCAAAAAAAAAAAAAAAGCCGCGTGGCCGCGTCAATTCCGGAACTTTGGTCTAACCAGAGACCGAATATTTTTTTTTTTTTGGCCTAAGGTTGAGGGTTTATTGACATATATTTTTTTTTCCAAATTCATCTGGCATCTATGCCATCTTTTATCCGAGGTTATGTCCTAGTATGGAAATGAAATGTCATTCAAGCATTTTCTTGGGAATTTATGTCCTTTACCTTAGCCCTTTGGCAGACGTCCTCCCATCTCTGATTCAGGCTGATGAGGTCCGGCTCGGTTGAGCGCCGGCAATCACCGCCCAGGCGTAAGAGCTCCAAGGCCTGGTCACGGATCTCCTCCACCCTGGTGGCTAGGTCCTCCGATTCCTCTTGTAGTTTCTTCAAAAAAAAGAAGGAAATGAGTGTCACATAAAGAAGATGACTAAGAAGTTAAATCATCAAGTCAGGTTAGGTTGGCAGTACTTTTCTTACTGTCCACCATTGTGTCCAGGATTCAAATCTCGACCATTCTGGAACAATTCATAATATGGAATTTTGCGTCGGGGTGATGTAAATCAAATTAGGTTTTGCCCTTCAAAAGAGTGGTGAGACGTCTGCACTAGAAAGCAGGAGGTTGTGGGTTCGAGTCCCACCCGAGTGATTTTTTCCAACTTTCACTCGGGAGGTAACACACTGAGTATACAGTGTTTATACGTCGGTGAAGGGCAAAAACCTAATTTGATTTACATTAAAGAACAAGTTGATGATTTTGGGGCCCTGCCTGATTTATTCTGGAATGTTATGCCGAGGTTTCTTCGTGGTTTCATTGTTGCATTATTCTTTTTTTCTAAATTTTTTCCCCATTTTTTTTTTATCTTCAGACAATTATTAAAGTCCATCTCAAAACAAAAATTGTCCTGGCCTAGCTAGAAGTTTGTTAAAACTGTCATCAAACTTCTGTCAACTTGGGACAATTTTTCTGTTTAATGGATTTTTAATAATTGTTCAAAGATATACAGATAAAAAAAAATAATTTCTTCAGGCTTACACATGAACACACATTTGGTGGACCATAAAATACAAAAACTGTTTTATAGTACAGAAAATGAAAGAAAACACATGCTCCAAAAGTATTTTAAAATGCCAAATTGAACGGGTTAAAGAATAGCTGCACTAAGCAATTAAAGTAGCAAACAATGCAATAACATATGACAAGAATTTGGAAAAAGGGAATAAAATCAGTAAATATCTGGAAGAAAAACGTAGAACTCGGATTATGCAAAAATGTACTTGGAAGGTCTCCGAAGAGAATTTCACAACATTTGAGTCAATCCGCTCCGTTCACAAGTACCCCCTCACCGGCAAAGGAAGTACAGTTGGGGGTGACCGATTGACACCATCTTGCCTGACTGCAATTCATTTGCCACGAAGCGCGACCACTGCATGTACATAGTAAAAATCCCCTGGTGTACGTGCCTCACACACAAGTAACGGTGCGCGTCAACCAGCGAAATGTCCCGCCCATGGGACGTCGTTGCTAGGTAAAAGGCCGCCCTCTTTTGTCGGCGCACGGAGCCCATAACCTGAAGAGTCTAAAATGTCCTCAAGGTTCTAGGATCAGAGGTAGATACTCACCATGCATCTAGCCACCTCCTCCTCACTGACTTTCTCCTCTCTGGGAAGTTTGTCCGAGGCGTCTAAGATCTTCTCAGCTTCGCTAAGCCACGGCTTCACCTCGCTAAGACTTCTACGGAACTCTGCTATCTGATCTAAGTATTTCTGGGGAAAAAGGGGGGAAGAATCATCAAAAGGCATTTAAAAAAGATCAAAAATAGAAATATAAAAGTTTTAGCATCTCACGAGGAGATTGTCTCCTGATTGGCCGAGAATGTGTCACATGAAATTTGGTATCGGCCAAAACGACTATACTACATTGTACAATACTCAGCGCGAACGCGAACGCGAACGCGAACGCGAATTTGCGAAGTCAGGGCAAGTTTTCACACTGCAAATTCGTAAAAGTTGAACACATTTCAACTTCGGCGAATTTCGCAGCGAATGCTTCGTGATGTCAAATTCGCATCACATTTGCATGAAGTATGAACCGGCCTTCACTCTGGAAAAAGTATGACACACATTGCAACCAACGCAGTTAACAGATGTCTATGAGAACATGCTTACGGAGTGTGTTGCATGTGCTTTTTCCATGGGTTACAAATTTGGGTGCAAAGACTTCATTTTGGGTTAGATTGGAAAAGTCTATGCAAATTTCCAACTACTTTTAAATCGAAATAGAATTCCGTTCGAATTGGATTTTGGTTAAATCAATAATTTATCTGTCAAACTAAGCAGAATCTGTGAGTGAGGCACTATGAAACAAATATTTACTGCTTAACAAATGCAGACAAATGGGACAATCATGACAAGGATCCACTACGCGCCTACATCAGTTCGTCCAGGACCACACCAACATCATTGGAATGGGTCTAACACGCAAGGCCTGGACAAGACTAAACCGCCTTCGAACTGGCGTGGGGCGCTTCAGAGCCAACAAATGGGGCCTCGCGGACAGTACCACCTGTGAATGCAGGACTGCAGACCAAACTGCAGACCATATTCTATCCCACTGCCTCATCTACCAATCTCCACATGGTGCAGACGGTCTAACTAACTTGGACCAGGAGACCAAACTATGGTTGACCCAACTGCAAGCTGATATCTGAACTGTCTACCCGACAAACGATAGAAGACTGCTTAACCCTTTAGTCACTGTAGCGTCCAAAACCGCCCTGCATATTACTTACTACAGCACCCGAAAGCGCACAAGCACTCCATGGTTTTAGTGCTTCTTCAGTGAATAAACACAATGTAATACAATGTAGTACAGGTGCTAATGGGTTACCTAGCCTCATTAAGTGATCCATGGAGCGTTCCAATTCCCTCAGCTTTGCCTCGGGAAAACAAAACGCTCCATATATATATGGGTCACCTGAATAAATACAATGTAATACAATGTAGTACAATGTAGTAAAATGTAGTACAATGTAGTACAATGTAGTACAATGTAGTACAATGTAGTACAATGTAGTAAAATGTTGTACAATGTAGTACAATGTAGTAAAATGTAGTACAATGTAGTAAAGGTGCTAATGGGTTACCTAGCCTCATTAAGTGATACATGGAGCGTCCATTTCCCTCAGCTTCGCCTTCGGAAAACAGAATGCTCCATGGGTCACCTCAGGAAGCTAGTTTTACTACACCCCTTATGGCAGTCAACATTTGTATATTTGAACGGTTTCCTCAGAATTTGACCAGTTCATCAGCTACTCCACTCACCTTGAGTTGTATGTGCCTGTCCCTGATCTGGCCGGACAGCTTGGCCAGCCGTCCCTCGATGTCTTCGCAGTCGTCCTTGATGGCGCCCAGGCTGCCTTCCTCAGCTAGGCCAATCAGCTTGTCGGCAAGCTTCTTGCACTCGCCCATGGAGGTCTGGTGCTTCTTGATGTCATGCTCTAGTTTCTGTTGACATGTATTGCCAAAAAAACAAGCCTTCTAAATTTTCTTCACAAATCCCTTAAAACGACTTTACAATTTTTTCGAGGCGCTTTTGGAGATTCTCTGGATTCTAAATAGATGAAGGACCTTTTTTCTTCTACACTTCCTGATTTCGTTCTCCAGTTTTTGATGATAAGTGTCGCAAAAACAACCTTTGAACTTTTCATTTTCGATCTCTAAATTTTTAGGATCTTTTCCTCACGGCACATACCGGTAGGAAAGTCGACGAATAAAGACCTAATCACACAGAAGCATGGTACCTCAATCCTCCAAAATCCTCATGTGCTTCAACACCATTCATCCTCAATCCTCCAAGATCCTCATTTGCTTCAACACCATTCATCCTCAAACCTCCAAAATCCTCATGTTTCTCAAACACCATTCATCCCCAATCCTCCAAAATCTTACAAAACCACCATGAGGATTTTGAAGATTGAGGTGGGTTAGGGTTAATGTTCACTAACCCATGATATGTTGCTTTTGATTACTGAGCAGGACACAGTAGATGCTGCACGCCAGAGAGGAAAGGATTCACATTGAGACCCCCAACCACCCCCTCAACAACCCCCCCCCCCCCCCCCCTCCTTTACCCCCTCACCCCCTACCTCTTAAGTCTCAGGTCAGAAAACAGACCCAAGCCACTCACCTTGCACCACTCGATCTCCTGGTTCAAGCTCTGCGGCGTCCCCTCCTTGTCCTCCTCGCACCGCCGGCCCAGCTCCGTCTCCTTAGTCTGGCACCATTCTCCCTGGCTCACCAGCTCCTTCTTGACCTTGCGACTCAGCGACAGGGCCTTCTCAAGCTCGTCCCGGCCCTCCGTCACCCGCTTGCCGAGCTGGTTGTACAGGAGCTTCAAGGTGTTCAGGCGTTCGGTCAGGTCGGCCGGGTTGTCTAGCTGATGGCGCTCGACCACGCTGCGGCCGGTCTTGATGACGTACTCTACTTCGTGCTTGATCTCACTCAGTGTCTTGTAGAAGCCCTAAAAAAAATTTAAAATTCATCAATATTAGAAGAGAGACGATGTTAAAGGCTCGGCAAATTGTTACACCTAGTTTTTAGACTCATTATGTAACCAGTTTCAAGTGGCCCTGACTAGATCTAATCTACCAGTCAACAAACCATGCCAGACAGAACTGGTTTAAACTGGTTCAAGCCAACAATGCTATCACAACCAAACCAGATAAACTAAGCCAGTTCTTGAGGGTCCTGACTACATCCAATGCCAAACGCACCCAAATGGGGTGAAACCTGTTCTGACCAGTTCCGGCTGGATCCAAAACTACCAAGCATGCATCCTGCATGCTTGTCTTTAGGACCACAGACCCTCTGAGGCCAATTTCACAGCGCTGCTAAGCAAAAAAAATTTGCTTAGCACAAAAAAAGTATGGCTTATAAAAGCAGGTTACCAGCCAAAACTCCATGTGATGTTTATTGCTCGTGATTGGTATTCAACTGTTGTTTGCTTAGCATGAAAACCACATGGAGTTTTGGCTGATAACCTGCGTTTATAAGCCAGTCTTTTTTTGTGCTAAGCAGCTCCATGACATTGGCCCCTGTTCTTGATCAAATGGGGTGAAACCTGTTCTGACCAGTTCCGGCTGGATCCAAATCTACCAAGCATGCATCCTGCTCTGTCTTTATGACCACGGACCCTCTGTTCTTGATCACCAACACGAACATCTCAAAACAAGTTCCAACCAGTACTGACTGTATCAATGCCAACAATGCTATTACTATCAAACTGGTCTAAACAAGATTCAACCAGTCCCGACTGGATGCAGCTCACCATGCATGCATCCTGCTGTGTCTTAATGACCACCGACCCTCTGTTCTTGATCACCAACATGAAGGTATCAGTCAAAACCAGTTCCAACCAGTACTGACTGGATCCAATGCCAACAATGCTATTTCTATCAAACTGGTCTAAAGAAGGTTCAACCAGTCCCGACTGGATGCAGCTCACCATGCATGCATCCTGCTGTGTCTTGATAACCACCGACCTCTATGTTCTTGATCACCAACACGAACATATCAGTCAAAGCCAGTTTCAACCAGTACTGACTGGATCCAATGCCAATGATGCTATTACTATCAAACTGGTCTAAACAAGATTCAACCAGTCCCGACTGGATGCAGCTCACCATGCATGCATCCTGCCTTGTCTTTATGACCACCGACCCTCTGTTTTTGATCACCAACACGAACACATCAGTCAAAACCAGTTCCAACCAGTACTGACTGGATCAATGCCAACAATGCTATTACTATCAAACTGGTCTAAACAAGATTCAACCAGTCCCGACTGGATGCAGCTCACCATGCATGCGTCCTGCTGTGTCATTATGACCACAGACCCTCTGTTCTTGATCACCAACACGCACATCCCAAAACCAGTTCCAACCAGTACTGACTGGATCAATGCCAACGATACTATTACTATCAAACTGGTCTAAACAAGGTTCAACCAGTCCTGACTGGATGCAGCTCACCATGCATGCATCCTGCTGTGTCATTATGACCACGGACCCTCTGTTCTTGATCACCAACACGCACATCCCAAAACCAGTTCCAACCAGTACTGACTGGATCAATGCCAACAATGCTATTACTATCAAACTGGTCTAAACAAGGTTCAACCAGTCCCGACTGGATGCAGCTCACCATGCACGCATCCTGCCCTGTTTTTATGACCACCGACCCCCTGTTCTGGATCACCAACATGAAGGTATCAGTCAGAACCAGTTTCAACCAGTACTGACTGTATCAATGCCAACGATACTATTACTATCAAACTGGTCTAAACAAGGTTCAACCAGTCCCGACTGGATGCAGCTCACCATGCATGCATCCTGCTGTCTTGATGACCACCGACCTCTAAGTTCTTGATCACCAACACGCACATCCCAAAACCAGTTCCAACCAGTACTGACTGGATCAATGCCAACGATACTATTACTATCAAACTGGTCTAAACAAGGTTCAACCAGTCCTGACTGGATGCAGCTCACCATGCATGCATCCTGCTGTGTCATTATGACCACAGACCCTCTGTTCTTGATCACCAACACGCACATCCCAAAACCAGTTCCAACCAGTACTGACTGGATCAATGCCAACAATGCTATTACTATCAAACTGGTCTAAACAAGGTTCAACCAGTCTTGACTGGATCCAGCTCACCATGCATGCATCCTGCCCTGTCTTTATGACCACCGACCCTCTGTTCTTGATCACCAACATGAATATATCAGTCAAAGCCAGTTCCAACCAGTACTGACTGGATCCAATGCCAACAATGCTATTACTATCAAACTGGTCTAAACAAGGTTCAACCAGTCCCGACTGGATGCAGCTCACCATGCATGCATCCTGCCCAGTCTTTATGACCACGGACCCTCTGTTCTTGATCACCAACACGAACATCTCAAAACCAGTTCCAACCAGTACTGACTGGATCCAATACCAACAATGCTATTACTATCAAACTGGTCTAAACGAGGTTCAACCAGTCCCGACTGGATGCAACTCACCATGCATGCATCCTGCTGTGTCTTGATGACCACCGACCTCTATGTTCTTGATCACCAACACGAACATATCAGTCAAAGCCAGTTCAAACCAGTACTGACTGTATCAATGCCAACAATACTATTACTATCACACTGGTCTAAACAAGTTTCAACCAGTCCCGACTGGATGCAGCTCACCATGCACGCGTCCTGCTGTGTCTTGATGACCTCCGGCTCTCTGTTCTTGACCACCAGGACCCCGATGCCTTCCTGTACGTTGTCCAGGATCCCCTTGACGTGGGCCATCTTGGGCTCAAAGTCCGACGGCTTCTGGAACTTGCGGAACTTGTGCTGCAGCTCGTCCATATTTTTCTGTGATAACCAAGACACAAAATTTACATTAAAAGCAATCCCAACAGGTCACAGATGTAGCTTTTCTTAGGATCAGGCATGCAACTGGGAAATCACAAAAAAAAGAGGAAATTCAAATTTTTCCCAGACTTTGAACAGTGTTTTCTATTTTCAATGGCACACATGGGAAGTAACAAAAGAGGAAATCAGCTGATCCGAGGAAAAGTTGCATGTCTGTAGGATGTTATGAAAAGAATGCCACACAGAAGGCAATATTGACTACTTGAGAATTTTCAGAATTTGAAAAAGAGGTCAAACTTGGGGGAAAAAATGTAAAACCTCAATCTCCAATCAATATCGAAATGAATCTCAAACCTAACAACTCGTCCCAACCATCTTGTTTCATATTTAGCCGGTGGGCTCAACACTGAGTTTTTGAGTAGGGCAGAAAAGTCGATTTCTGTTTCAGCCCTCACAGCCCAACTGTAAATCTTGTAATTGTTTTCTTCTTGGTTCTGATTCAACCAATCAGCTCACCCGTAGTATCTCCACTTGCTGGTGGAGTCTCTGATTGGCCGTGCTGCTGGTCTGTTCCATCAGGGCCGTGGCTCTGTTGTTGATGTTGGACAGCACGGTCTCGTGGGCTTCAAACTCTGACTTCATTTGCTGTTACAAAAATAAGAAATTAGATAGCTAGGGGACAGTCAGAGTAAGATATCCTGCCTAAGGACACAATTCTCCGTGTTGCGACACAAGACACTGTTGAAGGAGAGCAAAGCAATATTTTGTCTTAATTTTCTGGAGTGCTGTGGCCTCGTGGTTAAGGGCACTGATTCGTGGTCTGTGGGTAAAGCTGCAGGTCGTGGGTTCGAGTCCTGGCGGGGTCATGGTGCGTGTGCCCTTGAGCAAGGCACTTTGTCACTCATTGCTTCTCTCCACCCAGGAGTAAATGGGTACCTATGAGGGCAGTGATGGTTATTGTGATTGAATTAGCTTCCTTGCGCCTAACAGGCAGCATCGAGCTGTATACTCCCCAGGGAGCTGAGATGGTATATGGAATGTTTAATTGGCCCAATGATTAGGGGTAATAATAATGTAAAGCGCTTTGATCTTAGTTAAAAGCGCTATATAAGAACCTGTTATTATTATTATTATTATAATGGCAAGTCCATCTTTAAAAATGTCCAGATACAAGTGAAGATTGCCCCAATACAAACAGTTCATCGACAGCTGAATAATAGGCCCAAACGATCAGCAAAGCATTTGAGCCTCGACTTGCCATTGTTAACCAGTTCGCGCCAGGATTTTTTATTGACATCGACCGGACCCAGGCGCGGGATTGTTTTTCACGAACCTCGATGCCATACAAATTCAATTCGTCATCTGTGGATAGCACACCCTGATTTTTCCGGCCTCTCTCACTGCGAACAGGTCGCTGACAGATATTTCCAACCTCGCTGGTTGGTGTACATCCGTCACCCGTTCCGAATACCACAAAACACTTGCGTGTATACACGTCATCTGACGTGAACTGGTTAAAGTCCCCAAAATGATGGTCTTTTTCTCTTTCAAGCTAGGTCAAGTCTTGAAAAAAAGGAGTACATTTTAGCCCAATTATCTACAGCTGGTTATATTTTTCTCTGAACTGCGAAGCAGTGCTCTTCATTTTCAACCGATCATTTGGTAGTTCTACTTACCATTAACAATCCAAAATCTTCCACAGTTAAAAGCACTTCTGATGTCAGCACAGACAGCAACGCCAAAAATAAACAGTCAAAAGGTTTCCAATACACTACCAAGAGATTACAAAGAAACTAGAGAAACTTGAAACTAGAGATTCAAAGCCTACCTCAAATTCACTAGGGACATCTAGAGCCGAGACCCGCGATGCCAGCCGGTTGTTGAGTGTCCTGTCCACCACAGTGATCCAGCTCTGTAGCACCAGCATGTCCTTCTCAAGTTGCTGCAAGAGCTGGACGTTGTTCTCCAGACGCTGCTGGCATTCTTTAGCCTGTGTTGGGAATGAAAAGGGAAAAAAAACAATCAGTTTTTACAAAGTTTTCCTTCAGTTTCAATTTACTCAACTGAACAAGCACATGAATGTCCATACTTCCCCATTTCCTTCTTCCCAAAAAACAAAAACACGACACAAAAATAATCCCTTCAAACAAGGGATTTTATTTATTTTTAAATTTTTTTGCAGTCTGTTTGTCATAATTTTTCAATTACTCTAAAATTTCTGCGTCAAAACAAAAATTCTATTTCACAAGTTCCTCATTCAAACATACCGTTAGGTAAATAACATGTGCGAGCCCCTTTAAAATCAACTGAACCATTGATCCAGAATTTCCTAGCCAAACACCAGCCCCACTTTCAAGAACCATCTGTTTAATGTTCGTTGCTCCCTGTCCTGTCTTCAACCTTAGCTCCCTAGACATTTTTGCTAGGATGCAACCTCAATCCTGCAAAATCCTCCAACTGCCTCCATGTCAAAATTGCATACAGCCTCAATCCTCCAAAATCATCCATTATTTCTTGAATGCGGTCCTTGGAGGGCTGACCCCTGCCTCAATCCTGCAAAATCCTCCAGCAATCACTGTCAGTATGTTGAGGCAGAGCCAGTGACATCCTGGAGCAGTGCGGAGGATTTCAAGTATAATCTAGGCCTAAATTCATGCATGGCTGAGCATAAACAACACAAGATCCGGCCCAAGACCTTGACACAGTGCATCCTTCAAAATCAGCCACACTGTTTTGCCACAGAGCCTCTACTTTGCAAAGAACGTTTTTGAGGATTTGGGAAGGTTGGATTAATTGATTTAGTTGGCTCATTTGGGGGTAACCGTGTAGGGAGGAATGAGCCTTTACATGTTTATTTTCTCCAATTTAGCATTTATATCCGTTACCTGAGTAACAATTTCCTTAGCTTTCTGGTTGTACATCTTGGTTTCGCGTTCCACAGCAGACACCATGATGTCATTGGAGATCAGACTCTGGCTTAGCTTATTGATCTTCGCGGAGTTGTCTACGGCGTGTTTCTGAACAGCCAGCTCCAAAGTCTGTATAGAAGAGAGAGAAAAGGGGTTTCACAAAGACTTAACAGGAATGCTTAACGCAGCTAACACGTGAAATTTTTAAAACAATGTTAAATAAAATATAGAAGTATTCCCGAGACTAACATCAATCTCTTCCGAAATTTCCTCCGCATCCAGGCTCAGTGATGGATTCTTCAGTTTCTTCTCGAACCCTTCCATCCACATAGTCTCCTCCTCCAGCAGCACCTTGAGCTGCCGCCAGTTGTCGGCGGCTTCAGTCAGCGTCTTGTGGGCAGAGGCTAGCTTGTCCTGGTGGGTTGTCCAGCGAGCGAGGAGGGTCGTGTACTCGGAGGAGAGGGTGGAGTCTTGGGGCGATTTGGCGGTCAGGGCTGTGTGGCCTTTGGTTGCTGAGGTCACGATGGGCTCTTTGGCTGTAGTGTCTTCCTGGACTTTCTGCAAATTATTAAAAAATCATCTTGAATATTGGAAATCAAGCCGAGTTTTAAGCATCAGTGTTGTATAGAGACATTATGCATTAGAGACAATGGTTTTGTATTGCGTGGATAGGCATGAGTAAAGCTTGTGTGCATTCATTGTTACTCAAATAAAATCACAAAGACCAGCCTCTGAGATACCTGCAATGCATATGGTCTGCTGCAAAAGTTAGAGGGCGTGATAATCCTATTTGAAGCTTTCTTTTTTCTTTTGAGAATAATATCAGTCTTGCCTACTTAGTGTCATATACCCAAGGGGTCAATATGAAATGGGTGGTATGCATATTAATTAACAACATAAATTTGCATAGCAGATTCAGGATACCAGCCAAAATATATATGACGTCTGCATCATTTTGACTGGTTCTCCTTTTTTTTTAATGAGTATGCTTAGTAATAATTTTCTGTTTGGCAGTTTCATGGAAATTGGACCAAGAAGCAGCAATAAGACTCTGTCTGAAGCATATTATCATCATATAGAATTTCTAATTGAAACACCCCACTGACCTTGACTTTCTTGAGTTTGTTCTGTATATCGGCGGGGTCTTGGATGGACGCGTCTTTGCTGATGTAGTCCGTCTCCGTCACGTCCAGCCAGTCGTTCAGTTCTTGCATCTCGCCTTTCAGTTTCTTGCAGATGCCGTGGGCCGTCTCCAGACTCTGAACAGGAAGGAAGCACGGCCAAAAAAAAAATTCACCTTTTTATCCCTAAGGATGTTTGAGCAAGGAATTGACTTCTGACTAAGACTGTTGCTTTCATGTCCATCTGAAGCCTATTCACAAGTTAATCACAAGTCCATTCTTTGCTCTTTGCTTGTGGCAGAGTTCTTTTGAATAACTTGCGATGACTTGGGACTGGATGATTGACTTGTGATTGACATGTGATTGACTTGTGATTGGCTTGTGGTGGACTTGTGATTGACTTGTGATGGACTTGTGATTGGCTTGTGATTGACATGTGATAGACATGTGATGGACTTGTGATTGGCTTGTGATAGACTTGTGATTGGCTTGTGACTGACTTGTGATTGGCTTGTGATTGACATGTGATTGGCTTGTGATGGACTTGTGATGGGCTTGTGATGGACTTGTGATTGACATGTGATTGACATGTGATTGGCTTGTGATGGACTTGTGATTGACTTGTGATTGGCTTGTGATAGACTTGTGATAGACTTGTGATCGACTTGTGATTGACTTGTGATTGACATGTGATTGACTTGTGATTGACATGTGATTGACTTGTGATGGACTTGTGATTGACTTGTGATTGACTTGTGATTGACTCGTGATGGACTTGTGATGAACTTGTGATGGACTTATGATGAACTTGTGATTGACTTGTGATTGACATGTGATTGACTTGTGATTGACTTGTGATTGGCTTGTGATAGACTTAAGATTGACTTGTGATTAACTTGTGACCCATCACAAATACATGGACTACAATACTGAAGATACAAGCCACTTCACAGACCTGTCTCTGTTCCTGAGCCAGCTTGGTGACCCGTGTCCACTTGGTCTGCAGCTGCTTCAGCTCGGCGGTGATGCGGGCCGCAAACGGCGGGTCGCCCTCTTTGGCCAGCTTCTGTCCAGTCTCGGTGATGTTGTCCATGTTCTGCTGCAGGGTCTGAATGTCGTCGGTCAGGGCCTGGGAACATCACAAGACAAATGGGTTGTGGGTTGAAAGAAGTCATTACAGGATCGGACTTGTCCGTTTTCAATCATCTAGTTGGTCGAAAATAATTTAAAGGGAAGATACAACATTTGCAAACATCACAAAACGAAATGGTCAAATTATCACGGCATACCTAACTGGATTGTTAGGGAATGACAGCCTAAATCATCCTGTAAAATCGTTTTTCCTGGTGTGCTGACATTTTGAAGAAAATGGTATTTTTCCAACGCTGGTCGGCCGACCAGCGTTGGAGAAAACTGGTTTATTTTCTTCAAAAACTGCTCCTATTTTTTTCTAATTCCGCATTTTCTTTGCAGTTGATTACACACCTGTGAAGGGGTACAAGCCTTCTAGACTGATTCTCTGACCTTACAATTCCCCAAAGTCTATAAATTGCTCCAATTCATCTTAAGTTGGGTCAGGGAACCAGACTACAAGAACATGATTGGTTTTCCTGGTTTTTCCAGCATCTTCAAGCCCAAAATGTGAAACAAGTCGTTTTAACAATATTTGCTATAACATACTAATCCTCCAAATCCATTTATTTCTGAAAATTGCAGCAAAAGCAAATGTTGTACATTCCCTTTAAGAGGATCATTTGCATTTATCCAACAAGTAACCTACATGTACCAGTTGTTTTTATCAAAAAGCTTACTTGGAGTAAAGATCGCACTGGTACTTAACACCCTATGAAATTATTCCGTCTGTTCAGGTTTACCCATTTTGGGTTAACCTGTTTTACCTGAGAAACTATCTCTTTCTTTAAACACACTGAACCATCTTCAAGGCACTACAAACAATCGTCATGCATTCCCTAACTGACAGTACCACGTATTATAATAATAATCGGCATTTACCCGGTAAGAACGCTCTTATTAGTGAACTAAATCACTGCGCTTACAGTATTATTATTACCCCTGATCATTGGGCCAATTAAACATTCCAAATACCATCTCAGCTCCCTGGGGAGTATACAGCTGGATGCTGCCTGTTAGCACAAGCAAGCTTATTCTATCACAACAACCATCTCTGCCCTCACAGGTACCCATTTACTGGGTGGAGAGAAGCAATGAGTGACAAAGTGCCTTGCTTAAGGGCACACGCGCCATGACCCCGGCTGGACTCGAACCCACAACCCGCAGCTTTACCCAAAGACCACGAATCCAGTGCCCTTAACCACGAGGCCACAGCACTCCACACAGATGTATTATGACAGAGACAGACAGAGTTTTCATTTTTGTCGTGCTGTAATCAAAACCCAGAATTACGCACACAGGAGCATTTACTCCATCAACAGCTGTCACAAAAAGCCGAGTGCAATCAGTCAAAATGTTCAAGTACAAAATGTGAAATGCCTCTTTTCTAATTTCCTGTTTTCTTAGCAGGGTTCATATATCAGTTTTTCTGTACGGTGACATAAATTACTCAACAACACGAGAGAGAGAGCATTTCAAGCTGTTTTTGTAAATGAATCGTAAGTTGTTTGCACGCAAGTTGTGGGGACTGAAACAATGATTTACAGATTGAATTTTCCATAATTTACTGAGCGTTTAAAGCTATAGTCCATCATTTGCAGCTATCCGAAAAGTAACTGGCATAATTATTGTTGAAAAACATACTTGGTTGAAAGATAGTAAGGAGACTAAACTCCCTGTGAAATTATTCTTTCTGGCAAGCTGTCATTTTGAAGTAATCAACGAAAGAAGGCCTTTCCAACGGTGCTTCTTAAGACGCACCGTAGGAAAATTTTAATTAGTAGTTCGTTTTGTTATTCGGCGAAGCGCATGCAAGCATTCGCACGACGCACACGCGGTTGCTATAAATCGTTGGATCAGTGCGCGACATCGCGTAGCTGCAATCGGCTCAGCGAGAACGTGTCTCGGACGCTGAATTCAGGCGCAATTCAAAACACGATTCAGCAACTTTTGATTTGAAATTGAAATCCTGGAATGCTGTTTTTCTTGGAATGATACAGCTGAAGCTGAGCTGAAACTTCATCAGGCTAGTTGTTCAGTACCCTTCTTTAGATTTTGAGCACTTTTGTTGCTTCAAACGAACAAAATGCACAAATTACAAATGATGGACTATATCTTTAAAAGGCAGATTAAATACCTTTAGTTCACTGACAAAAAGGCTGGAGTTTTTAATCAATTTTTGAGGTGTTGTTAACTGGAGGTGCTCACTGATATGCTATTTGTTTTTCTAAGCTCAATTCACTCTTTCAATCAATTTCTAGATTTAGCAACCATCTGCTGTGAACCAGTGAATAGCAATAGGCATCGCACGACGTTCCGACCGGTAACCTGCTTTCGCTTAGCATAATTCTTAGCATAGCAGCTTCAAGGAATGCACCCATTGTTTCTCTTTGTGGTTACTGAAGATAAAAGTTGTTGAAATAACAAAATAACTTAACCGTCAAAAAACCATCCCTAATGTTATCCCCCAAATCACCAACCTCGTCCCCAGTGCTTACTTTATTTCCAACCTGGTTTCCAATAGTAAACCCAGGATAGGAAACTTTCTTCCTGTATCCTGATTGGATACCGCAATTGGCTAGTAATGGATTTTTATCGTGTACTTGGTGCTATTATTCACAACGTGCAGTACGTATTTTCGCGATCATTCGTCCACGCCTTCTCGAAAATACTAATTTCCTTGCCAATTTGCTCATATTAATATGAAATATGATACTGCATGTTGTCTCGATAAGATCGTAACAGTTTGATTTCAAAAATCGTGTTTTCGTAACTCACGCCGTGCTCGCGCTGCTACGAATCGACTCTGTTTTCACCCCAGACACCGCATACAAAAGCAAAATCCAGGCACCAGACTGTTCCTCATTTGCATACGTGTGTAAAATCTTGCACATGCAAATGATCCAATACCAGGGTGAGAGAGCAGGTAGTGGTGGGCGCGTTCTGCTCGACACCCTGGGGACGAGGTTGCCAAATCACCCAACTGTATGGTTTTCTAGATTCATATAGAAACAAATACACTGTAATAAAAAATACTACAGGTTCTAATGGGATTAAAAAAATTATAGATTATATGTCAGGAAAATTTCAGTCGAACCGCCTTTAATGATTTTTAGAATTTTGAAAATCTTACCTGTCCCTGCTCGAGCTGGGCCTGTAGTACTTCCATGTCGCCTAAGGCAATTTCCTCAGCCGACAGGAACGTGTCAACTTCGGCCATCCAGCTCTTCAGACCGTTCACTTCATCCTGCGATAATCAAAAGTTGTCAATAGAATATATCGAAATATTTTTGTTTCCACCTTGAGAACAGTATGAAGCTGATGGGATACCCTGCTAGAATTATGGCAAATTTGAATGAGCCATGTTGTCCCCTCACCGTAATAGAATTGAATCGATGAAATTTCGACTCCCCTCCCCCCAAAAAATACTGATGAGGGACTTATCCCAGGTTATTCATTATGAATATGCCTTTATTGAGTAGTTTTTTAAAATCTTTTAGGTAAAGAAATCAAGGTCCTCAGCGGTACTGTAGGCTTTGGAGTCTGAAAAAATCTAACGACAGCGGCCATGGAAGAATTGTTTGGTTTTAAGGGATGGAGGAAAAACCCTGGAATCACATTCTGGGGGGGGGAAACCCATAGAATTACATTAGGACGCAAAAACACCGTCATCTTTTTGCTTACGAAACACAGGCACAGAGTCAAGTCAAAGTTACAATTAATTTTATCAATTTATCCGTAAAACTGAGATAACTAACACTGGTTTCAGATCAGCGTTGCCAAGTCACACTGAATCAAATAATTGCCAGGAGTGACTTAGGCCGACCCAATCAGATTTTAGTTCCAAAAAACTGCAACAATTGACCTTTTGACGTACATGAAGTCACTTCCATTTTTTTCTGACGTCAAAGTTTCACACTCTTAAATCAGATCTTTAGAATAAATTGTTTCAGAACGATTCAGGAATGCCAGATTGAAACTGGTGTGACTGACCTGCCAGAGTTTGAGTTCGCTGAGCGCCCTCTCCAGTTGACCTTGCCGCTCTTCTACTAAAAAGGTCACCTCGCTCCAGCCCTGGTTCATCTTGCTCAGGTCGCGCTGCAGGGTCTCCGACTGTGCGGGAGACGGGGCGCCAGACACCAGGTCCTTCCCAGTCTTGTTGACAAAGTCGTAGTTGGGCCGCTGCTGCTGTATGGTGGTCTGAAGTTCCTGAAGAGAAAAAACAAAATTGCAATTTTCAGAGTTTTTGGAGTGAAATTTCCTCTTTTATTATTAACCCTATCAATAGGAAGACCTTATTCAATCAACTCATTTTCCAATATCTCAGAGTCTAAAGGCTGGTTTAATGGCACGAAAAATGAACGTGTCACAAATTTGTAACATCACGACAGGTGTTAACGCTGTGGATTTTGCAAAATTTGAACACATTTCAACTCCAGGAAATTTCACTGCGGTTTTGTAAAGTCAAATTCCCTTCGCATTCCCATTCGTGTGAAGTATGAACCCGCCTTAAGACTGGTTAAAATCGGCTCAAGCTCAAAGCGCCCCCTATTGACCATGAGGAAATATGATCATGTGACCTTACATAGCTGCTCATACCCAAGGCCAATTTTCTCAGAACAAAAAAAATGCTAAGCACGAAAATATTTGCTTAGCAAAACCGCTTACCAGCCAAAATGTTAAGCAAAATATACTGCTCGTGATTGATGCTCAGCAGATATTTCAATTTGCTAAATAAAATTTTTGAAATTTCGCCCTGGCAACAATTGTTTTCATAAACTTCTAAGGGATTTGAAAAAATCTTCCTGATCATTTATTTTAAAATGTTAAGCTGTGTTTGTTTCTGTGCCACTATCATTTGCCTTTAAGAAAAGGTCCTGCTTTGGATCAAACCGTCAGGCCTTGTAACAACTCACCTGGCATTCGAACCTTCATTGTTTTCCTTACCTTGTATTTTTGCAGCTGGTCTTCCGAGGGATTTGAAAAACTCGTCCTGATAATCTTTTTTTAAAATGTTAAGCGAGTTTGTTTCTGTGCCACTTTCATTTGCCTTTCAAGAAAAGGTCCTGCTATGGATCGCACAGTCAGGCCTTGTAACTACTCACCTGGGATTCGAACCTTAATTTTTTTTTCTTACCTTGTATTTTTGCAGCTGGTCTTCCAGCTCGTCCACCTCTGTCACACAGAACTCCTCGGAGCGCAGCACGGCCTCTACGCTCTGCAGCCACTGCGTCAGCGCCCTCATGGCCTCGATGTAGCGCTGGGGCGGCGCGCAGTCCAACGCTTTTCCCAGGAGCTTCTCTCTGTCCTTCAGGGCGGTGGAGGCGGCCTCCCAGGACTGCTTGAAGGCCCTGATGTCGCGCTGCGCGGTGCGGGAGATGGTGGCGTCGCCGGTCAGGTCCCGGGCGGTGGCGGTCAGGCGCTCGATGCGGTGGCTGTTGATGGTCATCTCCTTCTGCTTGGCCTGGACAACAGCAATGTTCAGACGAATGATATTAAGAACCCGTGCCTTTTGAGGAAAACTTCCGGCTAGCACTTACTCTTTTTTTAAATACTTACAGTGTTTAGATTTATTGTTGGGACTGGTTGCTTATGGTATAAAAAAAACGAAAAAAGGAGCTTTGTTTTTTAGTACAGCAGAACTTTTTTGTTAAACTTTCAACCCAAATTATTGGATTTCCATTATGTTCTTGGTGTTATGCAGGGCTCAAACGTCAGGTTAAAAAAAACATACAGAGGTAGTTCCTTTAAAAAATTACCAGAAACGAACTATCTTTAGAGACCAGTGCAAAATTGAGAATTAAATTAATTATTGGACCTGTATGTTTGAAAAGGATTTAAGTCATGTCATATAACAAAAACATGCCTGTTGTAAATTGTAAATACAAAAAAAAAACTTAATAAATACAACCATGACTTCACGTAGAATAACAAATGACTTGGTCAAATTGAACCCTTATAAACTATTTAACAAAAAGCAATGATCAGATATTTCACAAAAACTACCAGACCACAGTCACGCTCAGTTGAGAGCAGCAGACGATTCCCTCTCAAATATGGGTTACTTAAGAAAAACAAAATCACCATGAGCTTCATTTGGGAATAAAACAACTTAAGAAGCCAAAATAAAAAGAATGCTGAGATTTAACGGCTACATTAGTGCCTTACCCTGCACTGATCTAGCTGTGCCTGTATCCCCTGTACGCTATCAGCCACCGTGGCTTGCTCGTCCAGCCATCCCTGGACCGACTGCACCACCTCCTGTAGTCTCTTCAGCTCGTCGGTGAACTGCTTCCTCTGAGAGGACTGGTCCAGGTTGCGCTTGCGGCCGTCCACCATGACCCGGACGTCCTGCCAGCGCTCCTGGAGGTTCTCTAAGGAGTGTCGGATGGGCTCGGTCGAGGTGCCCTCTGAAGGAGCGACAAAGAACGATAACAAAGGCAGTCAGGTTGGCGTAGCGGTACTTTCCTCGCCTTCCACCGCTGTGACCCGGGTTTGATTCCCGCCCGGGCCAATATGTGGATTGGGTTTTCAGTCCCTGCCTGATTCTGTGGGTTTTATCCAGAATATTCTTCTGGTGTTTTCCTCCCACCTCTAAAACTGTAATTGCTTTCTGTAAAACTGTAAAAAGTTTCTTCAGGCTTGCGAGCTACAGTGCCTAGGGCGCTTTTGAGGAATCCTTGGTTTCATTACCAGAAATAATTAATAATAATAAATACTCAAGTAAGCAGTTTGTATTTCAAAGCTATACACTCTTATTTTGGTCAAAGTTCCTAGCGCCCCAGGCAGCACACAAAGCTGACTACCAAACGTGCTTGTACTAACACCCTGCCTGCCGGTAGTGCAATGCAGTCAGTAGATCCCTGGAAATATCGGTGAAATCCTAGACTCTGAATTCTGGAACGGTAACTATCATAGGTTGCTTTATTAACCCTAACTGCCTAGCATGATTTACGAGGAACCATACCCATCCTGGCAAATTCTAACACCATATGGGAAACTGAACACACATATTTCTGACTTTGTTTCTGGAGGTGTGCCAACCCAATGTAAAAGACTGTCAGTTTAGGGGTACTGTACCCATCCTGACAGATTCCAACAAAACATGCTGTTGGGGTTTGATGGGGTAAGTTCTGTTAGGGTCAATGGGAAAATACTTTGACTCTCACCAAAGATTTGATTTAACTGTAAGGTATTCTATTTACTATGCTTGCATCCTCCAGGATGTATATAATGTGCTCAGCTGAAAATGTTGTTAATCAGATTTTCTTGATCAGCAAAAATCAGCTAAGAAGATGTAACAAATGATATTCACCACAGGAAAGTTTGGCTAGCAACTTGTTCCTGCAGGGGCAAGCTTCCCTGTGCTAAGCAAATATGTGTGCTTAGCCACTAAGCAGATTGGGTCAATGAGACAAAGCAGTCTTACCTAAGCGGGTTTGAGTGATCAGCTTGTTGCCAAGCTCCGATACATTCTTCACCCGGGCTTTCCTCTCGTTCAGGTCTCGCTCCAAAGTCTGCAACGGAACAAAATGAAGTCAAACAGAAAATCATTCTACAGCTATTCTGTCACTTAAAGGGAATGTACATCATTGGCCTTTGCTGTAATTTTCAGAAATTAACTACATGTATTTGAGGGGTTAGTATAACAGATCAAATATAAGTTTTGTGTTCAAAACTGCTGGAAAACCAAGAAAAACTAAAAGGTTCAAGTAGTCTGGTTCCCTGACTCCACTAAGGATGAATTGGATCAATTTATAGATGCCAGAAAATTGTAAGGTAAGGGAACCAGTCTAGCTGGCCTGCACCCGTTTATGAACATGTAACCAATAAGCAAAGAAAATTTGGACTGAAAAAATGGTAAATTTGGAGCAGTAGTTGCAAAAAAATAGGTTTTTCACACCAGGTGCCATAATTTTACAGGATGCTTTAGACTGTCATTTATCAATATCCTAGTTAGGTATTTCGTAAAAATGTGTTAGTTTTGTTTTTCAATGATTGCAAATGTTGTATATTCCCTTTAAATCTGTGCAAAGTTGTAATATTTTTTTGAGTGCCATTTTGAAAGAGTGCGCACACTCGGTTGAAATACGCTCCTTTATTGAAGCAATTTAAAACCACCCGTTAACAGTCGATGGAAATATGTGATTGCTCGTGATCACTCAGTTCATGGGAGCCATCCTTTGCATGCATAAATCAAAGAGAACATGTATGTATGTTTGCATGAACTCAGTGTTAACAAGATATGAAAAGAATTGATAAGGACTGAGCAATTTGAATCAGATACGCACAGGGGTCATGCTATAAATTTGGGGTCCACTTTCTTTCTTGTCCCTGTTACATCTCACATCTATGATTTCACAATTCTGATGCACTTTTTAATGCAGTCGTCCTCCCAGAGTGCTTATGAATAGCAAACTACCTACCCAACAACAGATATCGTTTGAGGTCATTCTTAATGATACTAGAGTGGAAAAGTACGAAGGTACCAAGGTAACAGGGACGGGAAAAATGTCACACTTTGGAACCTAAAATTATAAAATGACTCTTATAAGAAGGAATTTTGGGTCGGGGTGATATAAATCAAATTAGGTTTTGCCCTTTCACCGACGTTTAAACACTTTATACTCAGTGTCTTACCTCCCGAGTGAAAGTTGGAAAAAATCACTCGGGTGGGATTCGAATTCACGACCGATCCCGTTAGCTCGGTGGTCGAGTGGTAAGACATCTGCACTAGAAAGCAGGAGGTCGTGGGTTCGAGTCCCACCCGAGTGATTTTTTCCAACTTTCACTCGGGAGGTAACACACTGAGTATACAGTGTTTAAACGTCGGTGAAAGGGCAAAACCTAATTTGATAAAATGACTCACAAACCAATAGTGCCTCCACATGAGCACCAAGCTTATGTTGGTGTCCAATCGCTTTCAGTCATCACTGCGGGGATGCTTGTGAACTTGTCCATAAGTTTGTGCAATTCAACTCAAAAATGGTCACGTATAAAATTAACCCATGATGGGCAAGTGTTTTTGTCACTTACACTGTAAAATTTTCTCTGTTCGTCCAAGTTTGGATCCTCAGGCGACGGCTCGTTGGAAGTCATCAACTTCTGCTCCGTGTCCTCCATCCACGACACCAGGCTGCCCAGCTCGCCGTCAAACTGCCTCTTGAGCTGGCTGTCCTCGTGGGGGCGCTTGTGCGGCTCGCTGGCGGCTGACGACGGTGACGGGGCGACGTGGACGGTTTGGGTGATGGTCTTGGTGACTTGGGTCTCGGTGACGGTGTTGCCCGAGTCGCCGCGGTAGGTCTTTGTTGTGGTGGTGGTGTTGATGGAGTCTGTGATGGGGATGGCATCCAGGTTGATGCCGCTCTCGGCGATCTGACGGACGGCAAACACAGAAATGGTTCAAGTTCAGAGTCGTATTTCTGACTCCGCTTACCATCAGCATAGAATACTTGCTAACTTTACAAGGAAACTGTGTGTTCAGAGTAGTATACTTCGTAAGGAATTTTGGCTCGTGGGCATCTGTACAGACACTTGAAAGCAATCATTGGCGCAGAATTTTCTGCTAAAGTAAGCAAAATTCTTCACTACGATTCTTCACAAATTGTAAGCAGATTTGGGCCTTGGCCTCACTTTTTGTTAATTACAGTCATGATGATATTCACTTTTTTCCCTAGGTGCTATTCTTAAGAGCATTATTATTTGGAATGTAAACCCAATGCAGGCTTTGCTCAGACAAAGATGATTGGTACAATACAGGAAATATGCGCAACAATAATACAGATATTTATTTAGGGAAATTAAAGTATTACTACTGTGCAAAGAAAAAACAGTTTGCATTTCCAACGGCAAATGACACCATGGGTGGCACAGTGCGTCAAGCACTTGCCTCTCTCCGCTGTGGCCCAGGTTCGATTCCCAGCTCAGGTCATATGTGAGTAGAGTTGTTCGTTGATTCTCTCCTGTGCCATGAGGGTTTTTCTCTGGGTTCTCTAGTTTTCCTCCTTCAGAAAATATCAACACTTTCGTTCTGGCTGTGCAACGTGGTAAGACATGGGTCATATGGCAGCTACCTAAGGCACCTTAAGATGCTTTTGGCTCGACCACGTTGAAGCTGCGTCCTTTGCAATTCAGCTTCTGCTGCAAGTGTCCAAGACCTCAACTACAGCCCAAGACAAGAGATTCAGGACTAGGCCTTACCCATTTGGAGTGCATCTCCATCTGCTGGACGACGCTGTCCCATCGCTGAGAGAACTCGTCCAGGACCAGCTGGATGTCTTCCACGGCCCGGTTGTTCTCGTCGAGATGCTCCACGATGTTCTCGGCGCTCCGGTTCAGCTTGTCAAACTGGTTGCGCTGGATCTCCAACTCCTGCTCCAGAATCTGGAATGATCACAATGATGTAGATAGAAGTCTCACAAGGAATATTCACTCGGTGCTGGGGAGATTAGAAATGGCGGCTTAGACAAAATTGCGGGTGGGAGAGTTTTTCTGTAAGGGTGAGGGAGGTAAAACAATTTATAATAACAATAATGTATCCACCGGTATTGGTGCTCAAGGCGCTACATCATTATTACCCTTCTTATTGAGCCAACAAAACCTTCCAAAGACAATCTCGGCTCCCTGGGGAGTATACAGCTCCATGCTGCCATTTCGGCTCAGACGGCTAAAATCAATCACAATAACCATCTCTGCCCTCACAGGTACCCAATTTGGTGGGAAGAAGCAAAGAGTGACAAAGTGCCTTGCCCAAGGGCACACGCACCATAAACCCCTGGCTGGACTCGAACCCACAACCTGCAGAATTACCCACAGACCACGAATTCAATGCTTCAGACCACGAGGCTACGGCAAGAATGACAACAGGTATCCAAGAACGAATAGACGTATCCAATTGCAAATACGAGAATGACTAGTGTTTGAGACTGCCTCACAAGTACTTCTTCCCTCTGAGTATTAGAGTGGAGTGTCATGGCCTAGCGGTTAAGAGCACCGGACTCATGCTCTGGTGTTTCAGAGGCAACAGCGGCGTGGGTTCGAGCCCGGGTCTGGACACTTGTGCCCTTAAGCAAGGCACTTAACCATTATTGCTTCGTCCTTCGGATGGGACGTTAAGCCAGAGGTCCTGTGTGTTTTGTAATACAATGCACGTAAAAGAAACAGTAACACTTACCGCTAAGAGAAGGGGTTTGCCCCGGTGTTTCTGGCCTCCTGGTTATACCCCCTTGCGGAGTCCTTAGGAGAACCAACCAACCAAACATTTGCCCCGGTGTTTCTGGCCTCCTGGTTATACTCCCTTGCGGAGTCCTTAGGAGAACCAACCAACCAAACATTTGCGACGTGACTCACCTTGAGTATCTTGACCCTCTCGATAGCCCCCTTGACGTCCTGCACATCTGCCAGTCTCATACGGGCTAGCGTGGACTCCTTGTCGCTCAGCCAGTCGCTGAACTGCCGCTGTTCCTCCACGAAGCGCTGCCAGTGGGCCGAGACCTCCTGCAGGATGGCCCAGCGCTGCTCGGTCCACTGGCAGACCCGGGCCCAGCGCTCTCCCAGGCTGGTCAGCTGCTCCTCCAGCAAGGCCGTGGCTGGTGGGGAGAGAAGTGGGAGTTGCTACATTCATATCGAGGCATCGACAGGAAAAGGCTTTACAAACGAGTTGAGTGTTAAGAGGCCTTACTGGATTTTAAAAAACAGCAGGGGTGTGAGTGACCTCTGATAAAAATAGCTGAAAACAGCTGAAAAAGGTGTAAAAAAGCTGAACTTTGGAAATCTCCTATACTTTTGTACACGGCAAGTGAGGGGAAAAAAGCTGAAATCCAAAACAAAAGAAGCTGAAATCAGTTTTAAAGCTGAGATCTCACACCCCTGAAACAGGATGCATCTACGCGACTTTTTTTTAAATATTTTTTGAGGAATAAATAGCTTTTTGATAACTTTTTACAAATACTAATTGATGTAATATGAACAAGGATTACACAGAAATGTGAATGCAAAAGTTTGGTCACCGTTATATGGTCTTCCACAAACTTAAGTGCAGTAAGCGAAAAATGATGCCATTGTGTTGTTTGTTTCAGAGCTACATTTTGAAACTTCCACTGTTAGAGAGTCTGTGTGCATGGAGCGGATACAGTATTTAACCAGTTCGTGCCGGAGGCCCTGAATACACACAAAAGTTTTGCGGTATTCAGAACGGATGACAGATAAACATTCAGGGAGCGAGGCCGGAAATATCTGTCAGAGACCAGCTCGCAGCGAGCGGGTCCGGAAATATGAGTGTGCTGCCCGAGGGTGATGGCTTCAACCCGCCGGGCTTGAGGTCAAGTGAAAAGTAATCCCGCACCTCGTTTTCGTTCTTGTCAAAATAATCCCGGCGTGAACTGGTTAAAGGTTTAGCAATGAAACGATTGTGACCCAACTCAACAAACGAGAGCTACTCTTCAGTAAAAGGCCTCATATTTTAAACCGCATCTTGCACGATGGACATCTGTAGAACAGTCAGCATGTTTGCATATCAAAATAGGTGATATTTTTTCCCTGATTTTTTTATCAAATTCAGAGTATGCATTTGAACAACAAACCAGTGAAACAATATTTTAAGACCGTTTTGTGGAATCTGTTTTTTTTTCTAATTTCCAAACAAGCAGACAGACAGGCAGATAGTTGACTGACGAAATAGACAAACAGAAGCAAGTCCACATACATGTACCATTTTCTGGACTGCTCTCGTCCACCACCACCACCATGTGGGTCAGGGAGTTGACCTGCATCTGTTGCTCCTCCAGGGATTCTTGAAGCATCTACGGTAAAATTGGGCAAAAATAACCAAAACACAGTGATAAGCAAACTGCTTCTTGATAACAAGTTTAACTTTGAGTCAATGCGGGGCGTGCGGTCTCCTGGTTAGGGTTCGTGACTCATGATCAGAGGATCAGGGGTTCGAATCCAGCTGCTGGACATATGTTGTGTCCTTGGACAAGCCACTTCACCTCACTTGCCTCTCTCCACCCAGGAGTATAAATGGGTACTGGCACGAGCTGGGAGTAACCTGCGATGGACTAGCGTCCCATCCAGGGGGAATAGAAATAATTTCAGTCCTTTCATGCCAAGGGAACTGGAAATGAACACCGGCCTGGTGTTTTTACCACTTGAGAGCCCCTTGGAGGGGACACCCCGTGTGAGTACTGTTCTGGTTCGCACCCAAAGTACGCACGACTTGTTTATCCTGCATATGCACAAAGCTAAGCCATAGCGTCTTCACGCGTGAGAGTCAGACGTCGTCAGCGCGCGAATAAGTTCAAATTTAACTTGCGATGGTCTCCCAGAATAATCCCTGCCCCCAATAACTTTGGATCATTCGAAATACACTGGATGGATCGGGAACCAATTTAGCTCTCCCCAACTCTCTCTTTTTTGGCCGTTGCAGGGTACTTGTGCACGGAGCCCGTAGCGACCATCGGCAGTGCGTTTGGATTTCGCTTCCTACTGGTCTCCCCCAACTTTCTCTTTGGAACCGCTGAGGGGGTACTTGTGCACTGAGTCCCTGGACTGACTCACCCTGTGTTCCTCCACCTGCTGGCTGACCTGGTCCAGGTTGCTGCCCAACCCTTCCTGTCTGCTGATGACCTCCTCCGTGCGGTCCAGCCAGGCAGCTAGGTCGTCCAGCTGCTTCTGCTGCAACTCCATCAACACTTCATGCAATCTGGAATTAAAAACAAAGGCAAAAATTCTTTTTCCACGAAATCTCAACCATCAAACTCCAACCATATCACTTTGCAAACACTATTTCGTCGTAATCTATTTCACTTTTTCGTCGTTTCGTCGTAACACTATCTCGTAAAATGGCGTGTGACGTCATAAGTTTTCAATTTCAAAAGGCCGTATCTCACTTAAAATAACCCGGATGAACACTTAAAGTCAACTGATGTCGCGATATGCGCGATACGACCTTCTTGCACGGAGCGTATTTGCGCAAGATATGGCTTTGTTGCAGAATTCTGAGGTTTTTCAAAACTGAACTCCAAACTCAAAACTACATCAAGTGTAACAGGGCTGGGTTGTTTCTTAAACACAAGAACCCTCTTGGAAGAATTTCACAGGGTGTTCGGTACGATCCCTATCTTCACTTTAATTGAGCAAGGTTTTCTCATTAAATAATTTGCAGTTCCCTTTCCAGGTAATAATGTGTATCAATAAAGCTCAAGGCGCACGGCGCTACATCATTATTACCCTGCTCATTGGGCCAATGAAACATTCCAAATACCATCTCAGCTCCCTGGTGAGTATACAGCTCAATGCTGACACTTTGGTGCAAGGCAGCTTAAATCAACCACAATAACCATCTGCCCTCATAGGTACCCATTAACTCCTGGGTGGAGAGAAGCAATGAGTGACAAAGTGCCTTGCCCAAGGGCACACGCACAACAACCCCAGGCTGGACTCGAACCCACAACCTGCAGAATTACCCGAAGACCCCGAATTCAATGCTCCAGACTGCAGGGCCAAGGCACTCCACAATAACCAATGTTCCTACGTTCCTTTAACCCTAACTCCCTAGCATGATTTATTTAGGAACCACACCCATCCTGGCAAATTCCAACATTATGGGAAACTGCACACACATATTTCTCACTTTGATTCTGGAGGTATGCCAACCCAATGTAAATGACCGTCAGTTTAGGGGTACTGTACCCATCCTGACAGATTCCAACAAAACATGCCGTTGGGCTTTAATGGGTTGAGACCTGTTGGGGTTAGGCAACTATGTTTCTTCAGATTTCATGATCGCCCAACTTACTTGGTCTGCCTCTCCATAGCTGATATCCTAAGGTTCTCCCAGCGGCTGTTGAGTAGGCTCATCTGCTCCCTAATCTCATTCTCCTCGTCCTCGGTCACCTTGTTCTCTAAGATGAGATGGTTGCCTTCCTGGAGGGCATTGCCGACGCTGTTCTGGTGGGACGTCAGCTCCATCATAAACTCCTGTTCATTAAACAATTGGTTATTAAAGACAACAAGATTTACACTAACTAAGGGCAATTTTGAAGCTGTTTATGGATCAGTTTTGTCACCCATATTCTTTACCTAGCTTCAGTGACTTTCAAACAGTAGACATCTTGAGGGCTATTCACTTTGTTAATACTTGGATGACAGTTAAAAGCATTTGTGATGCGATCACGCTAAATGAGTCGTTTGTCGACCCCGGTCAAATTTTTTTGTATTACAGATTTGAAAAGAGCACAATCTCAGCATTACTGCTGTGAAAACTGCATGCTGATACCATTTTTAGTTCAAAAATTATGGAAGTCGGAACACCAAGAGATGTGATGAAGTGATGTGATGAAGTGGCCCTATTTTGGCCTGTATCTCCAAATGAAAATTCCCGACAAACGACTCATGCAGCTTGATCGTATCACATATAGGATCATTTGCTTTTCATGCAGTTTGCTCGTTTGCAATAGATCTCTCTCAAATGACCTCACTTCCTGCAGACTGTCACATGCATCGACATCTTGGGCGTCAAATTTTCATGACGCGCATCAGCTACGCCATATTTCGAAGAAATTTCGCGCGACTTGCGCAAGTGTTTAGAACATTTTGCAGACTGCACACACACGCACCTGGTGGCATTGAATACACAGTTGTAATTTTCCTACAACGATGGTTGTCTGTGAGAGAATCTATAATAACACCACTCAAAATCCAAGGACAAAAGTTCAAAGCCTAACCTGTTGAAGTTTCAGCTCAGTGGATATTTCACTTTCGGGAAAAGCAGTGAAACACAAAACACCATTTTGATCACGAAAAACGATTTCGTTGACGGCACTCTATATTTCCAAAAATCAGTAAACTGGACGATCATTGGAAATCACCTACACTTTTATTTCTTTTAAATGACAGCTAGCCAGACGGAATAATTTCACGGGGTGTTTAGTACCAGTACAATCTTTAATCCAGGTAAGCTTTTTGATAATAATTCATGGTTGAGTGGATACATATGCACAGATTTTATATAACTTTTTTTTTTATTTTTCTTTCTAGTTTCCTCACCTCGTGTGTGTGGAATTGATCCTTGACTTTATCCACGTTGTCGGAGATGGCGCCCTGGTGGCCGAGATGGTCCTCGGCTTCCAGGAGCCAGGCCAGGACGTTCTCCATGTTGCCTTGGTAACTCTCCAGATCCACCTCGCTCATGTCGGAAAAGGACTGTCGGAGAAAAACAAGCCAGAAACATTCTTTGAATATAGTTGAAATTAGCTCAAACTCCATGTAAATGTGCACAAAACAAAAATTCTTTGACTTGACTAACCTGATCTCACTGTAGCAAACTTTGATTTACTTCTTATTTTTTTTAAGAAACCACAAAGGGAAACTGACTAGGCGCATACTAACAATTTTTTCAAAGTTGAACAAAGAAATTGACAGGAGCAGGGTTCGAACCTGCGACCTCCGGATTGCTGTTCCGGTGCTCTACCAACTGAGCTATCCAGCCCTATGTTGGCGGTTCCCTAATTTGACTTTGTTCTAGGGGCGCTAGTCAGAAGCCATAAACCCCTAAATGCAATGCAGCCAGGGATCATGCCCAAAGTTATGGTGCCAGCAACATCAGCAATGCTGCAAACCCGGGAAATAGCAAACGGGGATCAATCAAAGAGGATACGGCATTGTAATTGCCATCTCCCAAATCAATTCTGTCAAACTGTTAGGTTTTTCTCGACTTTTCGAAGACCTACAAAATGGATTTATTTCCCATCAGAAAATTCATTCTATCCGATGAACTAAAATCTCAAAATTGATTTGGACACAGCTTTCACTTTGCGGTTAGAAGTTGTACATCATTCAATGTTCTATCCACTGAGCTGAAAGTTCAACAGGATATGTTTTGAACATTCTTCTTTGGATTCTGAGTGTGTTATTATTGGAAACGAACAGAATGCATGAAAAAGCAAAGGATGCTACATGTATACACCTTTAACAGAATCAGACATGTTAAAATCTCGACTGCCAATCTCAAAAGGACACCAAGCGAGGGCGTATGCACAATTAATGAACTCACCGTTTCTGATGAGGGAGTAACTGGGGTGTGCTCTGACGAAGAGGTCTTGCCGACCCCTGACCTCGCGTGACCCGATCTACTCGAAATGACCTCGGTTTGCTGCGACAGGATTTTGTACATATCGATCACGTAGATCATGATAGATTTCTTGTCGGGGAGCTCAACATTGATATCTGAAGTTAAAAGGAAATTTGTTAAGAATGTAAAATAAAAGACACAACTTCTTTTATATGCGTTATGGCCACCTAAGAGGGAGTCTTTTGTTCTTTTGAATCAGTAGCAATGATTGTTATACCTCTGTCTTGAATACTGTATTTTCACTGGCCTAGAACGATCACGTGTTCAGTTTATAAAAAGTCATGGCACACTTCCTGTGGGATATCACATACGTGATATCCCACAGGGAGTGTGCTATGACTTTGTACGTACGTACGGTCGCGGTACGTACGGTGTGAAACGCTTATATCGTTGGTACCCACGCTTTTTTCACAATGTTTTCACACATGAGTGGGAGCAAGGAACTAGCAGACGATCAGCTGTTTCGAGCACGCGACATGCAGTTGGCATTTGATTGTCATGATTGTTGTGTTAACTGATGTTTGTTTTCGTGATTTTTACATCTAAATCCAAAGAATCCAAGACAGAGGTTTGCCTCAGGTGCTATGCGCCCCTCGGGTGTTCTAAACGTCATATCCCACATCACAGCAGTCAACCATTGTTAAATGTACAAAAGGTTCACTCATGCATACATCCCAGCAAAAAAAAGGCATTGCCCTCTAAGACTGCTGCTACGCTAAGGTCTGTTAAACCAAATGCCAAAAAAATGTTGACTTCTACTCAGCCCCAGCCACCCCCTCCCACCACCCCCCCCCCCACCCCAAAAAATGAAGCCAAGAAAATATTTCCTCAGATTGTTCTTGTTTCTTCAGAGATGTTTTTGTTTTTTAATTTGGCTCCGCTCGGCTTTAATAAAATATCGGTGCGCCAGGAAACATCATGGCTTTTAATGGCGATGAACTTGGGGACATTGATGCAGTAGGAGGGATTACATTGCAGACACATGATCCCTGCCCTGTCTGGGTTATCAGCACAACAAATCAATCAACGACGCCGGGTAATTTGTCGAGAGACTCCCGGCCAATTCTGTGAAACTCTTAAGCAGGGAAATCTGCTAACTACGGAAAGTATTCGCTTAGCAAAAACAGATTTTAAGCAGCCAACGTGTCACGCATGATCCCCTTACTGTCTGGGTTATCAGCACAACAAATCAATTAACGACGCCGGGTAATTTGTCGAGAGACTCCCGGCCAATTCAGTGAAGCTCTTAAGTAGGGAAATCTGCTAACTACGGAAAATACGTGCTGAGCAAAAACAGATTTTAAGCAGCCAGCGTGTCACGCATGATCCCATACTTTCTGGGTTATCACCACAACAAATCAATCAACGATGCCGGGCAATTTGTCAAGGGATTCCCGGCCAATTCCGTGAAGCTCTTTTGCACAGAAATTTATCGGGCACAGAAAACATTTGCTTAGCCTCCAGGCTACAGTTTTGGAGGATTTTAGAGGATTTAGGCTGAAAGGCCAAAAGGTGTCAGTTGATTTGGAGAATGCATTGTGTCGAGTTCGTCGGTGTACCAAGCATTGTTTATGTTCAGCCGTGCATAATTGAGCCCTGCATTATGCTTGATATCATCCGCACTGCTTCTGAATGTCATTGGCACTGCCTCAACCAATTAACACAATAACAGTGATTGTTGGAGGATTTTGAAAGATTGAGGCAATGGTCACCCCTCCACTAAACAAAATTCAAGAAACAATGGATGATTGTGGAGGATTGAGGTTGAAACCAATTTTTACATGGTGGCTATTGGAGGATTTTGCAGGAGGAATTGGGGCAATGTTACGGACGTTACATTCAGAGCCTAAGACCAATGTGAAACAACGTAAAATATTTGTAGGGGGAGTTATTTTTATATACATTTGATACAACTCTAGCTTAGGCCTTAAACTGGTTCCCTGCACAGTTTTGCTCAGCACGGAAATTACATTGTAGTAAGCAACATTTTCTTGAAAGGCAGACTACGAAATTGGACCCTTATAACGAGTTCACCTTGCTGACTCCCAGAACCCACCATAAAAAAAAAAATCTTTAATAAAAAAGAATATTCCAATATCATCTCGGGTTTCTTACTTCCAAGTCTTAAAAAAAACTGTGTAGGCGGACTGCCTCGTTAATTTGATCATAAAAAAAATTGGTCTCCCTTGGTATGAAGTGAAACTGGGCCAACTTTTTTATTCTTTAATAGTCTCCCTCAGGATTCTGGACTTTGAGAAATGGATACAGGACAAAGTTTTGGCGATCGAAATGTCTCTGTAGAGAGGTCGGAAGGTGGGGATGTCATTCGAGATCCGCATTTTTTTTATACCAGGATATTGCCTGACATAAAAAAAAGAACATGAAACTGTGTGATTCCGCTTAGCCCATGGGATAAAAATGTTATGCGACTTGTGCCGAGTGGAAAGTGCATTTGGGTCAAACCATGCTTCTCAAAATAAAAATTGTGAATTATTTCAAATCAATTTTTTGGAAAAGGTTATAAATAAGTGTGTATTTGACTTTCAGAACTACACTCTCCACAACATATTACAATTAAGGAACAAAGTGAACTTCAGAAAATTATTAAAAAAAAAAAATCACCAATTTTTTTTTTGGGGGGGGGGGAGGGGTGGGGTGGGGTTGGGAGGGTGGCCAATTGGTGTCAGTTGATTTGGGGAATGCATTTTGTCGAGTTCGTAGGTGTACCCAGCATTGTTTAGCAATTTCTTTTGGGGGGGGGAGTAGGGTGGAGGGTGGTGGGTAGGGTGGCCATTCCTTGAAGATTTACCTTTTGTGCTAAACCATTACACACTTAATCTTAGGTAATCTCTAAAGAAATCTGAAAACTAAGGCAAGTCAGCAGGTAAACTTCGCTAAGCAGATTTTATCTGCTTAACCAAAAAACAGCCGGGAAACAGTCGCAAACACTACATATTGCATGAACTTTTAGCTGGTAACCGGTTTTCAATAAGCAGTTTCTGTGCTTAACAAATTACTGTACTTAACAGCTCAAAGAAAGTAGCCTCTTTCTCAATCTAAACAAACTTTTTAGCGGCTGTAACAACAAAAACATATAAAATACTGCAGGACCGACGTCTTTTTTTCTCAGAAATGTTTCTCCCGTTGCCTCTTACTTGGAGTGGCTTTTAGCCTGGTAATGGGGACATTCCTTTTAGTAATGCGTACATTCTGTTTGTATCGTGATAATCTACTTACCCTCGGGTTCCAGATATCGGTGGACGTTGAACTCCTCGTGAGCGATGCGGAATGCATGCTCCAGTCGGGCCTCGGGGTCGAGCTTCAGGAGGCCGTCATAGTCAAAGAGGTTAGGCCTGGGCGGGGAGAATAAATGAGGATCTTTCAATGAAACCGAACGGATAAGATCTAGATGAGAGAATGTTAGGGAGAGTTTCAAACAAAAATACATGTAGAGTCTGTAGAGTCCTTTATTAAAGGTACAGTCCATCATTTGTAATTTGTGCGTTTCGTTTGTTTGAAGCAACAAACGTGCTCAAAATCTAAAGAAGGGTGCTGAACAACTAACTTGATGAAGTTGCAGCTCGGTGAATGCTGTATATTTTGAGAAAAACAACATTCTAGGATCTCGATTGCAAATCAAAAGTTGCGGAATCATGTTTTGAATTGGGCCTGAATTCAGCATCCGAGACCCGTTCTCACATGAGACAAGTTACCTACGCAATGTCGCGCACTGATCCAAAGAATTACACGTATAGCAACCGCGCGTGTATGCATCGTGTCAACGCTTGCGCGCACTTCGCCGAATAAAAAAAAAAACTACTAACGGAAATTTTTAACGGTGCGTATTTAGACGCATCATTGGAAAGGTCTTCTTTCGTTGATTTCTTCAAAATGACAGCTTGCCAGAAAGAATAATTTCATAGGGAGTTTAGTCCCCTTACTATTTTTCAACCAAGTATACATGTACTTTTAAACACTAATTACGTCAGTTACTTTTTGGACAGCTGCAAATGATAAGACTGTAGCTTTAACCACTGAGCTTGGGAAGTAGGTCAAGATGATGCACATTTTGGGCAGGCTTCAATGTTGACCTGATATTGACCCTACGTTGACCCTACATTGACCCTACTGGGTATGCTAGGAGAAACTTTCACATTTACTTACATGTATGCTTACCATACTGTGTGCAAATTTTTAGATCAATCTGACAACATATTTTTTAAAGGTAGAGTAGATCATTTGCAGCTATCCAAAAAGTAACTGATTAAATTATTGTTGAAAAGCTGACTTGGTTTAAAGATAGCAATGGCACTAAACTCCCTGTGAAATTATTCTTTCTGGCATGCTCTCATTTTGAAGAAAACAATGAAAGAAGGCCATTTCCAATAATGTGTCAAGTGACACATCGTTGGAAATTTTGGTAAGTAGTTGGTTTTGTAATTCGACGCAACCGTGAATGGGTGCGCGCAAGTGTTGACACGACGCACACTCACGCACGGTTGCTATTATTGGTCAGTTCAGCATGTCACATCACATTCGGCTGAATGAGAACGTATCCCAGACGCTAATTACGGGCGCAATTTGAAACATGACTCAGCATATTTTGAATTGAAAACGAGACCCTAAAAATATTGTTTTTCTCGGAATGTACAGCATTCACAGAGCTAATACTTCGCCAGGTTAGTTGTTAAGCACCCGTCTATAAATTTTGAGCACTTTTAAAGCTTCAAACAAAAAAAATGCACAAATGACAAATGATCTTCCCTACCTTTAAATCATGGGTTATTGTCACTTCAAGCTAGGGTCTGTGCATGAGCACGTTTTCGACACAGCTTTATGAAAAAGGCAAGAGTCCGTCTGTAATCCGTTCGAAATCTTCCTTTTTTTTCTACAACTAGTTAAAACCTCCCAAAGGTTCAGCATGGAAAAAATGTGGGGCAATGATATTGGAAAAAAATTAACATCAAATTTCTCTTTCAGGGTTAAAGTTTTACGGTAAAATAAATGGGCTTCAGTTTTCTGGCAAAGTACGAAAACAAGTAATCAAATTCCTTCTTTTCATGGCAGAACAGCACATTTCGATTCAAGGCAAGCCAAACTCACAATCAGCGCAATTCTTTTCTTCTATGAAGAAAAAAGACCAATTCTTTTCTTCTATGAAGAAAAAAAGACCGAGTCCCGTTGCACTATCAAAACGGATCAGTTTACATGTATCAGTTCATTCCCCTCCTCCAGAGGAATTTGATTTCATTAGCGTGGCCAAGGACTGCAGAGTGTCCTCGTTATCAAAACCCTGGCCGTGCCTGTCAGTAACTTGATATCGTTATTACTACATGCCAGGAATTTTAGTCGTAGAACGGTGTTGCAGTCGGGATACTTGTGCAGGACATCGCAAGGACATCGCAAGGACATCACAAGGACATCGTAAGTCTAGTCACAAGTCATTAACCCTAAAGGGGGGCGGAATCATAAAACATAAAAATCGGACCACAGGTTGCTGCACAGCGAAAAAAATTCCGGCGCTTTTTGTCACTCAATGGCCGAGATTTTAGGGGGGGGGGCGGAATCCCCCCCCCCCCCCCCAGAGATGGTCAAAATAACCTGGCCCTTTTAGGGTTAACAGAGCAGTGGATGTTGTAGTGAAGCTTCTTATAATGGGTCGTAAGTGCATCACAAGACAATCACAAAACCATCACAAGTTGTATAGTGCAAGTCAAGTCACACGCTATTCATAGAGCAGTTTTGTAGTGGAGATAATTGCATTGCATCGGAAGTGCACTTACATCTTACATGTAAGTCCATTGCAAGTCAGTTAAGAGTCGTCTAATCCCAAGTCAGGTCACATGTTATCAAAAGAGCAGTTTTGTAGTTGGATCGTAGGTACGTCACAAGTCCAACAAAAGTCAATCGCAAGTCCTCACAAGTCACCCAGTCCCAAGTCAAGTCAAGAGCTACTCAAATGAACTGTGACAAAGGGATTCCTTTGTTGTTCTGTGATGGAATTGTGACTGGACTTATGACTGGACTTGTGATGGACTTGTGACTGGACTTATGACTGGACTTGTGATGGGCATGTGAGTGGACTTCTGATGGACTTGTGACTGGACTTGTGGATGGACTTGTGATGAACGTGACTACAACAATGCTTGTGGTGAATCACAAGTACATCACAAGTGCATCACAAGTACATCACAAGTGCATCACAAGTACATCACAAGTGCATCACAAGTACATCACAAGTGCATCACAAGTGCATCACAAGTACATCACAAGTGCATCACACGTACATCACAAGTACATGACAAGTGCATCACAAGTACATCACAAGTGCATCACAAGTGCATCACAAGTACATCACAAGTGCATCACAAGTGCATCACAAGTACACCACAAGTCCATCACAAGTACATAACAAGTACATCACAAGTCCATCACAAGTACATCACAAGTGCATTGCAAGTACATCACAAGTCCATCACAAGTGCATCACAAGTGCATCACAAGTGCATCGCAAGTACATCACAAGTGCATCACAAGTACATCGCAAGTGCATCGCAAGTGCATCACAAGTACATCACAAGTACATCACAAGTGCATCACAAGTCAATTCATAATCTACTCAAATGAACTGTGTCAAAGGCAGTCCCTTGTAATGTTCATCCCTTGTCACTTGTGACTGGACTTGCGATTGACTTGTGATCGGTCTTATGATCTACCTATGATCTATCACAAGAACCTGGATTACACTGTCATACAATGTAGATGACTTACCTGTACTTGTGCAGTAAGGCATTGAAGGCGAGGCCGTCACGCCAACTGGTTGTGAAGTTCCGGATGTCTACATTTCTATACCTGTATAGAGGCAGATCCGAAAGATGTTTGCAGTTTGGTGATGTGGTCAACTTATTGTCAAATTGACATACTAGTACTCAAAGGCAGCTGCACGGCATAACCCCCTCAAAAATGTATCTAGCTCCCCTTTTCCTTCACCGGCTTTGCCCCTCCCACCCCTCTGCCCTACTGACCCTCCCCCCATTCCCAACCCTCTCCTCCAACCCAACCCCAACAGGGCCCCCCCAAAAAAAAAAATCTAAAAACGAAAACTGTTTGGTTGTAACAATTATCTTAATTATTTCAAGGCTGGCAAAACTACCAACTGCTTAGAAATAAATGTTGCATAGGCAGATTTTCTTTTTTAAATTCGACTTCATCTCGAGATCATTTAGAAACCTTTCAACGAAACTTAAGTTCACCAATCTTTCGCCTCAAACTAGGATTTGGTTGACCCCGCTATTCTGTCTTACCCCTGGGTTGTCTCCCGACACCAGTTCAGGACCGTCTTCTCGGTGCTGGTTTCCCTGCTGCTGTCACTCATCTCTGTGTTCAAAAGTTCTTGTGCCTGCCAAGCCAAGCAAATCATTGCGAACATTAAAGCACACAATGTTATCAGTGAAACACAAGTATCATTTTCCACTGATAAAGGACGGCAAAATTGTGAGGTGGTCTGGCAACATGAGACGGAGCTGGGGAGAGGTCGAAATGACGGTTCGCCGGTATTAGGAAAGAGAACAAATTTTCCTTGCACTTCACTCAAACATTTTGTTGACAAGTTATGGCTGTTTAAAGTTTGCATGTATTGATATGCCCCAAAAAAGTTAAAATGCTGAGAACAAGGCCTTTCAGGTTTCAAATTTTGTAGTTGTGAAAATAATAGATGCCAATTGTTCTTATTTAAAGAGGTTGTGGAATGCTCGAAGACATCCGTCATTTTTTGGGTATATGTAGCCTAAGGTGTGATGAAATAAAAACGACTATTGTTTCTGTCATGAAATGAGTGCAAAAGGTACTTTTGAGAGCTGTTTTTCAGGTCCTGTTTCGACCCGAACGTGCAATTTGTGTAAAAGTCGTCGTTGCGGGCAGCAAACAAAACACAGTAAATCGTGACGAAATAAACAGGTCTCGTATATGCTACTCTACATCGGGAGTCCTGTTTATTACGTCACGATTTACTGTGTTTTGTTTGCTGCCCGCAACAACGACTTTTACACAAATTGCACGTTCGGGTCGAAACAGGCATGACAGGACTTGAAAAACAGCTCTCAAAAGTACCTTTGTACTCATTTTATGACAGAAACAATAGTCGTTTTTATTTCATCACACCTTAGGCTACATATACCCGAAAATGACGGAAATGTCTTCGAGCATTCCACAACTTCTTTAAAAACATGTTTACTTCGCGATTTTTATACAGTTTCTTTAAAATATGTGTCAGGGATAGTCAGGCTGCCAGTCAGACAGACAGACAGACACCACGACAGACAGAAAGACATACAGTGAGTCTGTCAGGGGCTCAGTCAGTCAATTAGTCGGGGAGCCAGTCAGTCGGGGAGTCAGTCAATCAGTCAATCAGTCAGACAGACAGTGATGAGTCTGTCAGGGACTCAGTCCCTCAGAGTACAAGACTGTCCCTTCCCGTCCAGCAAAAACAAGGAAAACAGTGCATGTATTTATTATATATTGATTTAATTTTGAAAGAAAAATTGAAAGACTGTAAAGGAGTACTTCCACATAAGCGCAGTTCATCTACTACCTGCAGAGTCAAAACCATGCAATTTACATCAAGTACAAATAAAGATTAACCCATACAATACGCAAAGAAATTATCTCATCTGAAAAATAAAAGGTCGGCCCGTGCCTTTAAAGATACAGAAAGTAATATTTCACTGCAGGAGATCCTACTGGTTTTGCCTTGTGGGAGCGTCCCGGGGAATGGGAGGAATGCAAGGATGAGAGATTCACCGCTGACCCGGCGAGGATGTCAACCGCGCCGAGGAAAATTAATATCCCCGTTGAGATCTTAAGGAGAGAAATAGTGCGTGACTTGATCCGTGTTCCCAATATTAAGACTGATATCACTTTTGATTGAGATGTTTTAGTGTTATACTTGAAGGCGGTTACATTACTTCTCGTAAAAAAATGTGTTGTGGAAAGTTAATATCCACGTCCAGATATTCAGGAAAAAACTGGTTCATGTCTTGATATGAGTTAGGGATGGGTCGGATGTTAAGATTGCGTTGTTTACATTGTTGATGTTTTGGATGTTAGAGTTAAGGAGAGTTACTTAAAGGCAATATGCAACATTTGCTTTTGCAGTAATTTTCAGGAATGGATGGATTTGGGCGTAAGTACGGTATGTTATTGCAAATATGGTACCAGTAACACTGACCTGTTAAAAGTTTTGTGTTCATAGATGTTGAAAAAAACCAAGACAAAAATGCTGTTCTTGTAGTCTGGTTCCCTGACACTACTTGAGACGAAACGGAGCAATTTATAGACGTTGGGGAATTGTCAGGTCAGGGAACCAGACTAGCTGGCTTGCACCCATTCACGTTTGTGTTTATTGCAAGCAAAATGAGGTCAAACTAAATTTGGTAAATTGGGGGCAGTATTTGAAAAAAGTCAGTCAGCTGACCATCGTTGGAAATTGACACAAAACTCCACTTTTTTTGGAAATGACGGCACACCAGGTGCCAGGATTTCACAGGATGCTTGAGACTATTAATCACTTACAGTCAAGTAAGGTATTTCATAAATAATTTGGTAGTTTTGCTTTTTGATGTTTGCAAATGTTGTATATATTACCGGACCTTGTGTTGTTTATGCTCAACCGTGCTTAAGTTTATGCCCAGATTACGATGTACGTGTATACTTGAAATCTTCACACTGCTCAGGGATGTCACTGGCTCTGCCTCAACATATTGACAGTGATTGCCGGAGGATTTTGCAGGATTGAGGCAGTGTTCACCCCTCCGAGGACCTCATTCACGAAATAATGGGTTCTTTTGCAGGATTGCGGCTGTATGCAATTTTTACATGGAGGCAGTTGGAGGATTTTGCAGGATTGAGGTTGCATCCTAGCAAAAATGCCTAGGGAGTTAGGGTTTAATTTAATGTCTAGAAAAGAAATAGCGTGTGACTTGATACCTGTTCCACACGGTTGGACATGAAATCTGCTGTCGTTTATGTTTGGGATGTCATGGAGATCGAGGGAGGTTTTGTAGTGTACCCAGAGGAGTCATTTGAGATGTTGTCAAAATATCAACATGCCAGTCAAGTTACTGTCAGAGTTTGGAAAAATAAAAGGATCGGGTTTGTGTTAATCTTTGTTTAGAAGAGGGCGGTGACAGCAACTGCTTGTCATTTGGTGTTTGGTTTTATACAGAGATGGATGCCGACCTTTATGAGATGTCACGTCAGAACATCAGGGGGTAATGGGATCAGTGTTGAGAAAAATGAAGTCACTCACGTGTCACTCATTTGGAACATTATTGATGTCTTTAATCAGAATGTAGGGTGCATTTATGCGCATTGTGATGTCACCAGAAACGATAGGCTACTATTAATTATGGCTATTATAGGCTTTCCTATTCAATTTAATCAAATTATCACCCAAATCAGCTTCAGAGTAATCCACTTTAGCGCGAATTTTAATGCTATTTAAGATTAACTAAAAGGAAAATTCAATTTAGTTTTTCAAGCACGTAATCGGTAAAATATGTCCATCAAATTTATGTCCATCAAATTTAACAGTACTAGGCTCATTCAAATCAATTGAAATTATCAGCGAAGAGCATTCAAATTAGCCGAAGCCATTAGCCAAGAACAAATGATCAACTGAATTCATGAATGGGCAAACAATATTGACATTTCGGTACTGGAATTCAAACACACCACTTGCACCTTTTTCGAGAACAATCACACAAAATTTTAAAGAAATTTACATAAAACTACAAGTACTGATATATCGGTAATTCCAACAAGATATATGTATAGATTTAAAAATGGATAAAGAAATTAATCGAAACTGAAATGTACCGGTAACAAAATAACAACTTTCGAGGTAAATTATGGAAAAGTTCAATGATGTACATGTATTCATCACATCTGTATTTGAACAAGTGAGATAATTTGTAATTTACATTATGTGTAAATCAACTCCATCTTCTTGCAAATTGCATTATGAATCTGAATACGTGTCCTCCACATCCTCTGTAAACACTGGTCTGTGGAAATTCATACTTAGTACATCCCCCGGTGTGCGGGCGGAGGATTTCCAGTAATGTCACGCTAGATCCCGAGTGACGCTGCAAGAATTCGCTGCGGCATTCACAATGAAGTCGCGCCGGAAATCAACAAAATCGTGTCAATAATCCCACACCGAGAAACGAAGATTATTAATGAGTTAACTGAGGCCAGAGATTTTTTTCTTCTTTGTTTCTTCTTTTTTTTTCCCCCAAGGAAAAAAATATTTTAATTGTTTGCAGGGGCAGGTTCGTGTAAATAATTGACTTGAGATCTGCAGGGATGTTGTTGATTTGGAGATGTTTTTGCGGAGCGATTCGGGCTTTCATTTGTAATTTACATGTAATGGAAAATGAGGCTTCTGAAAATTCAAACTATTATTTTGTGACTTGAGGGCTTCAGTTTAGATTGAAATAATAAGCTTTTGGAAACTTTGTTTTCACGAAGAAAGCACTTTCCAGAATTTGTCGTGATTTTTTAGCTTCAAATTTTGATGATTTCCATTCAACTTTGGCTGGCAAATTTCAACAAGGCCAGCCCAGCAGTCAAAATAAATCAAGTGACTGTTTTTAACAGTTCAGTGCTCCCTGCCTTCATAAAGCAGGATTGACTGGCTGTGATTGTTATGAAACCTGATATAGTTTTTGGCACAGCGTTCGCGAAGAGATATTCGCGCTAAATCGATCGCGAAAAGTGCCCGTATATTTTAGCGGTACAGTAGCTGTGCTTTGACTGTAGGAGATTGATAAGTCAGCTGTGCCCATCGTTTATTGTCTGTTGATGGAATTTGACTTGTCACAGTGCCTGCAAGAAATATGATCTGACTGTTGGTGACTAGCCTGTGTAAAAGGCACAGCAGAGGAACAGGATTGAATTTTTGACTGTCTGTGTCTGATGAAACAAAAGGGGGGTTGTGTCAATACTGCTCTGTTCATACTTATCTTTTCTCTTTTAATCTCATACCTTTCAATTGTTTCCAATCATTTTCATATTAGTGCAATCATCAGCCTTATTGTAATGTCAATAGTAGATTTTGTTACTTTTCTATTTTATAATTTTGTAAACCCTTCTTTCTCCTAAACCAGATTCTGTAATGGGCCTCGATTATTTTCACATCATCAAGTCATTACTAAAACCTAATTCTCTCTTTCATCTTTTTTTCTTTCTTAAATTTCATTGAGAAACACTTAACCTCTCTCACAGTTAAATGTCACCGACAGTGAGAGACGAAGAAAAAAAAACCTGGATCTGAGACTATTCACACACTGCAATGACACACTGATCGCCCTTAGGCCGCCAGCGTCTTCAAGTGCAAGACGAGACGTTTAGTCTTGACAGATTCAAGAACATTCCTGGACCGACCCGTTTCCCTGCCATTTACTGCCGAGATATCGCGCCTATCGGCCCAGTTTTCAATTTCTAGAGCTCGACAGCTTCGGATTTTTTTTTTTTTCCCTAGGTTGGGTACAAAAAAGAAATTGGCGATAAGCCGTGTCGTGTTTCTTGAATTGCAAAAGGTTAATGTTCTGGTCTTGTCAATGTGTTATCTGTGTGGGAGTGCAGTGTTACAGAGCACAGACCTACGGGATTCCTATGACACTAGGGAATTTTTTTCTGCACAAGTGGCTAAAGATATGTGGTAGAGCCGACTCTGCGCGAAGCCGAGGCAAAATTTGCGATGAAATGGCAAGTTTTCACACAGCAAATTCGCAAAAGTTGAACACATTCCAGCTCTGGCCAAATTTCACCGAGAATGTTTCGTAAAGTCAAATTTGATTAATTGTATTTGCATGGAATACAACCGGCCTGAACACTTCATTAAAGGAATATAAACCGGTTGTATCATTTGCTTTTATCCCAACATAACCTACCAAATTATTATCAAAAAGTTTTAATTGGATTAAAGATCGTGCTGGTACTAACACCCCCCCCCCCCCCCCCCCCCCCCCCCCCCCCCCCCCCCCCGTGAAATTATTCTGTTTAGCTTGCTGGTTTCTGGTATGGAGCTTGCCCCAAAAGGTGTGCTGCAACGCAGCTTTTCTTTTTTTAAACTTTTTTTCTTCAAATGTTGACTGATGACTGCAAATGGTGCCCGACTAAATGTAGTGCAAAATATATGGGGGTCCAGAGAGGCCACATAAAGCTTATACTTGACCGTAACCCCATCTAAAAACACATTGAAATTGTGAAGCAGCAAGATTCCAGTCAAACCAGTGAGTTTGGCAGTTTTGAGACATCATCTTACACTGGAAAAAAAAAACTTTTTCATTTTGCCGACGCGCATGGCTACGGCGAGGCGCTCGCATACCAAAAACTGGAGACTTTTTTTTGGCTTTAAGTTAGGATTTTTGTACACAAGTCTATTGGAATGTCTCACTAAGGTTTGCTTTAATACATATGTGTCGTGCCCCTCAGTGCAGTGTATGTAATTAATCTCAATATGCAGATGAAGTGAATGCACGTCCGTGTGCGAATGAATGCAACGTCAACGTAATTTGATGAAGTGTAACAGAGACCCATGCATAATTGAAAAAAATTTGCCCGTGTGCGTACCAGGAATGTGGGTTATCGTATATCAAGGAATGCTGCAGGCAAAACAGCCAGCGTAAAAAAAAATATGTAATTATGAGGTAATATAAACCTTTGGCTGCTGATAATTTTCATAAAACTTAGACTGAACTACGTGTGTGGAGGACGATAAAGCACATACCAAAACATGTATAGGTACCGGGCATGTCACATAAAGATGTGTGCCGTGTGCTCTTCAAACCCTTTTTCCCCTCCCCTAATGAAATTTCAATTTGATTTATTTTAGTTACGAAGAAACTCTTTTGTTTCCGGTTTTGGATTTGTAACCCTCCAAAGGGGCTTTTATTTTGTGCCTCCAAAAAAGAAAGAAGCTTCTTCTTCACAAGCTTTAAATATTTACTTTTTTAATGAAAAACCTTTCTTTTTTTCATTTTGTGCGTCTGGCATGCAAGCATTGCGACCAATGTGTATTTTTATTTTGAGCACAAATAAACCCAAGAGTAGAGCTATGGCCGTTTTGCAAATGATTTCACATTTTGTAAAGAATTATTCGGTATTAACTAAACATCAGTGGACTTTTTTGTTCGATGTCTCATTCAGAGGTGAATAACTTATTAAAAAAAAGCAACTGAAAAAAAAAACAAATGTATTATTCGGGGTCAAACTCAAAAAGGGGTAAAAGTCTTTAAGCAAGAGGTTTGTGAGTATATGTGCACCAATTTGGGGAGTGTTGGTTCACATATGCAATGGTCCAACAGCCAGAACAAAACATGCCTTGTACTGTACAATGCATACATGTACATGTAGTTTTGCAGCATACCAAAATGTACGCAGGCAAACAGTATGTCCAATCCTCTTCATTGAATTTTATGTATGGCATTTTTTTTCTTCATTTCATTCTGTTTGTCAGTTCTCCAATATACTCTCTCATTCAACACATTACCGGCAATTCCATCTTTTTCTATACACTACAGAAATCTTTAAAACCGCAGAAATCTTTAGAAATACTTCACAGTCACACAGGATGTTTTTGGAAATTTTGTTTCTTCAGAATTCACAAAGGCACATCAGCCCAATGCGCAGGCCTCATATATCACCGTCATACACTGATACACAATACCACTTGCGGGTCGAGTTATTTGAACTTTTGACCCCAGCTTCTCGGATGGTATTCTAAGTACCAGTGTCACGGAGATAAAAAGTCAACAAACTGAAGGCATTATTACAGGGGAAGGGTTGAACCCCAGAGTGCGAGAGAGGAGTTAAAAGTCGGAATGGTTATGTTGGTGTTCAAGTCAGTTGATATGAGGAAAGTGCTGAAGGAAATGTGTTGAAGGGGGATAAGATTTCCAGCCCTAGTTTTTTCCGGTTTATTCATGCAATTTTTTGGGGCTCGTTGTGTAAAACTTGATATTACGCTGGCCTAGTTATTTTTGGCACCGATTTCACGAAATGCCCTTATCTTGCAAGTCATCTTAAGACTTAAGATGAGTCCCCAATCTAAGAATGATCTCAGTTACAATGTATGACGCGTCCTAAGACCGATTTCACTAAACCCGTTTTATGCAAGACGCATCTAAACTACCTATTTGATGGCTGTTTCATGTTTGTTTTTACCGCTTTACTGTTGGAACAAGGTGGATTATTGAGACGCGGAGGTCGGCTATCGATGACAACGGAACAGCCCAGACATGACAGACGGTCTCGAAGGGGACGCTGGTTTTGGGGGTTTTTCCCCCTTCTTCTTGTATTTTTTTTAATCGAAAACTGAATTTCAATTTTCAGTTATTTCCTTTGACCCACCAACCCACAATTTCTAAAAAAAGAACGGCATTTTTTAACATTGACTATTCTGAATGGCCCCTAACAATGGCTGTCTTTGTTTTTACGTTACCATTCACAAAGTTGTTTTGGTTTATGATATGGTATATGAAGTAGTCAACTGATAATTCTGCGGGTCTATTTTGTAGAAATGTACATGCACAAATGCATGTGCTGGTATAGTGTAAATTTGTTTTTGATCTATGCAAAGGAGTATTCGGTAATAAACTACAATTCCTGCGGTTCTATACTCCAGAATTCTAGTTCTTTTACAAAGTGCAATGTACCACGCCTGTATCAGTTGAATGCCAAATAACTTAACATGAAAAGCAAACATATCAGTGGCTCTGTCTGAGTAGGCCATCGCGTGCAACCGATCTCGCCAAGTATCGATTGGATGAAAAAGAGAAGTAGGGAAACGTGAGCCTTACCTGCCAATGTGAAATAATACTCCAGACCAGCCCCAACGTCAGCTTAGGGTTGCCGTCCACGATGTCATTGTTACTGATGTTGACAAGACGAACCTGGAGAAGGAAAGGAAGAATAGGAGTTCAGATGCTGTCGGAGTTGAAGCGCAGGGGAACAGACGGCGCCAACCTGGTTTAAAATTCGGAGGACATTTGGTCGGTTTCACAAGTCAATCAAAAAGTTTGCTTTCTGGTCATGTTTTGTCACATGAAAGCTAAGCTTTGCAGTTTGTATAGGTGTAATACATGTACATGTATCTGGGTCATTCTATGATTTTGGGTTCCACTTTTTTTTCTGTCCCTGATAAATCTGACATTGTGTAATTCTGGATGTACTCCTTAAAGGGAATGTACAGCATTTTGCTTTTGCTGCAATGTTCAGAAATAAATGGATTTGGAGGATCAGTTATGTTTAGCAAATATTGCTACACTGACTTGTTTCATGTTTATGGCTTGTAGATGCTGGAAAAACCAAGACAAACTAATCATGTTCTTGTAGTCTGGTTCCCTGACCCCACTTGAGATGAATCAGAGCAATTTATAGACTTTAGATAATTGTAAGGTCAGAGAATCAGTCTAGAAGGCTTGTACCGGCCCCTTCACAGGTGTGCAATCAATTGCAAAGAAAATGTGGAATAACTAATTAGATAAAATTACGAGCACTTTTTTTTTTTAAAGCCAGTTTTCTCCAAAAGTACATTTTTCCTTGAAAATGTCAGCACACCAGAAGTCACTATTTTAGGATGCTTTAGACTGTCATTCCCTAACAAAGCAGTAAGGTATTTTGTTATAATTTGATCATCTTGTTTTGTGATATTTGCAGATGTTGTATCTTCCCTTTAATGCAGCTATCGTCCAAGAGTGATTATGAATAGCAAACTACATACCCAATAAATCAAAAATCTTTTGAAGTCATTCTTAATGATACTTGAAAGGTCTACTTACAAAGTACCAAGGTAACAGGGACAGGAAAAATGTCACACTTTGGACCCTGAATTTAAAGAATGACCCATCTGCCTTGAAGCACTGATTATCAGTCTTTTTGAGGTTGGGATGAAATAACAGAGTTTCAATCTCCTCATAAAAATGTTGGCACTGTGCCAAAATCATTGCCTTGCCTACCCATGACGCACTGTGCCAGCATCTGAATAACATAAATGATGTCCCATAAATAGCAAACTTGACAGGTGACCATTCTAAACCAATGAAATCCCAGTACTCAGGAAACAATTCAGCAATATATATATTTTTTTTTTCCTACTCCAGGGTCTTCGTGTGAAAATCCCATAAGATCTCTAAGGCCTGCAAGCAAAGATAACAATCGCTATTCCCTTCCTAACGGAATTCACTCAAGAAGTCGTTGATTTAACAAATTTCCTGTATTCAGCAAGCACAGATGCGGAAAGTTCAATGCATACAACGCTGCCTACCCTTCCCCACTACCCCCCCCCCCCAGGAACCCATAACCCCGTCCCCAATGAACCCACCCCCCCCCCACCCCCGACCCCCCCCCCACCCCCGACCCCCCCCCCCCCACCCCACCCTCCATACCCAACCCTACAATGCCCTTTTTTTCCATAATGGTATTGTCACATTGGATTACACATCCCACTTATGATTACAACCAAAACATCACCCACAGCTATGAAATATTGCCCCTGTCGGACACTTAACAGCTCACTGGGAAACCGGCCAAGTTTCGGGGCAAGGTTTTGACTCAGTGTAATACAATCAAGCTCAAAATGGTCTCAGAAGCTGCGGCCGAACTGTAGACCTGCTATAGCCTATAAGTAATGATGTAAATGTCTGTTCCAAAACCATCCCAGCACTCAATGGTCTTATGGATTCATCAAGAAGTACGAACACAATGTAACACAATGTAATACAATGTAATACAATGTACATGTAATACAATGTAACACAATGTAATACAATGTAATACAATGTAACACAATGTAATACAATTTCAAGGCAGGTTCATACCTGTACTTCACTGTATGCATAAGAAATGCCCTAACTCAGAGCCACTTACATAGTACCATGTAGTAGGACTTCCTTATACATGTTTACAATGAAAAAAAAAAATTGTGAAGTTGGGCATTTCTTCACAATTTATTCCATTTTGTAGTTTATTCTCCGTTCAACTCTACACGTCAACAATGCAAAACATCAACAAACATTTCTCCAAATGGTGTATTTTTTTATCCTCCCACTTGAAACAGATTATAGTTACGCAGTTCTAAGATGATGGTACTTTGCAAGTTAATCTGAATGGCATTTCTGGGCCCCCCCCCCCCCCAAAATGATTGCATAGATTCTATGCACGGATCAGATGAGGGTAGCTTGCCAATCTGAATGATATTCGTTCCCCCACCCCTTCCAAATTGATTGCAGAGATCAGATGAGGGTGGCTTTGCAAAGTTCAAGCCGGGGTGACTGGGTATGGAGGGTCAAAGGTTATCTCAGGTGGTTGCACTGTGCAGTTGAGAATTCGCAAGAAATTCAAGTTGATGTTTTGGGAAGATTGCATCTCGTGCAATGGAATCCGTCGTGGGGATAAAGTCCTTCCCGGCTTATCTTACGAATTTTTACTGCTTGTAACATTTACCTGTTGTTGACTTAGAATCTGAAGAGCTCTGTTGACATTGTTCAGGTGATGTAATCGCATATGACCTTTCTCTCTTTTCTGTAAACAAAAAAAAACGAACACATGAGAAGTTTCAGAGAAATGTTGGATAGTGTACTTGTTAAGCTGATATTTTGGTTGTCTAAATGTTGTAAACTCAATGACCTAATCCTGACTTTTCAGGAGTTGAAAAGTTACATAGCCTGACATTTTGATCCTAGCAGAATCTTCTCTTTTTTTTTTAAGGGAACAATGCCATGGGTTTGATAGTTTCCAATAATAGCACCACTCAAAATCTAAAGAAGGAGTTTTGTTCAAAATCTAATCTGTTGAAGTTTGGGCTCAGTGGACACTTCTTCGAGAAAACAGTTTAAATCAAATCAAATTCGAGTTTATTATCCACACTAAAATGTAGAGATTCAGCTTCCACTGGCATTTCTGAACAATGGCATTTCAAAATCCATGCACAACCTTTTGATCACGAAACACGACTTCATCCGTAGCACTCTTGTGTTTTTCCAAAAACAGTCAATTGAATGATCGTAGGAAATAATCCACTTTTCTTGTTTTCTTCTAAATGACAGCAAGACAGACAGAATCATTTCACGGGGTGTTTAGTACCAGAACAATCTTTAATCCAAGTAAGCTTTTTGATAAAAATTCGGTAGGTTACTTAAACGATTCCATATGCCTAAACCCTTAAACCGTTAGATTTTGGAGGGGGAAAAAAATAAACTTACTAGTTTTTGTCCGCACAGGACCTCGAGAAGAGACAGAAGATGGTTGCCGTCCCTGAGGTCAAGGAAGAGGTCGTTTACAACGTCGCTCTTCTTGTCCTGAAACAAAAATCATTCACAGTCATATTTTTTTTTTCTGAAATGTGGTTTTGATGTTATTATTTCAGATAAAATTAAATTACAATTTAAAGGGAATTGTCTTCATGGGCTGTACATATTTTAATAATTTAGTATTCGATTATTCTCACTCGGACTTGATCGAATATTCAAGTATCTGAAACGTGCTGCACATGTTTAACACACACCAGCCTAAACTGGTTGCATCCGGGCAATCTCCTGTTGTCCTCCTGTTGTCACAGATCTTAAAGAAGAGGTAGTTGAACGGCTGTTATTTGACGCATTCAAAGAAGAAATTCCAGCTAAAAGTCTTCATGGAATCTGTCAAATCATGCCCAAAGTTGATGTCGAGACCCCTCTCACATTTTTCAAATATTTTATTGAAATTTAATTGATGATCGAAAAATATTCATATTCTGCATTACTCGGTTCAGAACTATTGTCTTCTGAAAAATTTAAATGGTGCTGGAAATATTGCTTAAGATTCTTTGATTATTACATGTACATGCACGTATACAAAGTCGTGTAACTATTGAACTTGGTGATCCATGAACAAAAAGTGCTGTTGAATTGCAGGTTGAGAACTTGTACCGGTATATGATACACTTGTACACATTGTTTACAAGAACATACCATACTGCATACATGTACAATGTAGATACATGGCCATAAAGATAAGGCATGCATGAACATGAGCAAGCAATATACTCAGTAAGGAATTTTATGTACATTACAGATGTACATGTACACAAGTATTACTAGTACCGGTACATGTAGGTATAATACACTTTGAATGAATGTAATCGTGCACGTTCAATGTAGGGTACCGTACATGTACATTGTACATGCATAAAAATACATCAAGGCCAGTAGGTTATTTCCATCTTTTAAAAGGTGAAATATGAAATTGTAATGCGCACAATGGGACTGTGCCCATTAAAATTTCATCTAAATTTCACCAATTTTTTTTTGGGGGGGGGGGGGTTTAACAAAAAAACAAACTTTTGTGCTTTTTAAATACTTTTGCCACAGACTATGCCCATGTACAGTATACATGTACATGAATGAGAGTGCATAATATCTGTGGGGCAATTATGCAGTAGACTGTGCCATAACCATCAGCTATTATGTATGTTAATAGGCCATGTGAATCTGTGTCACCAGACAAATTGAGGCTATTCCTTATCATCATCTCCAGCCGCATGGGGCTAAAACTGCAAGGAAATCCCATGTGAATGCTGTGACTTGACAAACAGATGACTTCCCATCAATAAAATCACTGTGTGCTACTCTCAAGAGGATCCTGTATTTTCCTCCTTTTTTCCCTGTTCGTTCTTTCTTTTTCTCTCTTCTGTTTTTTGTTTGCACCAGTGCACAGGCATCTATCAGTACAATCTTTGTCCTTGAGAAAACCTGCTTGCATAATTTGTCATAAAAATAAAAAATCCCCTAGGCAGAGCCAAAATATACAACCCTGGATACTGCTATGGAATCTGCGATGGTAAATAGCCACTAGCGTATGGCCCTGTTAAAGCTGTGAACTGGGCTGTCCCACTTTAAACATACAGGCTATAAAAGGGACGCATTCCTTTATTTATGATGTGGGCCTGAAATCCAGGTGTGCAGCGAAACAAACAAGGGATGTGGATGTTTTACAAGCAGTCTCACGATTATCCAGCACATTCCACAATTCTTTTTACTGAACTCTTTCACAGAATTATTTTACAGATTTTTTTTTTGGTTTAATATTTATCAATGATAGAAGTAAACCTAAATATAGACCAGGACTCTGACATTTTGGGTGATCGTGAAGTGTAGGGCCCCTCTTTAGTTTTGATCAAATCAGAGTCAAGGATGTTTTTAATCATTCAAAAATGACCTTTTTAACCTAATGCAGACTTCTCTCAATTCCAATGACACCTTTTTTGTAATTTTGAACAGTTTCTTGGGGTGGAAATTGCAATTTTTCGAACGCGGTTTACAGTTGGTGCCTTGCCAATTAGCGCATTGTCATTGCGCGTTCACGGTACATCTCGGTGATCACCATCATTATTTCTGTGTTGCGTTTTGTCGTTGTCGTCATTTCATCCCCGAATTTCCCTCAAAAATTCAAAACCCTCCTCTCAATCTACATGTATGATATAACTTCTTGTCGCCAACTAGTTTAGTGAATCAAATAAAATAGAAGTAGATTTTGATATCTTATAGGGAACAGGGCCCTACATTACAAAACATGATCGCAACATATTTGGGTATGACATTTGAGGTATAGGCCTAAAGCAATTCTAAGCATTCCTACATTTATGGTGGAAATATGCCATTTACAATTTGAAAGAGCCAGAAATCAGGCAATGGACCGATCCAGTAAGCCCCGCCCACTACGCCCTGGCCAAATTAACACGTGCTCCTCTCCAATGCCACACTGCATTTTCCTGCCGCGCGCATCATACGCATGTGCACGCATGTCGGACTTTTGTGCACACACGTCGGACATAAATCACGGCTGTGATTGGTCAGAACACCATGGGGCGGTGTTTACTGGATCGGTCCATTGCAAAAGGACTGATATCACTGAATAGACTAGATTTTTATACAAGGGAAGGGAATGTTGACAGGTAATCCCAAGACACACAATGCATTGCACATTTCCTTTTCTGTCCACAAATGTTTAGACCATTTTAAAGTTCCTTTAGGCCAACATACTGGGTATGTACCGGTATTTCACGTACACAAGTAAACACACTGTACATGTACGTATATTCTGCCAACACAACATGTTTAGGCAAAAAAAAATAATAAGTCGGTCTCTGGTCAGCGCGCGTGTCGATTTTAATCATGCGCGTCAATCTTTTTTTTTTCCAAAATGTTCCACGGTAGCTCCAACAGCGCCCTCTATTTCCGCAACTCCTCAATTTTTTTTACCAAAGAGCACGAAGGAATGGGAAATTGCACCAAGGCAAATGATCGAAAGCACCAAGGCAAATTCTGGAGGACACCAATGTACATGAGGACACCCAAAAAAAAGTAAAATAGTACCCCACCTTGTCTGTACAATCCAAGCTTGAAAAAAAAAAAAGCAAAAAAAAAAAAACAACAAAAGGCCGCGTCGCCCGCATCAATTCCCGGAACTTTGGTCTGACCAGAGACCAAGTATTTTTTTTTTGGCCTTAGTTTAGTACTATGTACAGCACATGTGTATGGGTATCGGCTGAGAGATGCAAGTGATGCATGTCTTCAGGCTTTGTCTGCTTAATTTGACAGTGCGTTCTGAATCCTTGGTTGTCATGGAAACCTTGGATAATCTAATATTGGAAGAAAAATTAATGCTAGAATTCTTCATCACTTTGTATTCTTATACGGTATCTGGGTTAAATACATGGTACATTTTCCCGTCATCCTTAAAGGTACGGTAGATCATTTGTGATTTGTGCCTTTTTTTTTTCGTTTGAAGCAACAAAAGTGCTCAAAGTCTAAAGAAGGGTGCTTAACAACTACCGGTACATTGTAAACCTGATGAAGTTTTAGCTCAGTGAATGCTGTATATTATCAGAAAACACTATTCTAGGATCTTGATTTCAATTCAAAAGTTGCAGGGTCATGTTTTGAATTGCGCCCTAAGACAGGGACACGTTCTCATTGCAGCGGTACGTGTCATATACAGAACCAACGAATATTAGCAACCGCACACGCATGTGCATTTTGTTAAAGCTCGCATGCACCAGTTCAAGGATTCGCCGAATTGCCAACCAACTACTAACGGAAATTTCCAAAAATGTGTCACTTGACACATCTTTGGAAATTGCCTTCTTTATTATTTTTTTTTTAAGATGACAGCATGCCAGAAAGAATCATTTCACATGGAGTTCATTTCCATTACTATCTTTAAACCAAGTAAGCTTTTCAAGAATACTTTTGTTAGTCACTTTTTGGTTAGTTGCAAATTATCTACTCTGCCTTTAAATTGTAAAAGAAAGAAACACTTTTAATGAGGTCCATAAGGCCACAGTTAGGCCCGTTATGCAAATTATCCTATTTTAATCTCTAATGTGAGATGGCACAAAATGTTTTAGAAAAAGATGACGATATATATGTACAAGTGTCCTTCACCAAGACAGATTCGGCCACTTTAAGGATAGCTCCGCATCCCGTTGTTGCTATGGCAACCGGCAAAGGAGACGAAGATTGCTCCTTGATGAGAACTACATCGCTCGTGAATCCTTGGGGTTTCTTCGTCTTCGTCTCCACACCGGTAACCTTGTCAGCTTTGTCACTATCAATCACTGCACATCACTTGCTGGGTACCGGGCTATGTATTGATTTGCGTCCCGGGGGGACAATGCGTGCGGCGCGTGACGGTAATCGCGTCAGTATTTTGTGGAGGGTTCGATTCAGTGAGGATGCGTTTGATGTCTTGACTACTCCCAAATGCGTGATCGTAAAAACTGCTTGCATGCATTGTGGTGTTTTCACAGTATCCTAACGATGATCTCTTGACAATTGTGACCAGCGTGACTAGGAGGATTTTATTTCAATCATTCATGCGGTACAAAAAAATGTAGGCCACTATCATGTGCTATAATGTGTAGGGCAACAGGCACTGTCTGTTTTTGGCAACTTTTGTGTACTGTTTACTATAGTTTGATCGTTAACAGACAGTCAAAATTATTTCTCTCTTCTCTTGCCATGCATTGTTTTTACAGGCAAGGAAAAAACGGTTAGATCACATTCATGTAAACACTGTGATTAGTCAAATTCCATCAACAGACAAAAGCGGTAACCACATCTGGCATATCAATCATCTCCAGTCAAAGCATGGTTGTATCAAATTAACAAGGGAACTCGTAACTACCCTAACCGCCCTGAATCCTTCAATGTGTCCTCTTTGCCAAAGTGGAGGAATTAGGAGGATTGAGGTTACATGGCAAATGTGCCTTACTGATTTTGTAGGATGCACTTTGTCAAGGTCTTGGGCTGGACCTTGTGTTGTTTTTGCTCAGCCATGCATAAATATAGGCCTGGATTATGCTTGAAATCCTCCGTACTGGCCAAGCCTCAACATATTGACAGTCACTGCCACAGGATTTTGCAGGATTCAGGCAGTGGTCACCCCTCCACGGACCGTATTATAGAAACACAAAATGAATTCCTGCAGGAATTTGCAGGATTGAGGCCATATGCTATTTTTCCATGAGGCCAATTGCAGGATTTTGCAGGATTGAGGCTACATCCTAGCAAAAAGGCCTAGGGAGTAAGGGTTTTTGAGTCACTTGATTGATTTGGACTGCTGTGATGGTGCAACTGATTTTTGCCATCCAGAGAGCAAGGGGTGTTATGATGAAGTAACTAATGGTAACAATAACAGTCAAACTTCAGATTCCTGGCAGTATTTTTCAACTCTGCACCTCAAATGTTACAAGTACCCGTTGTTTATAGCTACCCATGTACACCTTCACTCATGATGTACCTGTACGTAGATGAGCACGCTGTACATGTGCGCTGACCCAGATGGTGACCCACTTTTAGGCAGGACAATAAACCATTCAACCTAGCCTAGATTTTTCCCTATTAACTGAGAGGCTACCCATGGGATTGACAAGAGGTGGCTGCAAGGGGCTACAGCATTTTTTTTGTTCGGAGGCGTCAAAGGCCAAGCAAACTGGAGAAAAGCCTTTTTGACAAGGTCCTTGTATTTATGGGACTGACTGCTTCCATCTGACACAACAATCTAGGTACATTGTAGATTTTTAGATATTTATAACTGACACAGCAAAAGACAACTTTCAAATGAGCACCCAAGCAACACTGTACATGACAATGAGTACAGTATAATGTTGGCAAAAATTAGCTGATTTAGGATCATTTGCTTTACTTGCATTCGGTTCGTTCTCCAATAAATAACACCACTCAAAATCCAAAGAATGTTCAAAACATAACTCGTTGAAGTTTCAGCTTAGTGGACATTACACTTTTTGAGGGAATGCACAGCCTTTTGATGTTATTTCCAAAAATCAGTCAATTGAAAATCACCTACATTTCTTGATTTCTTCGAAATGAAAGCAAGCCAGCTAAAATTTCACGAGATGTTAAGTACCAGCACGATCCTTTAGCCCTCCATTGCAAACATACATTTTGTGCCAAGTTGTCCTTTCACTTTTTCAGTCAAAATCAAACAAGTGACTGTTTTCAACAGTTCGGAATTCCCAGCCCACATAAAGCAGGATTGACTGGCTGGGACTGTTTAAGTAACTTGACACGGTTATGCCTTGACTCTGGGTGAGTGGTAAAACAGCTGTGACCACAACTTGCCTGCTTTGTCTGTTGACCCAGTTTGACCAGTCACAGTGCTTGCTTGACATATGATCTGACTGCTGGTGACTAGCCTTTGTTAAAAGTATAGCAAGGGAAGTGGAAGTGAATTTTGACTGTCTGTGACTGTTTAAATAGTAGAAGGGTTAATCCAAGCAAGTTTTTGATAATACTTTGGTAGGTTACTTTTGAGATAAATACAAATGGTCCTTTATGACTTTAATGTGTCTTTCTAACATCCTCCACCTCCCCCTATCTTTTGCTTGCTAGGTCCGCCCACAAAGTGGTTTCTTTTTTAATCACTTACCCTGGATAGCTGTGAGTTAAGCCACTTGGTGAAGGTCCTCTTCTGTATGTCCTCCCTTTGATCTGTGCACACACAAACAAAAGAATGTTGCCGTCGTCAGTGAGAGAGGAAATTCTTCAAACCTCAATCAGGCAAATTTCAGTCCCAACACTGAAGACCTTTTATTTTTTAATCTTAGGAAATTGCGAGGTTCACTTTGTCGAGACTGAGCCTTGGCCGTGAATGCATGGATGAGTGATATGTGGATGAATTCTAAAGGCTGTGACCGCATTTCATGGCTGCGGCTGCCGGTAACACACATGTCTATGAGATATGGATTCAGCTGTTTCCATTGGCGCGTGTGTATTCCAAGTCGTAGCCGAGTGAATCGGACACGGCTCTGACTCATTCCTTTGTGCTCTCAAGCCTTGAATTACCGTCTTCTGAGTCAAGGAGTCCAATGTGCAAGACGTATACATACAATGCATGTAATTACATTAACATAATTACATACAATGTATGTGGATATCTCTACAGTGTACCAATTTCATCAAGTGCATTTTCTGTAAACTGTCCCATATTTTTGTCAATTTTCGATTAAGGCCAAATAAAAAAATATACCAGGTTCTCGTCCCCCCGCATCCCTTTTTTTCTGTTTTATTTTAATCAAAATTTCACTTTTTTGACAGCAAATCCTGTACTTTCTGATACATGTATTTTCACCATCAGAAATTTCTTGTGCCTTAAAATTTGTTTCCAACATGAAAGAGTAAATAGAGGTTAAAAAGCTAGTCTTAGGGGGAAAAAAAAAGAAAAACAGGGTCTGCTATCTTGGAAAAAATCTCGCAAAACCGGTGGATGTTTTTAAAAAAAATTAAAAGGCCATCCGGCACCTTGGATCCGTCATTCACCGCCAAAAAAAGTGTCCACATCCTAACCTTTTTCTCAAAAAGTTCGGATGAGAAACTTTCTTTTTTTTTTTTATCTGGTTTAATTTGTGAGGGATAGAAATACATATTACGTTTGCTTGTTTTTTTTTTCTTTGGAAAACCGGAAAAACTATTGCTAACATGCAAGGCAATTTTTTTTAATGCAAAAAACTTTAATATTTTTGTATCCGGAGAGAGATTGGTAGCTTTTCCAATCATGCTTATTTTTTTTTAAGGTACTGAAATAGGCCCGAGGCACAATGACTTTATGTTTTGTTTACAACTTTTGTTTTGTTTTGCTGTGTTTGTAAACGAGCGACACTAAGCACCCACAAGAAAATGTATCAATGTAAACAACTCATGACATTATTATCTAGGTCTATTCTTGTGGAAACCAATATGAATGTAAACAAGAAATCAGTTAGCGCATGGATAAAATACTACGTGTCAAAACAACATGTCCTACTTTTCATCCAAAATAACTCTGTTGTTTACCAACGGAATTAAACCAAAATTTCAGATCATGTAAACAAGGCATGATCAATTTTATGGAGCGAGTTTCATCAGCTTTGTGCAAGAGAGTAAGATTTAAACGCCATAAGGAAAAAAATAATCACTTTCAGAATCTTCCACTTTTGAATTGGGGTTCTCCAATGTTGATACAGTGCTGGAGACGGTGGCGGAAGTTGGTTCTACAGCCGAAAGCTTCTGAAGGAGTGCAGGATCACCCCTGATGTCATTGCACACCTCCTCGATCGTTCGGCGCAACACACGATCGAGGAGCTGTGCAATGACATCAGGGGTGATCCTGCATTCCTTCAGAAGCTTTCGGCCGCAGCACGCCCCTTCCGCCACCCTCTCCAGTGCTGTATCAACATTCTGAAAAAGAGTATTTTTTTTTTGTATGGTGCTTAAATCTCACCCTCTTGCAAAAAGTTGATGAAAATCGCTCCATACAAGTTGTCATGCCTTTTTTACAAAATCTGAAATTTTGGTTTAATTCCACTGGTAAACAACAGAGTTATTTAGAATCAAAAGTAGGACTTTTGCATACTTACTCCCTGTACATTCATGCAATGCAACCCGATAATAAAATGAAAGTGAAATGTACTGCCAAAATAGAAGTCTACCCTCAAGGCAGACTCTGTAGTTAAATATGACCACAGCACATGATTTATTTTCGCAAAACAATCACCCTTCCAAATATATCCACTGGACCTCAGGTGCTTTCGAATATCAGTGCAAATTCACCAAAATGAGGTTTGTCAACTTTCTCAGAGTTGCCCTGGAGGGTCTCACACTTTTATCAAAGCGGGACAGACTGGTTAAATGTTTTTGCCCTTGTTTCCCCCCTGAACAGAAAATAGCGGAGTATTTGAAAAGAGTAGGCCCTATAAGTAGACGTCCCTTACAGAACGGCAAATTCCCCCCACAGGGTTGGGAAGCACTATAATAAGAATTCCCTGGGACAATCGACAGAGGCTGATCCCCCCATGCGAAAAGGCCTTGTGTGGGCCACAACAAAAACATCTTTAGAGAATGTGACGGGTTGCTTTATATCTCCCCCACGGCTCTGTTTCTTTTTCTTCTTTTTCTTCTTCTTCTTCTTCCTCGGCGTCTTTATTTGGCACTGTTTTGGTTGTTTGTTTGAAGCGAACGGACAACCTACATGTGACTGACTGTCTCAGCGATAGTATAATAGGACAGATGCAAGACCAGACAACTGCGCCTCAGGAACAGGCGGGAAGCGCTAATGCAGAACGGAAGCAGGAATTCACAAAAGTCTTAACGGGAAATTATTTTTACAAATTATTCAAAGTGAGTCCAATCAAAATGTGAACTAGAGTTGTTGTGATTTCAGGGGGATAAAGTCTAGGGAATAAATGCACATAACACGCTGATTTGATGACATCAGAACTTTCCTGTTATCATTCCGCAGTTTCATAGACAAGTGACCAAAACTACGAGCAATTCGACCATGAAGAGCCAGAGAAGGCCTTGGAATTCTTTCAAGACAGAGGAAATCTTGACTGGTTAGAAAGGACATCAGAACAATTCCTTGCACCAGTGTCCAAAACGTTTACCATGAATAAACAAGGGCCTGGCCCTATCAGTACAAGGATAATACTAGCTTGTCTAAGAAAACGGAAACAGATTCACAATTCTCAACTTTGACAATGTATGCAGAAACCTACATGTACAACTGTAGCTGTCCAAAGATATGACAGAAGGTGTGAAAACTCTTTATTCTTTATATGGCAAAAGTGTGTGGCTGATTTTGGAGGATGCACTGTGTCAAGGTCTTGGGCCAGACCTTGTGTTGTTAATATGCTCAGCTGTGCATACATTTAGGCCTAGAAGTTGAAATCCCCCACACTGCTCCAGGATGTCACTGGCTCTGCCTCAACATATTGACAGTTATTGTCAGATGATTTTGAAGGATTGAGGCAGTGGTCAGATGATTTTGCAGGATTGAGGCAGTGGTCGCCCCTCCAAGGACCAAATTCAAGAAATAACGGAGAATTTTGGCGAATTGAGGCTGTATGCAATTTTTACATGGACGCAGTTGGAGGATTTTACAGTGAGGTTACATGTACATCCTAGCAGGGAGTTAGGATTAAAAAGAAAATGATACACCAAGGATGCATACCAGCAAACATACATGTATATTGGCAATAAATTATGTAAAACAGTCAAAACAATTCTTGTTCATACATGTAACATGTATGGTACCAGTACAACAAATTTCGGCACCAACTTCATTAAAAATACTTTAATGGCTATAAATACTGCTTTCGCAACTGTGCTGGTATTGAAAAGGTTGAAACTATGGTCTGCCAGATCTCACACTACCGGTATTTTAAACTGTTTGTATCAGGAAAAATGTGCTGTCAAATTTTGAACTAAAATTTGCATTTAGGAATTTAACACTCTGCATGAAAATCGGTTATTTCCTTAACCTAGCGTCTTTTTCTAGGAACTGGACCAAGTCCATCAAAATCCATCAATCACTGGGTGTCCAATACAAAACTGTACATGACATGATGGAATCCACCACTGACACACTGGTTGACATTCATGGACTTGCTACACATGGCTGTTATCACATAAAATCAATCTGATACCCCTAGCACTGCTTCAGGCCATTAGGCCCATCATACTCCATCAATATTTAGTCACGCCAGGCCTTCTGGAGCAAGTCCCCCGAAACCCACCAAAATGGAAGGATGGATTTTGATGGAGTTGGGGTGGTTAGGGTTAAGGTCCACTGTGCCAGGAGCACTTTTTGTGTGGAATTTTACTTGCTGATGAGTATTGCGTTCCGTCTTCACTGCAGTGTTATCACTCGTAAATTCCTCTGTATCTAAGCCTGCTGTTTACATGTAGTTTACAAGCACACGACCTGCATATTTGATGGTTCTACTTCATGTACATGAACAGTATGTTTGTGTGCACACTCTTTATGTTCAACTTCACAAGTGTGGTTGTGGGTCATTCCAAATTTGGGACCAATTTTTTTCTTTTCGTGTTCCTGTTACATGTACATGTACATCCGATATAAGATTTTGTAAATTCAGGGCACATTCTTTAATCCTAACCTTCCCAAATCCTCTTTGCAAAATGGAGGATTTTGCAGGATGGAGACTACATGCATATGGCAAAAATGTGTGGCTGATTTTGGAGGATGCACTGTGTTAAGGTCTTGGGCCAGACCTTGTGTTGTTTATGCTCAGTCGTGCATAAATTTAGGCATAGATTATACTTGAAATCCTCAGCACTGCTCCAGGATGTCAATGGCTCTGCCTCAACATATTGACAGTGATTGCTGGAGGATTTTGCAGGATTGAGGCAGTGGTCACCCCTCCAAGGACCATATTCAAGAAATAACAGAGGAATTTGCAGAATTGAGGTTGTATGCAATTTTTACATGGAGGCAGTTGAAGGATTCTGCAGGATTAGGTTACATCCTACATGTAACAAAAATGCCTGAGTTAGTGTCTTCAATCTCCAAGAGTGATTATGAAAAGCAAACTACTTGCCACACAAATAAAAAAATTAGCTATGAGACTTGCATGGCAAATTTCACAGGTCAGGTGAATAATGGGGACACAGACATTATCTTGTTCCATAGTTGTGGGTACATACAATTGTCTGTACGAGGCATTTGTGGGGGCCAAACCTGCTGTGCGGACAGCAGAAAGTCCCCATAACTTGGTCCTAATTTGCCGAACAATAAAAAACTTCCCCATAACGCGGTGTACCGGTAGGCTAGGGCACAAAATATCACAGTTTTGGACCCCAAATGTATGGAATGACCCTTGTTTTGTTGGTGCATGCATAATCAGCGATCACATGGAAGAATAAAAAAAACTATTTTCCCTCGGTTATCACAAATAAATTCCTCTGTATCTAGACCTACCGGTACCCTACCTGATCAGCGTGGGTAGCTGTGTTGTGAATGGAGTTGTGGGCTGGGTTTGCAGGCCGCGTATTTATCAATCACATAAATCTGTGTTTGCCCACTCCAGTTAGGCTCACAAACCCCAACAATGCAAATCAATAATCGTTACAAGCGGATATCCTCGCATAAGTCAACAACCTGTGAACAATGGGTCCTCGGCATTCCATCAACGGTCTAACAACCTGTGGGATGCCTCCCACAAAACACTTGTTATATTGCAATCTAGCTCTGCTGGGGGTGGGGGGGGGGTGACTGAGTGACCTTTAGCCTGTTGAGATGTAACCTCTGCCATGCAATGATTGCAGAGCGAGAAATAATCTTTATGCACTTCCCAGATTTACACATGAACATTCACATGTACAATGCTATCTTTTGAGGCATGTGCTAAATTTCATGGCCTGCTAACCACCGCATTCCGGGCTTATGATCACCTTTCTGTGCTAAAAGCGCTAGCAGAAGAATCTGTATTTTTAGAACCAAAATTTCAAAAAAAAATCTGTTAAAAAAAATGGATAACAAATTCTCTAGAACTTTTCAAACACACAAAAATACGGCAACAATTTGAAAACACCATTAACTCTATTTTTTTTTGCTAGGATGCAACCTCAATCATGCAAAATCCTCCAACTGCCTCCATGTAAAAATTGCATACTGTCTCAATCCTGTGTTATTTCTGGAATGTGGTCCTTGGAGGGGTGACCACTGCCTCAATCCTGCAAAATCCTCCAGCAATCGCTGTCAATATGTTGAGGCAGATCAGCGACATCTTGGGGTAGTGTGGAGGATTTCAAGTACATGTACACTGTATAATATACCGGGGGTAGGCCTAAATTTATGCACGGCTGAGAGTAAACAACACAAGGTCTGGCCAAAGACTTTGACACAAAATTCTGCTTCTTCCAAATCAGCCACACATTTTTGCCATAAAGCCTCAATCCTGCAATTAATAAGTCCTCCAATTTGCAAAGAAGATTTTGGAGGATTTGGGAAGATGAGAATTAATGGAGACGGCAAAAAGTACACTCTGGCATTTTTTTTTTTTCCAAGGAGTACTTTGCATCCAATCTAGAAACCTCGCAAACCCCACAATTTATAAGCAATCAACTTGAACTCACTTCAAATGGACACAGCTATGTTTTATCCAAGTTGTACTTTCCATCCAAGCATTAAAAGATTCAGATCTCTACTTAAAAAAATTCCCCCATATCTGAAAATCAATTCTGAAGGAAAATTCTTTCAGCTAAGAATTGATTGCCAGCCCCGTAACCATGGCAACTGGGCAAGGGAATTCTTGTGGTCAGGTCAGTGAACTATTGAGCATGACTCATGGGTGCTTTTACCAGGGCTGACTGACTGAACTATTTGGTTCACCCCGGCATCCCGCATTGTACCTCCTGCAGAGATAAAAACAACCTCTAACTAAAGAGAGTCTCCGAAATCACTCCCGAAAAAGTTCACTTCGGGTTTTTCTTAGATCCGTTTTGGTCATATGTGATGAATGTGATGAATGTGGATGGGACTTTGCGTTTAATTTTGCAAACGTTTAGCAAACCCAGTAAGCACATAATTTATAAGGCTGTGCATTTGAACCGGGTACCCGACTACAGCACCGTTGATGTTAGAAACCGTTTCCCGAATATGTGGCCAACTTTACAAATTACTTAGTAACTTCTCCGACAACGAGAGAGACAGGTTTTGAATGTCATTTGTGGGGAATTTTTAGGGCATTTTGGGGAAGGCCAGGAAAACAAAGCATTTTTCGCAAATACGTGGCGCTCGCACAAGTTACAATTTACATCGTAACAAAGCTCACTGTACACATTTGTATCTTCTGTATTTATGCACAGATGTGGCAGTATTATTGTGCAGACATACATGTATACGAACAATCTTAATAGCTACTTCCGAGATTTGAATTATAAGATTGGGTTTCTTTAACGGGTAATTGGGTACTCATGTTTTTAATCGGGTACCTAGAAATGCACATCCCTAAGGCCAAAAAAAAAAAAATAGTTCTGCTTCCCGTTACCCTAGGGTACCTACCCTATTTTGACAGCCCCTACCCTAATTTCTTTTTTGGGAAAAATGAGGGAAAAAAAACAAAACCATCAAATACTACCTTTTACCCTTTACTACACGCAGACACCTCCATATGATCGTACCGGTACACACACAAAAATGCAACAACAACAAAAATCCCTACGTACCTATGTACCCTATTTTCAAATGCCATGTAATCAGAAGCAGAACAATTTGGGGGGGGGGGGCCTAAACATTTAAACGTTTAAACACAGTTTCACAAAGGCTGAAGCCTGCACCAGTGTGTTTGCACTCCTGTTAAAAGAATTCGTAATTTTATTCCTAATAGCATATTGAAACATATTACACAATAAATTGTATATATTGTATACATTGTATACATTTAATTGACACAATAGACAGCTGGCAGTCATTGGAAATGAAAAGACTTAACTGACTGTAATGTGATCAATTACTGTCCTGCTTGTAATTAATGCTTTGTACCGGTACATTAAATCTTTAAAGGAACCCGGCTCTATTCTTTGTGAAATGCATCGAGTAAAAGTAATTTAGCGTTTTCAAAAAGTTCCAGGCTTCATTTAAATGTTTCGGAAAATTTGTGAACAGATTTAGAGTTTTTGTTTCGTTTAAACGGTTAAATGTATTTGTCCATGTATCCTTAGTGAAGAAGGCATTAATCTGGTACTTTCTTCATTTTTTTTCCAAATGGCACAGCACATGGACTTGTTTGACATGCAATGCGAAAGAAAGGCAAATTTGACATCACGAAGCACTCCCAGCAAAATTTGCACGAGCTGAAATGTGGTCAACTGCTGCAAATTTGCAGTGCGAAAACTTACTGTGATATATCACAAATTCATGTTAGCATTCACTTTCACACACGGTATAAACCAGCCTTTACGACTTAGAGGTAATGTACTTGTCATATTAAACTCAACGTGGCCAAACTAATTTCTGTTGAGCAACTCCTAGGAAATTGGCCTAGATGGACTTATAACCGACACTGTAGTCAGTGTAGTGTGATATTACACTACTCAATACGGTAAAAGTAGGCCGGTTAACTTAATCATGTTAATCACATGGTAATCTTGTTTTCGCTAGCCAGGATTATTTTTCAGTACTACACCTCCACAGACTGTATGTGAACACACAATTTTGTACATAGATCTTGACAGGTACACAAATTAAAGGGAATACAACATTTCCTTTTTGTTGTAATTTTTAGAAATGGATGGATTTGGGGGTGAATATTTTATAGCAAATATTGTTACACTGACCTGATTAAAGATTCGAGTTCATAGATGCTGGAAAAACCACCAAAAAAAACCATGTTCTTGAAGTCTGGGTACCTGACCCCACTGCAGATGAAACAGATCAATTTAAAGACGTCGGGAATTGTAAGGTCAGGGAACCAGTCTAGCTTGCTTGTAGTACCCGTTCACCAATGTGTAACCGATTGCAAACAAATGTGATCTAACTAAATTTTGTAAATTGGGGCAGTTTTGAAGGGAAAAAACAGGGTTGTTTTTTTCCAATGATGGTTGGCAGACCATCGTTGGAAATTGATACAAAAATTCCAGTTTTCTTGAAAATGACAGCACACCAGGTGCCATGATTTTACTTGAATTTAGACTGCCACTCAACAGTCCAGTACGGTATTTCATAATAATTTGGTACATTTGTTTTTTGATGTTTGCCAATGTTGTATATTGCCTTTAATTAAGGATGTGTACATTACTTGATGCAACGAGCACCTCTATCAAAGTTGGAGAAAAAACTTACCAAGAAAACAACCAGATCGTAAACAATCCAAGATGCAGTACACCTACATGTATACACCAAACAGACAGAGATTATGAAATCCTTGGTCTTGCTCAACGGCTCCTTGTGGCTTTCAATCAAGGAATGGCCCAACGCTTCCAGATCCTGCCACTGGAAATCACACTCACAAATCAGCATCCGACCAGACAAGCTATGCCTGCAACATCTGCTACAGATCCTTCATTCAGTCTTCCAGTAGAATCTAAAAATTCCTCTCCACAGTATTCCTGTCCAGTTGGGAGGGCAAGATCATTACGCATCATCTATATATATAAGAGAGAGTTTAACTTGGCCTCCGAGACGATGTTTGCTCATGAAAGGATCCGAGACCGCGGGCTCCCGCTGCGCGAAAATTGCTCCACGTCCGTGGAAAAATACGGAGGGTGTCTTCCGCCGGGTCGGACGCTTCGGGTCGTCCTGATTTTCCCGTACGGACCGGCGATCCTTTTCGTCTATTTTTCGTGACTGCGTTTTTCGCAGGAATTTGCCGTCGTGTGCGCTTTCACGTTGACTGCCTGACCGCCCCCTGTGCTGGCTTCTCTGCGTGTCTAGACTGTGCGAGGTCAGCGAGGTCAACGTAGGGGTTCCGTTTACGTGTTCTACTCAGCCGTTCTGCAAAAGCGTTCACCAAATTGTGTTATGGGGTGACCTTGGTAAAATATTTTTTCTCCATGGTGCGTGGCCACCAAGTGCCCCTATTCTTTCATAGGCTTCGCTTGCCGCCCCTGCGCCGAGTGCAACGAATACTCAGAAGGACTACACATTAAGTATGCCTTGCGCGGTCTGACCAATCGAAAGTCTACACTGCGTAGTATTTCCGGGCTATGCAAAACTTTCGATGGCAACGCGTACTGCAGCCTGCTCCACACCCTGGAAACGAGGTTGGGTCTACGGTGCTCGCTATTTGCATGATTTGAAGCACAAGCATGTGACGTGTATAGTGCTCTGTTGCTTCCATCGTGTGTTAATACAGCTCCATGCTTCCACCAAGGCTGAGCGTTGTGAGTTCGCTGCCCGCCACAGTGTTGCGTTATAATTTCGGGGGCCTGTCTGGGATCAACGAAGGATCGATGCATTGCTTCAAACATCGCGATCTTAAACGAAGTCACAAAAAAAAAATCAACGAAAATGTGTCCGATCCGGCGGAAGACACCCTCCACATTTTTCCACGGACGTGGAGCGATTTTGGCGTCGCGAAAGACCGCGGTCTCAGATCGTTTCAGGAGCAAACATTTCTCGGAGGCCGAGTAAAATTTGCTCTTATATAGATGGTTGACCCAAGTTGAATAACAGTTGACTCGACTTTTTCCTCGCAGACAGTCTCGCAAATTGTAAGAAGTTCAAGTTTACGTTTGTTGAAGAGTCCAATATACTGAAACTTAATTATGACCTTCCTAATCAGCCTTCGCCTGTGTACTACGGCAAGCCTTTCCAGTACGTTTTCTCACAAATGCCACTGCCTCACAAAATGCCAATTTAACAGACCAACGGGAACATTTACAGACTGTTGCCATGGTACATAATTATCATGGGCGTCAATCGGTGGGGGACGGGGAACCCCTCCACCCCCCCCCCCCCATTTTAAAGCGGTGGACACTGTTTTGGTCCCCTCCCCCCACTTTTCTACCCCGAATAAAAATTGTAGCTACTACATGTATAATGATTCTATTACTCAGAATAGCTGATTCAATGACACCAAACTCGAAAATGATGTTTAAAAGATGATCTTTTGCAAACGAAAAATTGTTTTAGTGGTCAGAAATTGCCTCAGATCGCACCACAGAAATTGCTTTTCTATAACTGCATGTCTTCTCAACTAAATCCCCCAATTACATTCATCTCCCCACATTTTCATCCCCAACTCTACGCCCTACCTGATCAATGATCGGGTAAATCAACGAGGGATCGATGCATTGCTTCAAATATTGTGCTCTTTGAACTATGTTGGGTTGGAATAACGAAGAGTGCATAAATAATAATATTGGCGGTTGTTGGCTGTTTGGCCCGCTTATATTATGGTTGAACCATGCCAACTTGAATAAAATAGTTAAATCGACTTTTTCCTCGCAGGTCTCGCAAATTGTAAGAAGTTCAAGTTTACGTTTGTTGAAGAGTCCAATACTGTACCTTCATAATGACCTTCCTCCATGATTCAGACTATGTAATTTTATTATCATGGGCGCGGCGTCAATCAGTGGGGGACGGGGGACCCCCACCCCAACATTTTAAAGCGGGCAATATCGTTTGGTTCCCTACCCCCACTTTTTCTTCCCCGAATAAAAATTGTAGCCTACTATAATATTCTTTTGCTCAGAACAGCTGATTCAATGACTCCGAACTCGAAAATGATGTTTAAAAGATGATCTTTTGTTTTACTATCGTACGTGGTCAGAAATTGCCTCAGATCGCGTCACCGTAAATTGCTTTTCTATAGCTACATGTCTTCTCAACTAAATCCCCCATTTACATTTAACTCCCCACACTTTCAACCCCAACACAAATACGCCCTACCCGATCTATGATCGGGTAAATCAGCTTGTCATTCATACATGCATGTGCAAACTGGACAGAAAGACCTCACACTCCTTATGCACATACATTGTAAAGTGGTCTGTCACTGAGTGGCCCCGGACCATGAGTCATTTGACAGTCATCCTGATGAATGCTGACTGCTGGCTGGAGATGAGAGCCCACAGCCCAATCCCACTAGTGGCCACTGAACATGAATACATGGTAGACTTGATCCAAATAATTGGAATTGTAAATTAAAAAAAAAGATTTTGTAAAAAGATTAACAATTACCTCACCTAAAGCTACAAAATACTAGTAGTAGTATACTGTAGTATGCTACATGTACATGTACATGTACATGTATACTACTTCAGTATAAGTGAGCACATCATTCGTAATACATTTGGGTACCTGCATTTACAAAATGTACATAATATTTTTAGTACATTGTAGTATTTTTGAATTATTTTGTAGTACATGTATGTGATACTGTATTCCAAATGAACTCTTACTCTTAGGAGTTAGGGAAAAATGCATTTTGAACACATGAGAGGACCATTTCAAATTTTATTGACCAAAAAAAATAATGATCCATCAAAAATGGTACACAAAAATTCAAAAGAAATTAGGAGCAATTGTCCTTCAATTTAACATTATTTTGCTGCTTTCATGATTATGCATCAATTGATACAATTGTTTATAATCTCGTGCATGGATACATGCAGAGAAAGTACAGCTTGATCAAGTGTGGAGTACCAGCTGCAAAGAAATGAACAGCACTATAAATTACATCGTGACAAATGGTCACAGTTGCATGCACCGTAAAGCTGGAATCTCAACTGATGAACCTTAACAAACTGGGACAATTCCAGAGGTGACCATTATTTTGAAATACGGATCATCTCCACCCAGGAGTAAATGGGTACCTGTGAGCCCAGCGTTGATTAAATTGTGATTGATTGTAGATCTGCTTTGTGGCCAAATGACAGCATCAAGCTGTATACTCCCCAGGGAGATGAGATTGTATTGGGAATGTTTCAATGGCCCAATGAGCAGGGGTAATAATGATGTAAAGCGCTTTGATCTTATAGTTAAAGGGAAAATACAACATTTGCAAACATCAAAAAATAAAACTACCGAATCATTTTGAAATACCTTGCTGGACTGTTAGTGAATGACAGTGTAAAGCATCCTGTAAAATCATGGCACCTGGTATACTGTCATTTTCAAGAAAAGTGGTATTTTTGTATCAATTTCCAACGCTGATCGGCCGATCAGCGTTGGAAAAAAACTGGCTTTTTTTCAAATACTGGCCCCAGTTGACCATCGCACTTGTTTGCAATCGATTACACGCCTATGAACGGGTACAAGCCAGCTAGACTGGTTCCCTGACCTTACAATTCCCCAATGTATGTAAACTGCTCTGTTTCTTCTTCAATGGAGTCAGGGAACCAGACTCCCGGAAAATGATTGTTTTTCTTGGTTTTTATAGCATTTTTGAACCCAAAACCTCAAAAAAGTCAGTGTAACTATATCTGCTATATATTTCCAACCCCCCAATTCCATCCATTTCTGAAAATTACAGCAAAAGCAAATGATGTATATTCCCTTTAAAAGAGCTATAAAAGGCCAAGTAAAAAAAAGGAACAGTTGATCGTCCCAATCCACATCTTTTTTTTATCACCTCAAAAAGCTGAATATTTCTTGTATTTCCCTTAGGCCAAAAAAAAAGTCTCCGGTTTCTGGTATGGAGCTTGCCCAAAAAGTGGTGCGGCGACACAGCTTTTTTTTTTTTTTTTACCTGTTTTTTTTGCTTCAAATGTCGGCTGATGACTGCAAATGGTGCCCGACTAAACTTAGTGCAAATATATGGGAGTCCAGAGAGGCCACATAAAGCTTATTCTCGATCATAACCCCATCTAAAAACACGTTAAAATTGTGCAGCAGCAGGATTCCAGTCAAACCAGTGAGTTTGGCGGTTTTGAGACATCATCTTTTATTGAAAAAAAAACTTTTTCATTTTGCCGACGCGCATGGCTACGGCGACGCGCGCGCATACCAGAAACCGGAGACTTTTTTTTTTTGGCCTTATGTTTAAAACGAATATTTTGACTCTACTGTACTTACTACAGTCGAATCTCGTTAGTACAAACTCTGTTAATACAAAATTCTGGTTATAACAAACAAATAGCCTCAGTCCCGACTGTGCATTTATATGCACAATGAATGGGGCTGATGTTCCTCTTAATACAAAATTCTGATATAACAAACAATTTGGGTAGGTCCGAACGAGTTTGTATTAACGAGACTCGACTGTATTAGGATAGCTAATTAAAAACTGGAGGTTATTTTGAACCGAAGTGTTGGCAACCAGTTTGAATTTACATACTATTACTAGGCGACCATCTCAGAAAAAAATTATAATACAAAAACACAAAGGCCTCATCCTCTTCTTTTTGAAAAAAAAAACAGACGATCAACTGGGTTTTTTTTCACTTGGCCTAAGAACCCATTATTATTATTATTTATTATAAAAGTTCATGCTGGTGCCATGTATGTATGTACTAGCATGTACACAGTCCTGATTTGTTTTCACTTAACACCTCAAGTTCAAGCTTCTAGATAAATTCCCTTTTTTAATTCCATTGGATTCTGTAGTTCATTCCTATCATGTCTGATGCAATGTTGCTATGGCAACTCCATCAACACTAGCCACTCACGCCACCAGCAGCTGACCAGACCAGAGACCGGGCGATTTAATTTGGAAAATGTGAGTAATCTGTAAGGACATTCCTTGCGGCTGTCTGTCAATGGCCTGAACTTCTCCAGGTCAGAATGAATGAATGTCCACTGCTTGTGGAATCAGCTCCAATGTCTCTCACAAATACGCTAGGCCTATCTTGATTAATCCTAACCTTCCTCAATCCTCCAAAATCCTCCAGGCAGTTTTGGAGGATATTGGAGGATTGAGGCTGAATGGCAAAAAGTATCGGTTGATTGCGGAGGATGTATTATGTCACAACCCCCCCCCCCCCCCCCCGGCCTAGCATCAAGACCCACATTTCACAGAACACCAAAGAAATTTCATACATGTAGTGACAAATTAATACAGTGCTAGTTGCATCCGCGGAAGTGCTCGGATATCTCTGAAAATATCTAATATCCTGTATGACCCAATATTACTTCCTCCATTGCCGGAGTGTCTTCCGTTCAAATTGTTGATGCTCTGCCATGTATAACAAATGTAAGCATGTGTCTTCATGTACCGGTACATGCATGTCTGCTAGTGCTACATCGTGCACATAATAAAAGCTTCATGATATCGGCTATTTATGTTTCGATTGATGGAAGTAATGATGGATCCCTTTTCCAACTCCTGTGGGCCAACCCCATCCATTTATAGGCCTTCCATTTTCCAAGGAAGGAAGCGGCGTTTTTCTCTCTCGCTTTTCCCCCCAAGATAGCAGATTTTCTAAGATGGCAGATGGATTCTTCCATCTCCTCACTCTTTTGCTGATATACAAAATTGTGTCTAAAGGAGCCGTAACCCTTTCTACATACAGCTAAATTTTTGTTTGAAACAAATAAAAACACATGCGAAATATATTGCAAATGTAGTAATTTTTGAAAAATGAAAATAAAAAGAAGAAGGCGGGCTTAGGAAGGAGGCAGCAAGGAAGAAGGAACAAGTAAATGTTTATTTTTTTTACCTGGCCAAACATGACAATTGTTGGCCTTCAATACTGTAATAGTGATTGAGGCAGAAGTGTTTCTATCTTTCGAGAGAGAAGAACACTTCACTCAACAAATCAAAATGTCTTGGAAAATATTGAGAATGACCAAGGCAAAAGGTGGTCCCTTCAGAAATGCTTTAACCAGGACTTTCATATTAGGATCCGAGCTCCTATTGTGGCAATTGAACAGAGAATATAGTGAGAAAAACACTATGAACAAAGTTATTGACAAAATATTAAGACACCATCAACGTTGTTTTTTATTAACCCCGAACTCCCAGGCCATTTTTGCAAGAAACCTTCAAAATATAAAACCTAAATCCTCAACAAAAACTACTGTACATGTACAAGAACCCAACCATGCATTCTTTGGACTTCAACTTCCCGTGGGACATCAAACTCCACAGAGAGGAAAAGTTGCAAGGCTTTACCTTTCTTCTAAATGTTGGAGGACCAAGAAACTTAGCCTTGTACTATGTACATGAACGTAATGTTTCAAAGGCTCAGACAACGCTCTGGATGATAGATTCTGAGTGACAGGGTTTAGTGTCATTATATACTGGTATTTGTAGCCATCTAGAGGTTGCGGGTTCAAGTCCCACTTGAGACAATCCTAAATGTTTACTCTCATAAAAAGCTGTAAAGATTACCAAACAAATCTTCACAGGTTGCAAGTTCCTCCAGAATCATAAAAGTAACTGCAAAGATCTGATCCACAACTACAAGTGGCAAGGGTCAGGTGTAATCATTCTGATCTAACATGCTGCCGTTTATTGAGAAGCCTAAACAAATTCACACTCAATTGAAAATTGCACTCCGAATTACATGTGAAGCTACTGAGGATGTCAACACCAGATGACCCCAGTGCTACAGTAGCAGGCCGAGTTGTAAACAAAATCAAATAAACATTGGATCCGGTGTTTATAAATAAAATATTTTATACAAAAATCATGGCCTTACTTGAGGTCAGGTCAACTGATTAAGCATTAGTTTCTCAAGCAAAACGGTGTACACGTCATGCAGTATGGGTGTGGGGAAAGGGGTAGAAAAAGAACCTTGGAACTGCCACTTTTGGAAGTTGCCTATCAGTACAAATAAAAGTTGGGTTTTTTTAAATTAAAACACACTAGATCTGGGGCTAATACCATATACCGGTAGGTGCCAAACACAGAAATTTTCTTTGAAATCATAAAAGATCTTCCAATTTTCCAATGCATAGGCCTACATGTACATGTACATGTAGCTCAACTAAACACTAAACTCTATACACATTTCAGTGCATTTCAATTCCGAATCTTTGGAACAAAAATCAACACAGCACACCCCACTGCAAAATATAAATTTTCCTTGGACCAAACCCTTTGACTACCGGCCACGTAAATTATACAGATTCCAAGCATAGCTCCACTGGGCTTTCTGGCCTCCCACCAGCTGCCACACTACACCAATGGTACGCTGGAACACGTGCGGTTTCCTATGCCCCTTCCCACACTGCGGGATACCAGAAATCATAAGTCCAGTGTGACCTCGCAATCTCCAGCCCATAAATCATTGCAATGGGGTTAGGCTTGTCATATTCAGACCGACCTCCTTCCCAGGGTTTTGTACTTGCAACCTCACAGTAGACCCTGGCAGGGTTACTTGCTTCAGACTGTATTCTGATTCGATTCTGCAATTTAGCACGTAACGGACTCGTATCATGTGTACTACATGTGAAATGTACTTGGTGACTTTATTTCTAACGTGTACTACATAAACGTGTTGTTTACATTCACTGTGAGTTATCATCTCCGATCCCAACCTTGTTCCCAGGGTTTTTACTTCAACCTCAGTCAATAGTAGACCCGGCAGGTAACTTTCTTCCTGTATACATTCTGATTCGGTCCCGCATTATAGCAAGTAATGGATTCATATCTTGTACTTGGCAATTTTATTTCTAACGTGTATTGCATGTTTCACATTCACTGTGAATTATGTCCGATCCCAACCTTGTTCCCAGGGTCTACTTGCAACCTCAGCCAATAGTAGACCCCGGCAGGGTAACTTGCTTCTTGTAAACATTCTGTATCGATCCTGCAATGGCCAGTGATGGATTTATATCATGTATATGTACGTGTACATGGTGATTTTATTTCTAACGTGTATTGCGTGTATTGTGTGTTTTACATGTTTTACATTCACTGTGAGTTATCATGTCCAATCCTAACCTTGTTCCCAGGTCTACTTGAAACCTCAGCCGATAGGTTACTTGGTTCCTGCATTCGCATTGTATTCAATCCCGCAATGGCAAGGATTTATATCGTGTACTTGGTGATTTTATTTCTAACGTGTAATACCCAACACAAGACTTTGTACAGTGTTTTTCAATTTGTAATGGCATTCACGAGAAGTAAAAAACGAGGAAATCAGCGGATCCGAGGAAAAGTTGCATGCCTGTATTTAGTATGTTGGAACTTGGATGGGGAAGGTTATCGGATGTGAACTTTGACAAAAATGTTCTTTTTATTTAATCTGATGCTACACGTACACCATGCATGAAGAATTGATTCAAAACAAATTTGCATACAAAACAAATATTGACTCACAGAGTTATAAAGCCACCAGACTATTCTGAACCTACAGGTATAATGTGCAAGCTTTTTGAACATATGCAGACAATGCAGTACCATGGAAGGAGAGCAGCTAGTGGGAGCATACTGCTTGACGCCTTGGGGACAAGGTTGATTCAGACCATTGTGAGAAGGTTGTGCTATTAACGGTAATTAAGAGTGGATTAGTTTCAATTCAGCGGGCATTTACGTCCTGTAATGGAGGGGATGTTGGTAGAGTGTGACGGTAATTAAGCCAACATGTTCAACACTGATGCGGGAATATTGAATGGAATATTTTATTCTTGTGTGTGCATTTTACTGTAGGACTCAATGTCTTTTAACACTGTACATGTAGGCCTATTAAGTTTTATACCGATTCCATTAATTAATCCCGAAATTATTATCTCTTCATGCACACTTTCTGTACATGATTTCAGATTTTCAAAAAATGTCACACAGCTATCACAAGGATTCTGCACAGTGTCTTGTGCGACCTTTGAATCTGAAAGGCTTCATTCCAGGGAAGACAACACAAACAACATTAAAAACAAACCAACAAAAGATGTATGTAGGACTACTGATCAATAAATTCTGGATTTTGTTGAACAAAATGCTTTTCCAACCAAACATGAACAATTTTTTATTGATGCTTTTCAAAAGGACACAATAAATATATGTTCATGTATTGAGCAATGTAAGGAGGACTCTTGTAACAATAGTACTCGATTTGTGTATGAATGTAAAATACTTTCTTTATCATAAACCTGCTAATTCCTTATCCAAATCAAAACTCAGTAATGATTTTTTTTGGTGGGATAATTGTAAAAAAAAATGTTGGTTCCTGCTAACCCTCCTCAATCCTCCAAAATCCTCGTGGCGGTTTTGGAGGATTTAGAGGATTGAGGGATGATTGGTGTTTGAGAAACATGATGATTTTGAAGGATTGAGGATAAATGGTGTTTTAGCACATGAGGATTTTGGAAGATTGAGGATGAATGGTGTTTGAAGAAGAGGAGGATTTTGGAGGATTGAGGATGAATGCATTTTTTTGAGGCAGGGCTGATAGAGGATTTTGAAGGATTGAGGCGCTGGGTATCCTTCATTTGAACATAAGTGCAAAATTTTGGAGGATTTTGGAGGATGGTTCCTAACAAACAGGCCGTAGGGGTTTAGGGACCTGACACAGTTGTTGTTGGATTCTGTTGGATTACGCCAAGGATAGATAACTACATGTACAATGTACATGTACACTGTATATTCATCTTATCAGTATAGTTTGAATTCAATTATGTATGTAAATCACATGAACTGTCCCAGTATGTTCATGCACATATGTACATGTAGGCCTATGTCTGTGCATGTACTTTCCTAGCTCCATGGTCTGTGATATGTACACGTACATGTACATTATGCATCATGTGCAACCAGCGTTAAATACATTCCTATACGCATGTTTTATTCATCAGCTACTGTGATACAATTCACTAAGCTGTCTCATTACCACCTATTGCACAGACAATACAACAATGTCCCCAGTCGTCAAGATCATTCAATTCCAACTTGTCTGCTTTTCTTTACAACCAGACCCGTCCCCCAACGGAATAAGCCGCCCAGCACAATAGAGTTGTCTGGCACTAAAGGTTGACAACCTGGTATTCAAGTCAGGGCAAAGCCTTGGGACGGGATTATGTTACAGCAGAACTGTTGAAACATGGACAGCGGTTTCCTCACACAGCTGAAGGGAATTGCAAGATGAATAAAGAAAGAAAACTCAAGGGATATGTCCTTTTTACTTGTTGTGTCCAAATACACTTAGCATAAAGGACTGGCAAAACCATTGGGGAGTTGATATCTGTCAAAGATGTTTTTTTTTCTCTTCAGGACACTGTTGTCCAGACGTTTATTTAATATTGCCAAAGGATCACTAAATGTATTTTGCAATTTGTTAATTTGATTGTTGGAACAATTGGCACTTATTGGCTAAATAATTACCAAAATATTTCAATTATTGGCTGAAGTTGTTAATTTCAGTTGGCATAATTTGAATCTATCCACAAAATGCTAAGTTTAATACACAAACCAATTGTATATAAAGGCAACTGCACTCATTGTATATAGGCTTTCCTTTGTAATTAAAATGGTGTTTCTTTGGGAAACAAATTAAGAATCTCACCTGAATCATTAAAATTTTCTAACAAAATCTGAAATAATTCTCAGTCACAAATTCTGATTGTTTTGAATACTCTCATGCTTTCAATTTCACAAGTGCTTTGGTTGACAAAACTCAACAGTAGGAAAAGAATGTTGCAACCTGACGGCATTTTTTTCTTCATATCATCTCAATAAAGGTCAGTCATTGCACAAATGTTGAAAAGACATGGGTCTTGTAGGACTGAGAAACATTTCCAATTTTGTTCGGAGATACTTCAAAAAATTGTCTTGACTCTCCATAGACTTTGTACACGCCACTGAAGTGGCGCGTCTAGTATTACATTTTACCAAAATTTTTCCGTTCTTAATTTTGGGCATATGTGGTGTCTGCAGACATTTATTTCACGATTTTTAAGATGTTTAACAACATCACAAATCTGTGATGCACACGACTGGCTGCTCTCACAGACTGAGCCTGAAATAAAATGACACTCTTTCTAAGGAAAAAATGTTGCAACCTGATGCCACTTTTTCTGTATATATCATCTCAATGAACGTCAGTCATTGCAAAAATGATAAGACATGAATCTGGGACTGAGAAACATTTCCAATCTTGTTAGAACATTTTCTTGACTCTCCATACATACTTTGTACACACCCGCTGAAGTGGCGTCAGGTTGCAACATTTTTTGCTTTTCAAATTCTAGCAATGAAAAGGTTAGCATAAACATTACAAATCCAAAATAAGTTAGGCAAAGTTTGGCCTATCTGCCTACAACTGAATGTGCCTCCTTGTTTTCCTTGCATGATAAATACCACCACTGACTACAACCTCCACACTGAGTCACATACCATCATGATTTGGAAACCTTGAAATGCTTTTACTACCACGTCGACCAGTTCAGTACACGACGCAAAACCCCCAAAACAAGCTAGTCTCAAAGTGCACAAACTTACCTTTACTTTATGAACTAACATACAACTTCAGTCAGTCAATGATTCACTCAATGCAAAAGATGGTGCTAAAAAAGCACAGAAGAAACCTCTTAAATCCTCACAAGACAAGGAAGCTGACAGTGACACCCGTATCCTGGTCTTAGGTCTTCGTGATGCACATAATGTCTTGTTTCAAACGCATGCATATAAAGTGCAGGGTTTTTTTGCCTGCATGCTGGCGAGACGATCTTGTCGGCTTGATTTACTGCACACAGGTGACTTTTTCATCAAGATTTCTGGAGGGTTGGTATGAACAGCGCCCTCAAGAGTTGATAATTGTCAAAGAATTCAAAGACATCCCCCCCCCCAAAAAAAACTATTTAAAATGTTATTAAATTCATATGTCAAAGACTACTTCGATTAAAAGAATTCATGCTATTTAAAAGGACATCCATCTGTCAGATATGCACCAAAAATACATTTTACTTCTTAAAAGTTGTTATTGCAATTTGAAGTTGAAGGTGTATAAAAAAATCTTAGAATTTTATATTTCCCCATTCAGCAGAATTGTTAAAGTTGGTTTGTTCGTGGTTTTCCAAATTTTCGTTTTCTTTTTCAAATGAAATTTACAGGAATATAATGTCCTGCAACAAATAAATGCGCTTGTTTATTTTTGCAAGCCTTTATACAGTTTTAAAAAGTGGTTTTAAATGGCGCGCTCCAGTTCAGAACTTGTGCACACTATTCAGAATGAATTAGGAGCATCCTCCTCTTAATTCAAAAGTTGAAATAAATTTTTTGATTACTTGTCATGGGCTGCTTTTTTCTTGCGATGTCTCATTGGAAAACACATAACTAATGTAATGCTAGAAAATTATCAATTCAATTTGAACTTGAAGACTATTTTTCAAGGTGCCACACCCAACTTTAAGTGGTATGGTATGTAAAAATTAAGACAAAGCACACCATTCCAAATTCTTCCTTTAAAGGCAGACTTGTCAGATTGAAAGGAGTAAAAATAAGTCAGTCAATCAATTAAATCATTCTATAATAAATACATTTATCAATTAAAATCAATCAACCTCAATCCGGCAAAAGAAGAGCTACAAGTACAACAATTCAGCACATACTTTCGAACCCTTATGAATAAAATATATAATATTTTTAGGGTTTTTGGTTTTGTAGAATTTTTGTTGTATTTTTTAATTTCAACCAGTTTTTTAGGGTTTTATGTTGTACTAGCTACCCAACCAAATGTAACTCATGATTTTTTTTTACTTTAATCATTTTTTTTATTATTATTTTATTTTGTCTTTGTATATAAAACATATGTAAAACTCTATATTCATTTTTGCATTGTATTTTTACTTTTGAAAACTCCCAACTTTTTTTCCTAAAAAGAAGAGAAACTATCCATCTCACAAGCTTCATTATAGTCCAGGCATTCACGAAATTATGAAAGACAAGTTTGTGATCTGTTATTTCTGTTCAAAGAACATTGCTAATTGTACATTGTAATTAATGATGTCATGTCTGGACAATACATGTACTTCTTTAAACCCGTGTAAACAGTGTAGCCAACCAGAAGTGAGAACATATGCCAAAGGCACATACTGGATGGAATGATCCACAATATAACACCAGTGTATTAAAAATGGGTTAAATTTTTTAAAGGCTCTTATTTTTCTTGTTAAATCTGTGATTTCTTTTTACTTTTACATGACTTTTGATTTTTTTTTGTAATGATACATTATATTTTTGATTTTTTTCTAGTGATTAAATCGTGATCTAAATCAATGATTTAAATCAAATGATTGAAATCAAACAACCCTGGCAAAACTAACAAATTTGAAATTTGACCTTTGCTTTTTTTTCTTAGGATTTTATCTTGCTTGTTAATGCCCAATGTTACTGCTTTAATTAATAGACGATTTAATTAATTGGGGGGTGTACATATTTTGGCAGTATTTTAAAAATAATTTTGTAATTTTTTAATGCTACCCTAGCAGATTTTATTTTTCTTGTTCATGCATAATGTGACTGCTTTCATAGACAATTCAATCTTTGGGGGGTTTGGGGGCGGGTGGGCGGGTGTACATATTTTTTGGTATTTTAAAAACGATTATTTTTTTGTATGCTGCCTAGCTACCCTTTCATATGTGGTTTATATTACATACACAGCTTATTACATTTCAAACTTAACATTTTTTTTTTTAAATTTAACTTGACATTAATTTGTTTATTTTGGGGTTGGTTATTTTTGGTTTTTGTAGATATCTTTTTGGTATTTTTAAAACAATTTTGCAGGTTTTTTTTATGCTGCCGTAGCTACCCTTTCATATGATGTTGATGTTACATACACAGCTAATAAATTTCAAACTTGACATTTGCCATTTTGTCTTATCTCAGATTTATATCTAGCTTGTTGGCAATGACATTGAAATAAAATGCATCTGGGATAATTGAGACGAACCGAGCTAACTCAATTTGTCCTTCGTCTTGTTCATTTCACGCATCCCTGTCCTTCCACCGGTACTACTCACCCTCAGTGCATTCCACACCGTCATCCTCCGCATCGCGCCTCGCAAACCGCGATCCCGCTTGCACCGCTTTAATCCTATTAGAAGGCGCGAGGCGTGCCACGCCAACGTGGACGCGTCTCCGGGACGAGGAAGCTCGGAAGGCCGACATGACAAAATCCCACTGACGAGACACGCAACGCAACAGAGAAAATCCTCAAGTGAGAAGCAAATCCCTAAGTTGGCACTCTCAGATGCGGTAACCTTCAAGGCCATAAAAATGAGGGCAGAATCTCCAATAAATTGATGAAGCCATAGTCGCTCAGATGCTCTGAGATCCTCACATTACATATGCTGTCGCAATCTCATAAACCTCTCAATTCGGTGAACATTTCCAAAGAAATCTCTCCTCCAAAAGCATCTTTTTTCCTTAACTCCTGAGCAGCTTGGCCAAATGCATTGAACGACCCCGAGTCCCACCTCACACACTACATAGAGTAAATCTAATGTTCTAATTTGCGAACGGACAGGCCTGATGCTGCAGTTTTAGCATCTGTCGAGTGATCGAAGACAGATCAACGGGATGGTATAAAAAAAATTCTGCGTTCTATCCAAACTGACTTCCCTCAACTTGACAAAGTGCCGACTGCTTAAAAATGCGACCAATTCTAAACAGTATCCACTCATCCAACTGCCCCCCTCCCCCTCCCCCCCCCCCCCCCCCCCCAATCACTGGCTACATATACCCAAAAAATGGTCGGTATTCCGAATATAGCTCCGCATTTCTAAGACGGCAAACCAAAATAAACAAAAGACTCTCTGACTGTCAAAACAAATGATTGAGTTGGTCGGAGTAACTTGGCACCCTTTGAAAATTTGTGGATTTTGTGTTATGTTTGGACAGGGGAATTATGATCACGAATTGGAATTTCTTCAAACATGGCCGGATAATTATTTGTATTTATTATCCAGATACAGTTTAAAAACAATTGGGATAATGTGCAAATAGGCATTTATTTAGTTTGTTTTGAAAAGAAATTGCCTTTGAGAAAATTTCCATCAATACCATTCTTTTTTTATTTCATTATGTTTTGATTTTTGTACGTATTTCTTAAAAATTTGTTTACTGCATATAATGCACATAAAACACTAGATAAGAAATATGTATGTCTTATCTTATTTATCAATGACTGTGTGCGTGGTCTCTGATGCTCTCTAAATGTGAAAAAAAAATATGTGTGTGAAAGGTAAAAACCAAGTACAGAAATGTAAGTTTATTCATATTATGGCAACGGTGTCATTAAACTGATCAGTCCGAAAAAAAATACTCCGGATCAAATCTGGCATTATCTGATACAAATTATTTATTTTTAACAGCCATATAACAGCCATTGTGCTGATCACTACTGATTTTGTCGATCTTTATTATATTTATATCAGATGGACTTTAAATACAGAAACAGATGATTTTTTTATATTTTCAGCTGCCATATATAGCAGATAATGAGCACTAATGCTCATTTCACCTTCACTAGCTCAGGAATAAATTGTATCATCATGAAGTCAGCCACAGCCGGGCTCAAAAAGTAAATTGTAGGGGGACTAAAAATTTATCTGAAATAGAGGTTTATTTTTGGCAGTCATAAAACTGATGATGCTGTCCAACACCTGCCTCAGGAAAACATTGCAGAGGGACAAACTATCTTTTTAAAAATGATGAATTTCAGAAACCATAGAACACAGCAATTCTCTCATTGATTCTTTCTGCTAAGTTGCTACCGAAGGAGAACACTGCAGAGGAAGTAACTGTTGGAAGAAGATGATCATTTTCAGCATCCAGAAGGCACATTTTGGGATGAACTCTAGTTTTCTGTTCAAATACAGTCCTCACATTCGCTACTTCAGATATTGCAGAGGGACCACAATTATCTAAAATGGAGGATTTTTTTTTCAGTGGCCAAATCCCCAGAACTACTTTAATAATTCAGTTTACAATGCCTTTGCTACCCCGTTTACATACTAAATGGATGAATATAATCTGAAATAGACAAGCTTTTTTACAGTAGCCATATAGCCAATTGTCTGAATGGTTCTTCCTGCCAACATCTTCACAACATTTGGACAATATTGCACACATTCTTTCCTGGATCTGAAGTAGATGATTATTTCCAGCAGACATATAACCACTTTGTGTGTGTAATCACCAACATCTCAACTACATGTACCTAAGGACAGCACTGCAGCAGATGTATTATTTTCCCGCAAACATATAGCAGCCATTGTGCGAGTGCTAATAATTATGTCCACTAACACCTTCGCTGCGCCATCTCTGGAGTTCTCTTGAGAATATTCATCAAGCCCTCATCATCTTGGGTTTCCCGCCTCCAAACGAAAGGCATTTCCTCCAACTGTCTTCTCCTATGGCCTTGAATTATTGATTAGTCTCCGTGTATGAGTAGAGAGAGAGTCAGCTTTTGGCTTCAGCTCCCGGTTTGACGCAAGGGAAGGTTCGGGTTTGGGATCACGCTCGGGTGAGTGGAAAATCGGATTTCAGGAGGAAGAACATAAAACTTCCCTTTGATGGAAATCATGTTCTTATTTCACCCTAAACCATCCAAGCTCTGTATTATTTTTTACAGACTCATCAGAGTAAATACAATGTAATAAAATGTAATACAATGTAATAGTATTTGTAATACAATGAAATACAATGTAATGAGATATAATGTAATACAATGAAATATTGATGCTAATGGATCAAATTCATAAGAAAGTCAATTTGAAGAGTTTAATTCCTAATATCTATTACCAAAACAAAAAAAACATGAAAAGGGTGCCAGTTATGAATTAATTTTTTTTGGGGGGGGGGGAGGGGGTGGGGGAGCCTTTGTGTAAAATGTTAATCGTTTTTGTTAAGAATATGAACAGGTTTTTAACCCATATAAAAAAATGTAAAGAATATTAATAAAGAACATCTGAGAAACATTCCCTTGATCAGTTATGCTTTGCTTGACATCAAGTTACTTGTTAAGTACTGAAAACTTGCAAGGAAATTCGTCAACAGTTCGATGATCACTTTTCCAATCATTTGCACAAATCCTTATTTTTCTTAATTCTAAATATTTTGCATAAATACTGCAATCACAAATGAACACCCCAAACAAAATCCATTGTTTCACAATAATTAGCAAGTTTTCCCCCAAAACTTACGATATCTCCAAAAATAATTTTAAAAATACATAATTGTCCCCTCAATTTTTTTCTAATCAATAGTGGAACTGTCCCTCTATGCCGAAAGATATTTTCCTTCACACCAAAAAATATAGACCACCAAAACAGATAGAAAAGTTGTATCTTGTTCCACTATTATAATAGTTGGAGTAGTCTAGCAGGACTATAGTGCTAACAACCTGAAATCAGGACACAGCTATAGTCTGGCCCTGCAAGGTGTTTATTGTAATCCCCACTCCACAGCCACCTGCTGTGTAATTGTTAATTCAGTTATGTTACCTCCAGGGGCTTGTGGTCAATTAGGAAGGGACAGACAGCTACATGCAAATTAGGACAAGTTGTTGACCAATCAGATGGTATGTTTCCTCCAGGCTGGTGGTTATAGGGGGACAGACAGCTACATGCAAATTAGGTCAAGTTGTTGTCCAATCATATGGTGTGTTTCATACAGGGTTTGTGGTTAATTAGGGGGAACAGATACTATATGCAAATTAGGTAAGGTCACTGACCTATAAGATGGTCTGTTTCCTGCTGGGTTTGTGATTAATAAGAGGGGACAGCCAGCTACATGCAAATTAGGTCAGGTTATTGACCAATCAGATGGTATGATTCCTCTGGGTTTGTAATAAATAAGAGGGGACAGACAGCTACATGCAAATTAGGTCCAGTTGTTGACCAATCAGATGGAATGTTTCCTCCAGGGCTGGTGGTTAATAAGGGGGGGAACAGACTATGCAAATTAGGTGAGGTCACTGACCAATCAGACGGTATGTTTTCTCCAGGGCTTGCCCTCGATCATGGGGGAAAGACAGCTACATGCAAATTAGTTCAGGTCACTGACCAATCACTGACCAATGGTGAGAGTGCAAAATAAACTGCCTCTTGGGGCATGGCTCAATTATTGGAAGACTTGATTGGTGTCTGGCAAGTGACAAGTTGTTTAAGATGGGAAGGAATTTTAAAAACAAATCCAAAGAGAAAAACTAAAGGTGAAAAAATTCAGGTCACACTTTCTTGCTTTTTTGTCTACGCTGTGGTGTTTGGTAATTAAAGCTGCACACTTATCGGTACTTTCTATTAATACAAAATTTAAAAATCTATTATTAATTTTTATAATCCTTCCACTTTTAATAACATCTGTATCATTTTTCTCTTCTTTTTTTTTAGGGAGGGGGACTTGAATAAGGGTTATACAAATGCTTTAAGAATTAATATACTACTGTTGCCAAAAAAAACCCATTTTTTTAAACAATATTTTATGAAGAGGAAAAACCAAGGTTTCCCAATGTAGTAATTATTATCATTTTTTGTTGTTTCTACTTACTTTACATTTGGTTTCAATGTTGAATGTTGCCATAGCGACTGATAATAAGCTTGTAAAAAAAAAAGCTATCACCCGTTATCGGAAAGGGCACATTAAGTTTGCCCGGTTGATGTCAGTTGCTGAATGATTACGGCTTAAATCCGATCTACGTGTAAGCTTGCCAAATGATTATGCATGGTTTAACTGCAAGTCAACCCTGCATGGGTGAAGTGAACTCACGAACCCGTGCATTACAGACATCCACGAACCCGTGCATTAAAGGGAATATACATCATTTGCTTTTGCTGTAATTTTCAGAAATGGATGGAATTGGGGGGTTGGAAATATATAGCAAATATAGTTACACTGACTTTTTTGAGGTTTTGGGTTCGAAAATGCTATAAAAACCAAGAAAAACAATCATTTTCCTGTAGTCTGGTTCCCTGACTCCATATAAGAAGAAACAGAGCAGTTTACATACATTGGGGAATTGTAAGGTCAGGGAACCAGTCTAGCTGGCTCGTACCCGTTCATAGGTTTGTAATCGATTGCAAACAAGTGCGATTGTCAATTGGGGCCAGTATTTGAAAAAAAGCCAGTTTTTTCCAACGCTGATCGGCCGATCAGCGTTGGAAATTGATACAAAAATACCACTTTTCTTGAAAATGACAGTATACCAGGTGCCATGATTTTACAGGATGCTTTACACTGTCATTCACTAACAGTCCAGCAAGGTATTTCAAAATGATTTGGTAGTTTTATTTTTTGATGTTTGCAAATGTTGTATTTTCCCTTTAAAGTGTGGAGTATAACGGACCGTTAGGCAAAGCCCCTAAATAACCTGTGACAAAAGCAGCAAGGAACTAAACAGCAAATGTCACAGAAAGGAAAGTCCTTGCATTTAAAGGTCTCTGTACTGTGCAAAATCAGTGAGAAAACTATTCAAAGGAAACGTTTCTCACCAAACTCTCAGATTAAAAAGCGTTGATGTGTTTAATACATGCATTAATGCATACATGAGATTTCCCATGTGTTATTTGTGCTTTGGGATACTCCATGCGTGTTTTGTGCAATTAAAGATATGAGGTGAGCATGCATAATGCATGATGGAAGATGAACTTATAGATGACACTCAGGGGAGGTAAATGCCAAGAAACATATACCTTGCTGCATCAACTACATGCACAAAAAATATACATCAAAGCAATTAATAGCAATAGGACAATTTCCTTAAGCCACTTGCAGTACCGGATAGCAAACTAATACACCCTTATAAACTAGACCTACTCATTTAAAGACCCATTTATAACAACGTGTTCCATTATCAGAAGAGGAAAAACTGGATGAATCTATTTATAAAAAAAATATTTCTTGGTGTTAAGATAGTGACGTTACTAAACACCTCGAAAACGATATTCCACGAAGCAGAAAAAATGACAGGAAATTTCACAAGAGGTTGTTCAAGCTGTAACGATACTCAGTTGATGAATCATTAGTTACAGAGATAAGGGCACATAAGAAAGTTATTAAAATTGCCTCAAAAATTTTACACAAAAAAAACAAGAAGTCAAAGAGCACGTTGTTGCAGCTACAAGTAATAACACTCACACTGTCTTAACAAAGAGGATGATTTTTGTTTAATCAACGTATTTTTATGAAAGCAAAACGACAGATACATCTGAATTCACAATGCCCAGGATCTGGTCAAGGTCTTAAGAAAGATGGCGTTTAATTCAACATATTTTTTATTTCAGTAGAAACTAGTGAAGCCTCTGAGTTCACATTGTCAAGGATCTTAGCTTGCAAAAGAACCACATTTCCTCATTGATTGGCCACAGGACAAATGCATGGCCGCGTCCTTCATAATACATCCACGCTGGGTGATAATTTCCCTCCATTGACATTAAATCAGCCGTAGCGCTACGCCTTGGCGCGAGGTTCAAGCTCATGCGCATTTGCATGACGGGTATCGATCGGATTCGTTGCCGGGCAAGTCGTAACCTTCCGTTTTCATCACGGTCCAGTAGTAACCAAAGCGCCTGCGGCCAGCTTAAGAAAATAATGCTAGGGCTGGATTTTTTTTCCCTTCTTTCTTATGAAGGAAATCATATTGTTGAGTGCTCTATGGAAAATAAATATCTACAGGTTATGGATTTGTGCTTTCCGAATCTGTAACCAGGATAAATCTTGAAATGGTCATGCACAACCATGGACAGAAATTCTGCAAACGTAAGGACACAAATTTGACCTCATTTTACAAATTTCCCACATCAAAGTATAGGTGTTATTTAAAGCTATAGTCCATCATTTGTAATTAGTGCATTTTGTTCGTTTGAAGCAACAAAAGTGTTCAAAATCTAATGAAGGATACTGAGCAACCTGATGAAGTTTCAGCTAAGCTTCAGCTGTACATTCCGAGAAAAGCAGCATTCTAAGATCTCAATTTCAAATCAAAAGTTACTGAATCATGTTTTGAATTGTTTTGAATTGCAGCTATACGCGGCGTCGCGCACTGATCCAACGAATTATAACAACCGTGCGCGCGTGTGCGTCGTTCCAATACTTGTGCGCGCTGCGATGAGTAACAAAACGAACTACTATTTTAAATTTTCCTACGGTGCTTCTTAAGAATCACCGTTGGAAATGCCTTCTTTCGTTGATTTCTTCAAAATGACAGCTTCCCAGAAAGAATAATTTCACAGGGAGTTTAGTTCCCTTACTATCTTTCAACCAAGTTTGTTTTTCAACAGTAATTACGCCAGTTACTTTTCAGATGGCTGCAAATGATGGACTATAGCTTTAAATAAAACCACATCAGCACGTATCTATGAATATTATTCTTTAGCCTTACGCATTAAAGTTTCCATATTCAATTCTCTTGATGGATTTTGAAATGAACCCCACCACGCTGACACACAAATGCGAGTGTACCTTTCTACGATTCAAACACTACAAAGCGCGAGTGATGCTCGTATAAAAGAACATAATTCTGAACGCATGTTTATTCTCAAGTCACATGTAAATTGACAGGTGTAACATTGGCACACAAAAATTGACAGGTGTAACACAGGCACAAAAAAATCACCATTTACAATCACATAAACATACACGCGGCACCAACAATTGTTGAGAATGAATTCACGGCACAGAATTATGCACCTGTACAGAGAGAAGTTCATTGTGAACTTTCTCGCTCTTAAAAGCGAAGGCAAGCCAGCTGTGAATAGCAATTGAAGGATTTCTGCAGTGGCAGGTGCTCAGTCAAAGACACCTCAATTTTCAACCCTTCAATTTGCAAGTGGCTGTCATTTGTAAGTGTATAGCAAGTCTTGCAAGACATCTTGCTGTCCTCCTTCCAGGTACAATATTGATGGGGATGTACAGGCAGTAAACCCTCCCCTCCCCCCCCCCAAAAAAAAAAAACAGGTGAAGCCCACAACATAACTATTATGCTTCATTACACTCCTTGTCAAACTCAAACCCTCCCTTCCCCCCACCAAAAAAAACAACCAACAAACCAAAAAAATAAAAATAAAAACATTTCAAAAAGTCAAAAAAGAAAACTGATTTTTTTTTTTTAACTGATAATAAAATAACATAACTGACATGTTTCATCATCTTCTTACCACTCACAAGGGCGGATCCAGGGGGGGGGGCCAAAGGGGGCCATGGCCCCCCCCCAAAAACGAAATCAATTTTTTTTTTTTTATGTGACATCGCAATAACGGCAGTCAATGAGTACACCACCATCTTTTCCTCAAAAAAAAAACATTGGTTAAAGTGGTCAGAAATTGCCTCAGATCGCACCACAGAGCATCTAGAATCCAAAAATTTTTCGGGGCCCTTAAGCGGGCCCCGAACCCCACGCCGTAATTTTTTTGACCCACTTTTTGGGGGGACCAACACTTTTTTTTGGCCCCCCCAAAAATTGTGTTCTGGATCCGCCCTTGACCACTCACACATTTCAAATATTCTATTTGGTAAAATACTATTTAGATATTTGTCGGATAACCAAATATTCGGATATTAGGTATATTCAGCACAGCCTTACATGATATGTATGCCACATCAACATGTCCCTGTTTGGCTCTATCTAGCTTGATTGCACATAACAAGCTTTATAATTGGAAAGCAATATGTAATCCAATCCAGCTATCTAGACTCTGTAGAGAGAACATCTTCCCAGCACAGTTCATCCGATAACACAGAAAACGCACGTTGCCCTGGACAATATGCCACTGATCAAGACAATTTCGTTTAATTTCATCAACGGTCGACTTGTCGTAGGACCTTGTATGCAACCAGAATCTGTAATAATGCTCAGGCTCGGCAGAGCTGGCTAAACCGCTAAGACTTTATGGAATAACAAATGACATTGAAGACGACAAGAAGACGTCGGCTGAGAGAGAGAGGCAGTAAGAGAAGGGGATCGTGACTGACGAGTTATCTCCATCAGCGGAGGCAGGGATATGTCGGATAAGAGCAGCACTCGTCAGATCTCGGCAGGGCACTCGCTCGCACCGTAAAAGCGGCAGCGTGCTTGCGAGGACCGACGTGCTAATTGACTGGCTTCATTATTGGGATTGAAGAACGGACAAGAGTGTAAAAGAAAAAGCCCGAAGGGGCTGCGGGTCGCGATGCGCATTCTCAGCACTAAGGCTCTGCATTGACTAAACGGGAATTCTTCGCCCTCACCTCCATCACGTATATTCAACCAAGTGCTCCAAATTAAAGCTGTCTAATTTTATCTATTTGGAGGTTAAAGCTTTCCAATGTAGAACCCTACTCCGCTTTCACCTACAATTTCTGCCTGCCTTAATTTGTAATTCTGAATAATTGGGTTGAAAGCTACAGCTTGTGCTTAATTTGGAAGGTTTCTGCCCCAGATTTTCAGGGTCATATCAGTCCAAATATTAAAAGTGACATTTGGGGGTTTTTTGGTTCTCTTTCTGGGGTCTTGCTTACGTGTTTAAAAAAGTCATGAATCTTGAAAGAATATGTGGATTTTTTTAGTATTTTGGTTTGCCTTTCAACATCAAATGAGGTACAATTTTAGGCACTATATGAGCAGTGTTCTTCAGACAGCTTGTGCGAAAAGCAATGCCACAAGTTCACGTGAATGGGACTCGAACCCCTGACCTCTTTCATAATGGTGCATAAATCTTAAAGGTTCGTCCACACCATTTGCCATTCAAGGAAAAACAATACAATAAATCAGACGCAGGTTATTAAAAGAACTAACCTGTCGAAATTTATCAGCTCAGTAGAAATTTCAGCTCAATAGATATTTTTGAGAAAACTGTGAAACTTCTATCTTCTTTTTTCTCTACCAAAGCATGTAAGTTTCTGTAAAAAGCATAATGTTTTTCTTCGATACTATCACAAAGAAATGATGGTAATTCCTTGTTTCTCGAAAATGACAGCATACTAGGTGCAATGATTTCACAGGATGTTTGATGCTATTATTTATTTACTTACAATCAATTAGGATATTTTGTGATTTTGTTAATGGTGTCCATGACCTTTAAAACTGACCATTAATTGAACCTGCTGGGTCATCAAAAAGTCATGATCGTTATTGATTCCCAGTTGATGTATTACAAAAATAATAAACTAATGAAACAATAAACACAAGCCCTTTTTTATGCAGGATGCAGGATTAGTTTTGCTAAGTATAATTTAGCTCAACCTTGACAGTCTGAGGATTTTTTCTTCATCTTTTAAGAATTGTGGTTTTATATTGCACGACACAGTTTTCAACCCAAAAAAAATTTGAAAGCAATTATTTCACATTTATTCAAACAAACATGTCATAGAAGCCATTTGTGAGGCACTGATGATTTCCTACATGAGTTTTTGGGATTTTTTCTTCATCTTTTAAAAATTATGGTTTTATTGCACGACACAGTTTTCAACCCCAAACAATTTTGAAAGCAATTATTTCACATTTATTCAAGCAAACATGTCATAGAAGCCATTTGTGAGGCACTGATGATTTCCTACATGAGTTTTCTCTGAAGACAAAAATAAAGAATCGTTCATCTTCAAAGTGGACAAAAAAATAACCCTGGAGGAAATCAGGACAGTGTGTGTTTATATACTGTCAACCTGTCTACAACCACCCAGGTGTACCTTTTGCAAGTCTGAATCACTTCAGAAAGAAAAGTAACAAAGTGCCTCTGGCTAGACCAGGGGCTAGGCCAACCAAAGATTCTTGAGCAGTTAGTCCAGAGGGGAAATAATTAAACTCGAGGAGTAGCAATCAACTCAAGACTTCAGGTAATGAAACTAAGAACAGGGGCATTGACCTTGCAACAAGATGCAAAATGAAGAACTAGGTGGTTAAAGAAAATGAACAAAATTTCGAATTCAACTGATCATTTCTTGACCGACATCGATAACCTGAGGTATTTGATATCTAACTTCCGAGTTCTAAAATCTAAGATGCTATTTGTATACTCTCTGATTTCCAGTGAGCGAAACGAGGGACTACATGGTTTAGATTGAAAATTTTAATATGAAATACTTTGAAAATAAAGGAATATCAATTCAGCAAAAAACTCCAGTGAAAACTTGGTCAAATCCGACAAATGATTGAACTTCACTCTAAAGCGTCTGATATGTCAAGTCTAATTTCATATTATAATTTTTTGTATTGCTAGAAAATAGCAATTTAGAAAAGGAACTTGAAAATAGCACATGGAACGCAACTGTAAGAAAAATGAATAGACAACAGCGGAATAAATAACAACGACTCTCACTTTATCTTGAGAAAGAAGAAATTTTTTTAGAGCAGTAGAATTTTAGCCATGAACTCAAGACCTGTCTACTCAATTCCAAGTCCTTTAATCTCAAATTCAAGTATACGAATTTCACTAAAAAGAGGATTTTTCAAAAAGATGGAAATGAGATGCCGGGAAGAATAAACGATAAACAACTCTCACTTCATCTTGAAGAGGAAAAGGAATAATTTTTCAAGAGTGGCAGGCGACGAGTCAGCCTTCATGAAATTCAAATCGCATGGGTCGTCTCAAGAGCATCTGATTAGGAGTGGGTGTCGATCAATGATGAACTGTCTGCTCCGGCCAAGGTTGAGACGGGTTGCATGGGAGAACAGACATATGCAGCCTGCACAGAATATAAACTCAATCTCCCAATATTGCATGGACTTTAGGTCTTTACATAAATAAAGACTTGTTTTTGAAACCTTGGGTTTAGTTTGAGCTTTGGCTTCCGGAGGTTTAATACAATGAAGCTTTGGACTCTGGCTCAATAAGGTTGAGGTGGAGTTTAAATGGGAGAATATGTACAGAATATACAGCCAGTCTCCTGATATTGTATGGATTTTAGGCCTTTACATAACAAAGAGGTGTTTTTGAAACCTTGGCTTTGTCTCCGCTGTGGCTACAGGAGATTTTAAGGCCACTGGCTTTAAGAACATCTAATCCTATTAGGTGGGGTCAAGGTAATTAGAGCATTTCCAATTTCATTTGGTTTGGCGAATGAAGGATAATTAATTATTCTGTAACCGGAGATAATTGAAGCCACAGTCAGGGTCACATCCACGTTTTCGTAAACCTACATACTTCTCTAGGGGACAGATCTGGTTTGCAGTAAACCTACATACTTCTCTAGGGGACAGATTTGGTTTGCAGCTATAGAGTTTGAAGCCCAAATTAATTTGCCTGTATGACCAGATTGATACTTGTGAATTCGCACCGCTAAATTATTTCAGCCTTCATCCTGTAAAAGCACGGGGTGAGAAAACTCTTCCAGGAGAGAAAATTAGGATGAAATGAAGTAGGCTTTTGCCCAAGGGGGTGTTAGGTATGTGCTTGCAAAAGAATAAAACTATATTGCATCCACGACAAATCGGAAATGAAAAATTTGATCATTCAGATTTTTTTTGTGTCACGATATTTGTCCCAGAAAAAAATTCAACATAAAAACAGATGGCAAAAAAATGACCGTCTATAGTTTGCTTCTTTAATAGATCCACTGGCTTCACTCTATTCAAAATTTGTAGCTCAAATGCAATCATTCGTTAGTACAATGTACATGTACATGTAATTGCAAAAAGGAAAACAGCAAAAAAAGTATGTTAAGCCTATTCCACAAGGTTCCCAGGGAAAAATCTCAATAATTATTTCCTATAGAGTTTTCCATGTAAACTTAAATATCACAGTTCTATCTTGTACTAAAGTCATAATAAATTGATAGACCAGCTACAGAGACTGAGAGAGACAATGAAGCGGTACTTATGTCGACTCATCACTCAAGAAGAATTCATTATTAACTGTGGCATCTCATTATCGTTGGGACTGTGGCATGGTTTAACGCTGCCGGAACAAAGGTCATGTCTCTGACCTGATATTTGAGAAGTGTGGGGATATGACGAATATGAAAGCTCTCAAATTATTCAGGATTCATAAAAGAGTAAAAAATTATTAACAGAAAAAAATGGAGGTATAAAAATGGGTATTGTTTTATGAAAATAAAACCTTAATCTGGTACACATGACCATGGGTGTCGCCAGGATTTTTTCTAGAGGGGCGCAAAGCACTCACCAGAAGCAAAGGGAGAAATCATCAGCCGTGGAAAAATCGAGAGGGGGTGCTAGACATCACTTGACACTTTGCTAAAAACTATGAATCATTTTCATCATCATTCTTTTTCCTTTTTTTTCAACCTCTTGTTTTTTGGGGTTTTTTTTGGGGGGGGGGGTTGCTTCTCCAAGGGGGAGCGGAAAGTGCCCCCCCCCTTGCCCCCACCCCTCTCGCGATGCCCATGCACAAGTCAATTCTCAAATGTTAAGAAAATTCTTTTAACACAAATGGAGGCATAATTACAGTAGGACTGTCTTTTCAGTATAGAAATGCTGAAATACATGTAGCATTTCTTTATAGAGAAAGCAATTTTCAAGTAGGCCTAAATGTTAATTTATCTCAGGTAAACTTTGAACGATTTACAAATTGTTTTTAGCGATGTGTCCACTGCTAATCTCAGTTGTCACAGTCAATGGTTGGTTTACAGTATGACTACAGGTTGTCTGTAAAGATCTTGTAGAAAAAAAATGACACCTCTTCACCAAACGCAACCCAGAACAAAACATTGAAAGACTGAGAGTCATCACAGCTACGAGACTCTGAGGAAATTATCTCCCAGATTTACGAGTGTATGAAGAAAAGGAATCTACCACTCAGGAGACGCATCACAGGAAATCAAAACTGAAACCAGGAATCCACACTGCTGTCTGTGAAGATCTCTCGTCTCACAAGTTACGACTGTTAGACAGGTAATTTGCACAAATCAACTTAAAGGAGATGTTCCTTCACTGATTATACAAATACAAATCTGTACAAGTTTACGGAGTTAACAAACTCGGCTGCCATAATAATGAGCCGGATGGGAATTTTCCCGTTTTTCTACCAACATTTTTTTCACGGGTTTGTCGCCCCTCCTGTTATAATAGTTAATGTATAGGGATATATTTTCCCGATATCACAAGAAATTTCCATATTCTTCGTGTCCACTAGCTTAATTCACCTTAGGCCTTTAGGAAAGTCTGTTAGCGATGTCGTTTCAAACTGTACATGTTTCTTTGTAATAGTTGTACAGTATTTATAATAGTTGCTTAACAATCCCATTTGCTCTTATTTTACTTCATTGTGATGTATTGTATTTGTAAAGTATTGTATTTGCACATGTGTGTAGTCACTTGTAGTGTATGCAGGGCCCCAATGGAAACCAATTTTAAACTGTTTGGGCATACCCTGGGTAAAGAAATTTAATAAATAAATAAATAAATAAATATGTTCACACAGTCTTAGAAGTAGTGGACATCTTGCATTGGACCAACACTAACACCAGGATGGAGATGTGGGCAAATGAAAAAAATCCATAAAATAATCGGCAGAGGATTTAAGGGTCACCAAGGCCCCAGAGCAATGTATGGCCCACGGAATATGTTTGTATCTTCCTAACACTTAAAATACCCATTTCTTTTGTTCCATATATACTTTTACTGGTTAAAACGCCTTCAGGGTAAAACCTCAGAAATTCAAGATTTCAAAACAGATTCTTGAGAAATCTTGAAATCAGTAAAAATCCTGACAGAAAGTCCTGGAATCGGGGGAAACAAACTGACACATTTCACCCCTGTACCACAGAAGTCCACTTACTTAAAATGATTTTTATCTAATTTATAGGGTCAGACAAGGAAAGAATATGATATATTTCACTATGTTCTCTATGAAAATGCAAACGTAAACATTTGAAGAGAATTTTAACTTCAGAACTGTATTGAATTTTTAAAAAATAAGTATGTGTGGTATATAGTGCTGTCTATGAAGTGCACAAGGTAACACTTAAAGAGAATGTTTTATTAAATTTTCCGTTTGAGTGTTTTTGAATGTTATTAGAAAAAAAATGATCAACTCCCTGCCACTTGAAAAAGTGGGGATTTTTTTTCATTAATGCGCTGTATTCTGTGAAGTACACTTTAATATTAAAAAAAGACTCATGATTTCTGTGACTTGAGGCCTCATTGTAAAAATTGGGGGGAAAAATTACAAGATGGACAAAAATTCTGATTTACAGACAATACAAAATCTGGATTCATTTTATGTCCTTAATTACTTTAAATGTAGGCGACATCCACTACAAGCACACTTTAAACACTTTTAAAAGACAACATGACTGATTTCTGTGAATGAATATCTCACACTAAGATGATAAAACGATAATCATATGATGGAAAAATTCAACTTCACAGATCGTACAAAAATTTGATTGATTTTTGTCCCTTGATTACTTGAAGCTCGAGTGACTGGGTCATTCTGGGATCTTGACGCAGTAATGAATGCTGGAAGCCCTTTAGGACTAGATATCAGTTTTCACCTCAAATGTCAACAAATGTCTGTTTGATGAGTCAGCCTAGAGTGTTGATTCAATCCAGCAGTTTTTTCCCCTTTTTTTTCTTCATTATCGGGGAAAAAAATTGATTAAATAAAAATCAAAGGGACTCCAACTTTGACTTGGACTCTGTACAGAGTAGGCCTATTGGTGAGATAAATGTACTGCACTGCAGGTTCTCTGGCACCTGCAAATTAATTAAAAGTTGCTCAGAAAAAACAAATTAAGTTGTAGTTTATTGCATTTGACAAACAATAAACTAGCCAGAGGCAAATGAAACCATGCAGTCTAATGTATGGCCTAACGTATTTGTTGGCATTTCCTGATAATTTTTAGGCCTGATTTTAGGACATCAAGCATATTCAAATAGAGCATTCTGGAATGTTACAATTTTGCGAAGAAAAATCACTGATTTTTGTAAATTTTTTTGCAGTAGGTAGTTCAATATAGTTAATGATTCGTGCTCCTTGGCATCTGTTTCCAAGCAACTGAACATCACAGACAATCACAAGGGAATGGTAAACGCTAGGCAAACATTTTTGTTGTCACGAAAGGTAAGGTAAATAAGGTAAATTACTTTTCTTTCAGTTTAATCAGGGCTGATTTTAATTTTACTGGCACTCAATGTTGAGCAATGCTTTTGAGCAATTCTGAAATTTTAAAATCTGAAAGAACAATCTGGTTAATTTTAGCAGTGATGGGATCAATATGGTTTATATGTGCTGCTGCTGGGCATCGATTTTCAACCAAGTGAACTTCGCAGGCAGTCGCACAAGAATGGCTAATTTATTCGCGCCCGGCTGTTTGTACACTGGCAGGACTCCTGATGGCTTCTCGCGTGCTGAAAGAGTACATAAATCACACTCGGATGCGTTCCGACGCGAGAAATATATGGCCTGTGAAGCAACAGTAGACGGGCCGTTTCCCGCTCCGTATATAAACTGCAGGTTCTCGGTAAATCAGGGCTTGCTATGTGACCAGTTACTAAGGAGCCCCTTGTTTGTGTTGGCATGTATTGCGGCGGCGCTGCGCAGCATTGTTTACAAGTCGTTGAGTACAAAGTGATTAAATGCCACGTTCGCTCTGGTTGGGAGCACACCAAGAGACACAGTAATGTGGCAGCAAGGAAATAACATATGAAATGGCAGAAAATATTTTCATTTCGTTTTTTTTTTATGGCCCTGTGAACCATCCATGTGGGCCCCCTCAGAGAAGAGGATTATGCATAAATCAACACTGAATTTATGCAATAAATAATTGTAATAATTCATAAATAGTGACATCAGGTAAATGACATGGAGAATGATGGAATCCATTTCGTTTTTATGGCCCCATGAACAATCCATGCATGCACCTAAAAGAAAAGAACAGGCATACTGCAAATCATAACTAAATTTTATCTTATACTCAGTATAATAATTAATAAATGCAGCATTTTGACAGCCGGTAAATACCATCGGAAAGGGCAGAAAATACAAGCATGTCAATTTTATGGCTCTGTGAACTACCCATGTGCGACACGAGATAAAACCAGAAGAAAAAGATGCAATATATAAACCATAACTGAACAACTTTTTTCTATCAATAATTAACCAATCTCAAAATTATAACAGTTTTACAAATACTGTCCCATAGACATTATGCATATAGCGGCCATCTTGGGGGGTAACTTTTGATATTTTAATTCACCAACAATGAATGCACAAATTAGGCTCATTCATGTATATCCAGCAAAAACAAAGGCACTGCCTTTTAAGATGGCTGCTACGCATCTACTCCTTTCCTTTTTTAGCTAAACGGAAAACTACAAGTTTTAGCTGTAAAGATTTTAGGTCTTTTATTGTATGAAATGAATGTGAAAAAACTAATTTTTTTTAACTTTAAAACAATTGTTTCCCAAAGCATTTTAAACGTTGTCAGTAAAAACGTGAATTTCATGATGCAAATCTTTATGACCTTGACATACTATTCTGATGACATTTTAAGTCAGGCACTGTGAGCAAATCAATCAATTACAAATGCTTTTAACCTTTTTAGGTTCTTCACAGATTCAGTTTCAAAAGCAGTCAATTTTTATTCTTTGCTATTTTGCTTATAAAATGCATGAATCAATCATTAATGTGTGCAGCTGTATTTCTTTTTTTTTCCCCCAAAGGCACTTTATGATGATCAAGCTTTGTTAAATTTTAATTTGATGAAGGATCCTCCAACATCTGTGTTCATTGGTTTCATTTTCCTGGGGTATTTGGTGCTGAAAAGACTCTGATATGATCAAAATATGGTAGGCCTTTTCTAAAAACCCACGCTCATATTCAACTTTAGTTTTCCCTAGCATTCTTATGCTGATTTTACCTCGGGATCTTTTGTTTAAACCCAGATCGTCTCCAGAAGGCATTTTCAATTCCCGAGAGTATTTCTGACACCAAATTTTGCCGACTTGCTGCCGAGGCTTGTCATTAGCCCAGCCAACCGGAAACCCCAATCACCATGATGCAAGCATCCTCATTCCTTAAAGTCATCAACACCAACGTCAGCACAATGATAAATTAGCCCGGTTTCCCTCCTTCCCTTTCCTCCATCTCGCCAGACCCAATGCCCCGGGGGATAAAATTGGGTGATATTTCACGGTAAAATAATTGCCTGGAGTGCCTTCCATGTGAACAACAAAGGAATCAGTCTGGGTATGGATGAAACGCGGGGCCCAGGCATCTTGAAGCTCCGTTTTCGCGAGATTTACGATCAGCCATCCTCCCCTTCTAAGTATCTTCTAGTGATGAGTAATATATCCTGATTTCCATAAAATATTCATCTAGAGTTTCATCATCTCCAAGACAAAGAGAATATATTCCTTTCAGCGACCAAAAAATGGTAAAAACATATTTAAATAAAAAAACCTATATTTAACGGACCATTGAGCATTTTGTATGAAACCTAACTGCTTTCACAAAAATCTCATTCACATATTTCTTAGTCTAATTTGCATAAAATCTAATTATTTATAATATGAATCTCTTAAACAAAAGAATTGCTTTTGCTTCGGTTAAAATAATGAAATTATGTGAGGGTACCTGTAACATTTTGTAAAATCTCACTCACATTTTTCTTAGTCTAATTTGCATAAAATCTAATTATTTATAATATGAATCTCTTAACCAAAAGAATTGCTTTTGCTTCTGTTGAAATAATGAAATTACGTGAGGGCACCTGAAAACAATTTGTGTTGAAAACTGACAGTTAACTGTACAGAAACCTCTGATATTATGGTGTGAAATTTTTCCTAGGTTGCTAAGAAATTACATCTACAACAGCCTGGTTTTGGTATTAACTGAGTGAAAGCACGTTGACAGTAAAATATCAAAGATTTTGTGACTGCTGCAAAACTAACGACTGCAGTCAACATCTTGATATTTGATTAATAAAAGTGAACTTTGGCACAAGTGGACGATTTGAGGGCAATCATTTGCAGATGTCTTGCAGTTTTGTAATAAGTAACCAGTGCACTTGTCCTTTTTTCTCCTCCATTCTCCTCCCCCCCCCCCCCCTCCCCACACACACACCCACACACAAACGTTTACGTTACATACCAAGTGTGGACATTCCCTTGGTTTCGTGTAGTTAAGAAAAACCTCGGAAAAAAATGATTGTACTCTCACTGTCACTTTCAATCCAATTTTTTCTATGATTCCCTTTAGTGTTTCTCTTCATTTTGCCACAGATAAACCTAACCCAAAAATGACTCTAAACCTGTTTTCCAGAAAGGGGCAAACACTGTGTGGACTTGCACACGTCCACACAACGTCGCCGCTACCTGGTTTATGTGGACCTCTTTTGTTCGGAAGTCCACACAGTGAATGTAATGCCTACCCATACAGACAAGTGTGTATTTGCCTGCAATCAGGGACCCCCTATTGTCCCTCTTTTGTTTGTACTTTAACTTTTTAGGAAGACCTCCCATATGTTTTATACACATCGCCAAATTGGGGACCTTCGGTAATTAGGGACCCTACTGTCCTCTATTGTTCAACGTCCCCTATTGAATGCAGAAACAAACTCACGCACACAACACCAGTTTGCCAACTATAAAGCCAAGAAATCAAGCCAGTTTAATAATACAGCTTTGAGAGAATCTTCGCATGTTATCACCATAACCCGTCTTCGTTGCAGGTTGACATTTAAAACCGTGGACACATTACCATTACAAATTAGTCTGACTATTACAGGTGTTGTTCTGAGGCAACCGGGCTATGGGTTCTTGGCTCTGTCTAGCCGGGTAGGCCTATTCATTGAATTAATTCGCTGTATTTGTTAGTCCGGGAAGATTTATTGGACGCGGGGGAAATATGTTTGTACTACAGCCTTATCTTGATATTTAGATTGCTCGAATGTTTTATGCGCCAAATCTATGCATAATTTATGAATGATATCAGGTTTGCTAAAAGGTTTGGTGAAATGGAAACAGAAGTAAAAGGCAAATAGAAACAGAGGCATGGTGGATGAACATTATTAATCACCAGTCAAGATTAATACACTTTCAATCAAATAATGAACTTGTTTTTTTCAAACACAACATAAGTGAGATCTCTGACATTTTACATAGTTTTTTTCCATATATCTTCTCATTTAGCTGTTCAAACAAAATGGACATTTGGAAAGGGAGGTTAACTGCAAATATGGTTTTTGCAAATAGTCTGTATACCAAAAACCCCACTTGATACTAATTTGTTGCCTGGCAATTGCATGAAAATGCAGAAAGTGGAGTTGTTTTAGCTCCAAATGATAAACTCGACCGAAAAGGAATAGAGCGGTTAACAAAAGAACTCAAAAAGGGCATATTTTGTCCAAAATAAAATAAATAAATTTAAGTGAGAGTTCTCACTAAATGTCAGTTATTTCCAGCAAAAACCTTTCGCCTAGTCTCAGTTTAACTGCTACAACAAGGGCAATAGGAATGGGGTTTTTTTTTGTGTGAAGAATACAATACATTATTTGACCGAAGATGTAATATAAAATATTTACCTGATTTATTCTTCATCATCCTCTTGAAGTGAGCCGCCTCCTCTTTCTCCAAGATGCTAGCATCATACTTCGAAGACACATCGTTCCCATTGGCAGCCATGGTGATGTTTATGAATATTCATGAACGCATTAGATTCCCAGCAGCTTATATCAAACCCTGCAAATAGATATTCGAAGAATGAAAGACTTTTGTATCCAGATGGCGCTTTGTTGGTTGTGTAGGCCTACAGCATATTGTGAGTGAAGATAAAATAAGTTTTTTCCTTGGGGGGGGGAGAATTCACTTTCAACAAAAGTGCAACAATAGCATATTATGAGACATGAAAATTTTAGGTTTTCAAACAAACTTAGAAATATTTTTTTTAAGTTTTCCTACAAATGTGCAACAACTGACCATCACTGAGGTCTATCAATCAACATGGCATTGAGACACTGCAATTTTTGGTAGGAAGTGCGTTTTTAAAGTCATTTTGTCCATTTAAAAAAAATGGGCATTAGAAATCCAACTCCATGGTTTTTCAAACAAATTTTCAATAACAGAACATCACTGTTTGAAAAAGTGGTGTCAGGATATTGCATACTCAGGAACGTTTTTCCAAGGTAGAACTCCGAATCCGCTTATATAATTTATGTCTTAAAAAACCAAGTTCGAGTCACAACATGACAACCGATTAGTTAGAGGGCTATAAAATAGGTGCATCAACTACAGCTAGGGTGGTGCAAAGAGAAGGAAACCCACTTTTGAAAGGAACTTTAACCTACTTACTTAACATATTTGAACTGTTTTTTTTTTAATAATGTAATGAAGGATAGCTCTTCGTGGTGACAAAAAAATCACATAGTGTTATTATGCTAAATTCAATACAAATCACCGATATCACTGTTGTCCACGTATAAGTCTAATGTATTTTTTTTTTGTCTTCAAATCAAGCTCCGGAGCTCAGTCAAGCAGATGGAATAAAGCCGTCCGTGGACACACAGGTTTGGCACATGGAATTTTTAAACTACCATATCTCAGAGACAAAATATGCATTTGCAATCATTTTTTCGTCACTTATGTTTAAAGAACAATATTTTAATACCTTAATAAATTGAATTTTGGAAATATGCTCAGCAAGTTGGTGAAAATTGCTGTCAAAAGTGGGTTTCCTTCTTTTTGCACCACCCTGTACAATTGCATACTGAAAGTTGCATGTTGACCAAAAGTGTGCAATTTCAATTGGGGGGGAGTGTACCCAAAATCCAGGCGCCATTAAATGTAGGTCAACAGCCATAAGCGCCCTCCCCAAGCCATATTTGTTTAACTGAGATGTCACAAAAAGGCTTCCCTGGGGCATTAGACTACCAAATTGAACACCACTCTTTATACTTGGGTGCAGAGTTCATAAGGACTAACCCCTGTTACTTGGCTAGGAAGGGAAATAAAGAAAGCATTTCACACAATTAAAGGAGTTTTTGGTCGCTAGGTTTGTGTTTTTAATGGACAGGCAGCGCATATTGTCCTGAAGCAAATGGTATTCATTCAGCGGCAGTGAATTTGTTTACTTTGTAATCAATGCCCTTTTTATCAGTGAACTTTGAACAGTTACCGACCTGCCATGGTTGCATTCCGCAAACGGAGCTCTATTAGTATTAACTTCTATACTGTGTTGGATTTCACTCAAGAAATTACTCCCATTGAAATTTGTGTTCTTTTATTTAATCATCTGAATAGCTTTATATATGAGTACATGTACACTATTTCAAATACTTTTTAAAAAGAGAAAGTTTGTTATACTGTTTGATGGTTTTCACAATTTGATACAAAATTAGCAAAATATATATTTAACATAATCATTACTTTTCACTGAAAATAAATTTTATTCTACAGTTTTTTATTTCAGCCCAGAACTTACTCCCTTTGAAATTCGTATTCTGTTAACCCTCTGAATAGCTTTGTACTGGGTAGATCATACTAGATACACTGTTTCAAATATTAATAAAAGAGAAAAGTTCGTTTTGCTGGTTTACCTTTTTCAAAATTTGATACAAAAGTAGCCAAACATTGAACATATTATCATTACAACTTCTCACTGAAATTAAATTGTATTTATGAAAGTATTCACCTTCAATTTAGCATTTTTTCCAACCAAGTCCAAAATTCCATTTTTTTGTTATTAAAAATGAACAAAAAATAAGGTCATTCCATGGCATGTCAACTGAGCACAAGAATTCTCATTTGCACAATTTCTTAAAACTTGTGTCTCACTAGACAAAAATAACTGACATTTCTATCAAAATATTTTCAAGAAAATAAAGTTATTTTAATTTTAGTCTTACCTGAAAGCAAAATCCTTCGGAACAGCAGAACTCTCTCATTCAAACGCGCGTGTACATCCAAAATAGAGCAGACGATATATTTTTGCTAGAGGAGCATCGCGCAACGCACGTGCCGTGTGCGCTCACAAAAACAACCTGCTGAAACACGCCTCCCTGTCAAGCCATCTCACCAACGACCAAAAAAAATCCTCCAAATTTCAGCTCTTTTCTCGAAGACGAGGTCCCAAAGCACAGCATCTAAAATGCCTCCTTAATCCACAGGGGTCTAGTCTCCGCAGAATACACCTTGAAAATCCGAGTTTTTCAGCGATACTAAAAATTAAAATCCAGAAAATTGCATCCGTGTTTTTATTCCCCGTTCGCTCGCAGACGACATTTGATCAATGTACAAAAATATCCCACACGCTTTTGTTGTTTTTTTTTTTTCAGTGTGTGTGGATAGGGCGCGCCCACTGCCCCTGAAGGTTATTTATGCCTTTGTTGACATTGAATGCGGGGAACAAGCATGCCTACTTTCTGCCAAAAATTTAACGGTTTTTTTAATATTTCCTCGACTTGTTTCAACTAGGAAATCGTGAAGAGATTAAAGTCTACAAGCTTTTGGTGTGGATTTGAGAAAATAAATGATTTCTCCGCGATAATCACCAAAAACCACCTGAACTTTGATTAGATCACAACCCCCCGCTGCGAAATATGGTATGACCTGAATCGAATAAACGCAGCCACGCAGCAGCAGGCGGCAGAGCCTTTGTACTAATCACGTGACAATATTGATCAAAGCAGAGCGCACAATAATTTGTATTTTATGTCAAGCGTCAAAAACGACCCTCGCTTTGTGTTCTTCATTGTCATTAAAACGAAGATGTCTTTAAGACCGGAGACAATGGAGGAAACAAAGAGAATTTCTCCTTCAAATTTCGGCCGCTGGAGATCAACTTGGGGGCATTCGCGATGCAATTAATAATTGCGGTGATCTTCATCAAAGATTACGGGAGCGTTTCCGTTCTAAATATTTAATTACATGCAGTGCCATTAAGCATGTGGGTCGTTTGTATATCATGTGCAATCTGTTTACAGGGTTATACGCAGCATGTACAATCAGCAATGCACGAACGAGATATAAATGAAATGTTTGTTTTTGTTTTTTGGGGTGTGTTTTTTTTATAAACGGCTACTGCACACTGCATTATCTCTATAGAACCTTGCCCGGCGCTATTAAGTATACTGTTCCGAATTTACACAATGGATTAGGTTTGCGATTTATTATCTGCCAGCGATTTACTTTTCAATATTTGTGAATCAGACCTCGATGTGTTGATTTAGCCGATGGGTGTTCAATAGTTAAAAACAATCTGGGTTAGATTGTCAGCAGTGGTCGTGATAAGGAGAGAATTTAGTGCAGTGACCGTTTCTCCCGCAACAAGATAATAATACGATATTAATATGCGCTTAAAATTTATGCCAAAGATTTCAACTGCACGAATTTGTTCTTTCGTCAATATCTGCAGTCCGAATGAGAAGAAATGACAATGCGGACTACATTCAGAATTTTCAATAATAATTACTTTTTCGATATTACGGTTGGAATAATTCATGTAAATGTATCCCTAAGGAGACATTTTGTCGCCATACGTTAATAGGGAGAGGTAGATTAAGGAGACATTTCAATGTCTCCCTAATGTCACAACTCGTATTTAGAGGCAACATTGTATGCTCGCAAATAGGCTAGATCGAATGCTCGTGGTCCAAAATATAAGTGTACCAACATTCGTGGGGCCGAGGACAAGGTAAAATGGGGGGAAAGGGTCATGAAAGTTTCGAAATTTGGGGGAAATTCTCCGTTATAAGAATAATTCCTGTCCAGTTAAATTTCTCTGTAGGCCTACTTTGCCTCGAGCTCTCGCAATACATCATGTTTTGAACTGAGTGAAGGAAAGAAATCTTGCATTAAAATCCATTCACACCGACGCAGACAGAATGAAAATCATACTGTCTTGAATTTTCTTGTGTTGTTTTTTTTCTGCGTTCTTCTTTGCTCTTTCCTTGTTGAGTTTAATATCTCGAGGGGTTTTTAGCGGTCGTGTTAAACCTTGGGTATTTCCGACCACAAGCCTTTAGGCTTTTCCTGACATTTTCTCGCTTTTTTGGGTGTCCCTTGTGCTTTTAAATGACTACTATTGGTTATAATTTATTAACCATTACTGGTTATCATAAAATCGCTCCACCTAAAATGTAATTTTAACTTTGATTCGAGTTTTGTGTCTTTGTTTTATTCTCCGTTCAGTCGTCTGTTACCAGTGTTAGCCGTGGTCCAATGCACTGACCTTATCATGAAATCAAAGCCGGCTACAGCGCCCCGATACGAGACTACAAAATGGTGATAAACTTGTACAAGTATTGAATTGTACAAGTATTGGATTGCGGCAGATATTTTTGTCAGTACAAAAAAAAAAAATCTGGGAGATTGCAATTTAACTAATTCGGCCAAAGCAGGTGGTGCAGGTGTCATTTCTTCGTCTGGTTAGGGTTAACAAATATCGATAACCCCACACCCGAGTTGGAAATGCATATACAGAACGGATAGGTTGCAAGGATGTCTGCCGTGCGAGATGTGTGATGTTCTGATCGTGGTCGGTGTGGAATAAGGTCAGACAGCGAGTAAGATCAAAGGGCGGGAACTTTGATCACAGCCCCGCAGCTGAGGGTGTGAAGGAAATTGTCGCCCCCCCCCACCATTTTTCCTTCCGTTATCGCTGGAGCTAGCTGTCCGTATTTTGGCCTGACCATGCATGGGTACAGGCCTGTTGCCCTATTATATAAATCGACTCAAATATACCTCAGTGATTATTACGCGTACTTCCAAAAAAACTACTTAAAATACTCACAACTCCCCAAGGTGTTTGAGACACCCATCAAATTAAAGCTTATTTCAACATCTTTAATTTTCTGTTCAATTTTTGGGTGGTTATCCAGTGACTTTTGGGAGAAAACTTCATCCAAAGATGATCACCCCTAAAAGTAGTCATGTAGCCATTGCCATTTTGAAAAATTATGCCTGCGTTCCATTGCAAAATACATGTAGAGCAATTTAAGGGCCCAATTTCATCCGAATTTCACAGAAATGTGCATGGCTTCCACCCATCTTTAACAAAAAAACAAACTTGAAGTTCGTGGTCCACAAAATGTTCAAATAGCAAAGAATATTGAGGACATTTAAATCGTGATTTGGCCCGCCTGGGCAATTCGGGGACAATTTACAGGTCTCCACCCATTCCGATAGTCTGAGCATGGTCCGAGTATCACCCGTTATCCACGGAGCCAATAGGCAGGCCCTAAAAATCCATGACTTGTAGAAAATCTTGAAATCACCGGAATAAAATTCAGACAGAAAATATGGTCGTGCGAGTTGCTTAAAATTTGCCGAGCTGGTTTTGAAAATCCACCGCTCCTGATGCTGGAAATTAGGCTAAAAGTAGGACTTGTGAAGAAATTACAGCACGGGCAAATCATGAATGAATTCATGTGCCAGCATATAGCTTTCCCATGAATTCATCAATGTGGTTTTTAAATCATACATCGGTTTCATTTCCCACCCTGAGGGATTAGCTCATGTTCTGCAGGGGTCTGTTTTGTCGATTCGGGTGCTTCCAGAGAAGACGGAATCTGAAAACTCCCACTCACAGGGGAGCAAACTGTCTGCAACTTTACAAATCGCGGACAAATCGGTCCTTAATCTCTGATATTTTTTTCCCACGCAAATGTTTTCATGTGTTTCACCTGTTTGAATAACTCATATTGCATCTGAAACAAGTTAGATATTTTTTGGACAAAATGGTTTTGTTAATTTCAAAGGAGCACGAACTGATTTTTGGAGGGGAAAATGAGTGCTATCGACGAAATCGTGTTTCGCGATCAAAAGGTTGGCCATGGATTTCACTGTTTTCTCGAACAGTGTAATACCCACTGAGCTGAAACTTCAACAGGTTAGGTTTTGGATATTCTTCTTTGGATTTTGAGTGGTGTTATTGGAAATGCACGAAAAGCAATATGGTTCTATGATTAGGATTTACCCTTACAACCAAACTTCATTTTATTTTTCATTATTTTCGATTCAGGTTTTTTTCCCCGCCATTCACACACCCCTGAAAACTTGTCTGCTATTGTTATTATCACAAAGCAAAAGACGGGTTTTAACCTGTGCCCTTTTGCAATCATTCGGTAACCATGGGCTAGGCAACTGGGGTGGGTTGGGCCGGCGATTTCGTCATTATCCGGGTATGCGAGATTCACTTTCGATCGGTGGTCAAGGTGATTCGTCTGCCGAAGCGTTTGGTCATAAACAACCCTGAAAATTGCTATTCCCTGGAGTTTTTATATCTTGGCCGGGAGTTTTTTTTACCTCAATAAGTGACAGCTTGTTGACAAATCGTTTGAAGAAATGTTACTGGAAATATGCTGTCATTAATGTTGCCTTGAAAGGTGATGTGGTTTTCTTTTGCAAAATGCGATGACTTTCAAATTTTACCTGAAACAAGAATTGTACACAGAAGTGTGCGAAGGTCGATTTTCTTAAATATTTACAGCATAAATATATTGTTAAGGATTGTTATGGGTGTGTATGTGGTCTAACTTGCTACAGACTTTCAAATTTGTGTTCTCTGATGTTTAAGTTAATTTCTCTGGTAGTTAAGAAAAATAAATGATTTTTTTCTTAATTAATCAAATTGTTTGTTGAGAGAAATGAAAGTTTGAAGTCTGTGACATATCTTCAGGTTGGTATCTTAATTTGAGCTTAGTGTAGGAATACATTTTAGAAAGTCCGAAATTTTGAAATAAAAATCACTTACAGTGCTTTATTTTGCAAAACAAACGTATCAAGCATATTACGGAGGTTAGAAAACAGTTTTTCATAAATATGTTACAAAACAAAACATCAATTTATTCTTTCAAAGCTATTTACATAGAAAAGGCCAAAATTTGGCAGAAGGAAAGTCCAAAATATAAGATTTCAATTTTGTTTATCAACTTTTTGAATTCATTCAACTATGTACACGTTCACTTTTTACATAACTGGAAATTTGGACGGCAGAAGTATTTTCATTCAAGTCGTAACAAACTCGCGGAATAATCTTATTATAATTTTGCATCTGAAAGAAAACTATTTACACATTAAATATTGGACGGAAATGGGAACAAACCAATCAAATCTTGTTCTGATAATAATTTAAACGGAAGAAATTTGCCTTTGCTTAGTAACTCCCCCTCCAAATAAATCTCGACAATGAAGTTCTGTTTAAAAGACCCCTTTTGTTTCAAAAATGAAGAACAAGAATACAACAGAACTTCCATTTTCGATTGTTGAAAACCAGTCTTTATCCGTTAATTTTCAAAATTATTCATCTTCGTTTTGATAAATTTTTGGAACGAAAACAAAATCCATTTGTGCTGGTCCCAGAGAGCCAGCCTAGTGTCGTCTTTGAATCTGACTGACTGACTGTCACTTGTGAGTCGGGCAGTTCTATTGTATAGGATTACCAGGTAACACCAATGAATGGGCTAAATCCGGCCCACTGTGCAAACCAGATGCATGAAAAGACCTCCAGTGAATAGTCATTCTGAATCAATTGAACAGAATTCTGTGAACTCTGGGACCAGCTTTAGTAGGCTTGCCTTGTCTTGCCGAAACATCCATGACCTTTGACCTCCACATCCTTCAAAATCCAACATACTTTTTGAAGGGTTTTGAAGGATGGAGGAAGGTTCCTACAAATCCTTACAAAACAGGGATACATTGATGGACCGGACACTTTGTTTTCCCTTCAGGACATGATCGCCGACGGCGTGGGCTCTCGCCCCTTCAAATTCAGGAACATTATCATCTTGTGGTCGAAGTCGATGGGCCGATCCTCCGGGTGCCTGTAGCGGCCGGCCATGTGACTGCCCAGGTAGCGAATCAGCTCGCAGTTGTCCTCAAACTGCTCCAACTTGCGGCGATACTTCTTGCGGACGTAGTCCGAGCTCTTGGGGTTGTACGCTGGATCGGGAAAATGGAGAATACCATTTGAGAAAACAAGAGTAGGAGCTGAAGTATTTAGTAATTCATTAGTTTATATTTCTTTCCGACATAGCAGAGATTCACAATGAAACTATGATTAATTGTAAAACAGTTAATCTTCATGGAGCAACTTGAGTACCATTTACACATTCAATAGCCAATGTTTCTTTAAAAAACATTAAATAAAAACCTCACAGACATTTCAGCGGCCTCGTGAAACTATTTATACAGAGATGTGTCTTCTGAGCAGATCACAATTTTTAAAATTTAAAAGAAACTACATTCGTTCTGTTTAACAGAAACAGAAATCAAACTTAATTTTTTTTAGCAGAGAGAAAAAATTACATGAAAATTATTAAGAAAGAACCCTGATTTTGAGCAATAAGATTATGCTTGTGTCACTTTCCCCCTCATCTTGAAAAAAAAACAATTTTATTACATAATGAAAAGGACTAACAAATTTATCACTACAGAAAATAGAATGAGTGGTGCAATTTTTTTTCAGCATTGGTGATTTTCCGTCTAGATAAAACAAAATCCTGTACACATATTTGATTTTGGTCAGCCCATAAAACTGAAAGAACGAGACCACGAGATCAACGAACTTTAAGCTTCTCATATAAAACAAAAATAACAAAAAGAAGTACATTGTCGCTTGGGAAATACCACTAGCCGTAATCCAGCATTATTCCGTTTCCCAGAGCAACCCGTGGGCGCATGAGTTCTCGGTTCCCACAGATAAATAAAAATGTTTCCCCCGTAGGTCGAAGGCGGCGATCCGCCACGCACGGATTACCAAACCCCCGAAGACATGTGGCTGTATTTTTATTTTTCAGGCTCAATTGGTCGTCACGAAACAACCCAGTCTAAGGGGGAGAGATTTAATGCCCGTCTGGTTTTGATCGTTGTTAAGGCAACATGTTATGTTACTGCGTTTACTGCTAGCCAGGGTTTGACCTTTCACCCTGGGAGAGGTCATGTGAGAAACGAGGACCCTGGATTTTTTTTTGTCCTTTCTGAAAATTGAGTCATAACCCAGATGGAGGTAATCATTTTTTTGGAAAATTGGCAGGGGATCGAATGAGCAAGGTGGTACTGGAATCAAATACTGCAATATTTTCTGCGAATAATTGTCGTAATCCTCGGTGAAACATAGGAGAAATCAAATTAGGTGGTTTTTTTAACTTTAAAGGGAATGTACAACATTTGCTTTTGCTGCAATTTTCAGAAATAAATGGATTTGGAGGATTAGTATGTTATAGCAAATATTGTTAAAATGACTTATTTCACGTTTAGGGCTTGTAGATGCTGAAAAGCCAAGAAAACCTATCATGTTCTTGTAGTCTGGTTCCCTGACCCCACTTAAGATGAAACGGAGCAATGTATAGACTTTGGGGAATTGTAAGGTCAGAGAATCAGTCTAGCAGGCTTGTACCCCTTCACAGGTGTGTAATCAATTGCAAAGAAAACGTGGAATAACTAATTATGAAAAATTACGAGCACTTTTTAAAAAAAGCCAGTTTTCTCCAACGCTGGTCGGCCGACCAGCGTTGGAAAAATCCCATTTTTCTTGAAAATGACAGCACAGCAGGAGCCACGATTTTACAGGATGCTTTAGACTGTCATTCCCTAACGATCCAGTAAGGTATTTCGTGATAATTTGATCATTTCGTTTTGTGATGTTTGCAAATGTTGTATCTTCCCTTTAATTGTCTGAAGTCTGCAGTAGGATTTTTTTTCATTTTGCAATTGCTTGAAAAATGTGCTATCATTGATTTAGATGTATTTAAAGCAGGTTTTTAAATTTAAAAACGGTGATTTTTATGTTGTTGTTTTTCAATCTATTATTTTTATTCAGCAGATTTGTTCCCTCTTCAGAATAAAACAATATTTTTTTTTTAAACGGCAGACGGATAAAAGGTTTCACATGCTGACATTGTTACATCATGAACTAGCCTTTGTGTCGATATACTGCCCATAGGGATGGTGGCTAAAACTAAACCACAGAATAACAATGCCTTCTCACACAAAACAGTGAAAACTTCAACCCCATTTAAAGATATTTCAATCAAATTTGTGTACATAAAATGGACTTGTTTCATACTCTGTTCATCCTTAAGGCCAAAAAAAAAAGTCTCCGGTTTCTGGTATGGAGCTTGCCCAAAAAGTGGTGCGGCGTCGCAGCTTTTTTTTTTTTTTACCTGATTTTTTGGCTTCAAATGTCAGCTGATGACTGCAAATGGTGCCCGACTATAAAACTTAGTGCAAATAGTATGGGAGTCTAGAGAGGCCACATAAAGCTTATTCTCGACCATAACCCAATCTAAAAACACGTTAAAATTGTGCAGCAGCAGGATTCCAGTCAAACCAGTGAGTTTGGCGGTTTTGAGACATCATCTTTCATTGAAAAAAAACTTTTTCATTTTGCCGACGCGCATGGCTACGGCGACGCGCACGCATACCAGAAACCGGAGACTTTTTGGGGGGGGGCCTAAAGAAATAGCAATGAAATTAATACAATGCATTGTAATTGTATGACAAAATACTTTATACAATTTGCGTGGTCGATTAACATACATTCTGATAATCAAATCACCGTTTTTACAAAATACCTGATGATGTCATAAATTGGCTATTTGAAGTTAACAGACAACTGTGTGTTGAATATTAAAGTGATAAGAATTAGGAAAAGGGATGTCTCACCAAAGTTCAGCATTATACTTGGAAAATGACAGACAAGTCGAAGACAGATTTGCTTTGGACAGCTTAGCCTCATGGGATATTGTACGATGCGCACATTAGCTTTCGCACATGCAGCGGAGTTTATACGACAATACCACCGTTATAAAAGGAAGCGTTATGTCCATGACGAAGCAACTTAACAATGATATCTAATTAATGATTCAGAGAAATGATCCAAAACTCCTAGTCTGTAATCTCATTGACCATAACTAGATGATGGATGTACCGTATAAGACTTGGAAAAAACATTTTCAAGTTTATTCAGCTTTGTCACGGACATCACGTAATGCTGAAATTGCCGATTCCAACACAAATGGCAGTTTTGTAGTTGGACAAGTATAATGAAAAATATAAGATGGTAAAACAATGATTAAACCTGCATACCTAAAAAGGGCTATTCATTATGGGATTGATAACTTTAATATCCAAAGAAGTGCGCTAAAAATGTCTAAAGGCGACTCATACTTCATGCCAATGCGAAGCAAATTTTAACGTCACGAAACGTTCGCAGTGAAATTCTCTGGTGTTGAAATGAGGTGAATTTTTTTCAAATTCGCAGCACGAAAACTTGTCTGAGTATCGTCTGTTGTTCAAAGGAGCCTGCAAGCTCAGCAGCAACGTCTGATATATGTGAGCCTGCAAATTGTGTGTGACACAACGCGTTAGCCAACCGGAGTCAACTTTAGAAATTGTGATGCCAGTTCGAGCAGAAATTCTGCCTTAGCTGTTGATTGGTCAATTGGTCGCCATTACAGCAACTGGTTACCGGAGACCCGATAGAAGGCGCCCGCTGAATGGTCGGAATCTGGAGGTCAAGACGCAGTCTTGTTTTGCATGATCAATCGCCGAATCTGCACGCATATCATAGACGCGAAAGTCACAAACACGCGTTCACGTTCGATTTGCGCTGAGTGTGAACCGGCCTTAACTCTTTGCAATTACGGAACCTTCGCATGAACAGATGGTGTTAATTGGCCAATCTGTGCAGGTACGACATGCAGTGCGCAGGATTCGTTTTAGCCTGAATGTCTAACTTCTTCTTTGTAGCCAAGTTTAATAGCAGTAGTTAATAATAATGGGTATTTATAAAGCGCACGTATCCACCAGGACTGCTGCTCAAGGCGCTACATCATTATTACCCTGATCATTGGGCCAATTAAACATTCCAAATACCATCTCAGCTCCCTGGGGAGTATACAGCGCCATGCAGCCTGTTAGGCGCAAGGAAGCTAATTCAATCACAAGAACCATCTCTGCCCTCACAGGTACCCATTTACTCCTGGGTAGAGAGAAGCAATGCGTGACAAAGTGCCTTGCCCAAGGGCACACGCAACATGACCCCAGGCTGGACTCGAACCCACAACCTGCAGCTTTACCCGCAGACCACGAATCCAATGCCCTTAACCACGAGGCCACAACACTCCACAGTTGGGACAATCCGAAACTGAGAAACTGCAAACTACTACTCACATTTCAGATGGTACGCCACGTAGAGCAACGCCGACCGCGACGCCGACAGGAACGGGAACTTGGGCTTGAAGCATCCCACGGTCGTCAAAGCCTTAGTGATGGCCACGGATAACGTCTGCTCCATGTACCCGAGCATGGGGAGCGAGGTCACCAAGAGAGGGTCTTTCTTCGGGGGGAGCTTGTGGGGAAGCTTCAGGTTGTAGTATTTCTCCGGGTTGCGGAGGAACTTCTGGAGTTTTTCCTCCGAGAGGAAGCAGTAGAGGTTCTGGCGGTACTCCACGAGGAGGTCCGGGTTGCCGGGGATGATGGCTTCATATCTAGGAGGAAGTGGGGAGCCAGAGGTTAGCTTGTGTGGCGGTACTTTGGTCTGCAAAAGGATCAATTCCTGCACCCAATATCGTACAGTTTCCTAGGCCTGTGTCGCACAAGAGAATTCACAGGCAAATTGTTCAAGGCAATGTCCAGAAAGAATAACAGGCATATTTTAAGCCCGGTGATGTCCTGAGGAATTAGTGATTGAGCATCTCCAAGAAGAGAAACAAAGGAGGTTTTCAACTTATGAAATGATTTTCTTCAAGGTCTATTCAAGCAAATGTGAGGCGTTTTGTCAAAATGAGATGGAACTTGGCAGAGGTCGAAATGAGGGTTTGCAGTGTTAGGAGAGAGAATAAATTCTCCTTATAATACTTTTTGTTGCACTTCAGTTGGATATTCTGTATGTATCGACATGTAAAAAAAGTAAAATACTGAGAAAAAGTTGTTTAAAGTTTTGAGTTTTGTATTTGTGAAAATGAAAAATGGCAATTGTTTTTCCTTAAAAACAATTTTTTTAACGATTTTTTTTACTTTTTCTTAAAAATATGTGAAGATTAGAAAATATCAGTTCCTACATTCTTTTAAATACTAAGAAAAAGGTGTTAAAAAATTAGAGTTCTGTATTTGTGAAAATGAAAGACGGCAATTGTTTTTACTTAAAAACACTTTTTTTAAAGACATTTTTATTCTTTTTCTTTAAAAAATGTGTAGAAGATTAGAAAATATCAGTTCCCGTATTCTTTTAACATTTCCATCCATTGGTATAGTTGGTCTTTAAAGAATTAATAAGCGCAAAGCAAAACTCTGTCGTACCTGAGTTTTCCGTCCAGATAAGTAACCGGGCAGTATCCTTGCAGCTCCAACTGCATCGGGAACATGGTCTTGACTTCCATCGGGGACCGCCGACGTGGCAACAGCTCCAGAGCGGGCAGCTGCCTGGGTGCCAGCGGCGGGACAAACCGCTCCGGGCTGGCCAAGAACTCCTCCAGTTTGGCCTGGTTCTCCATCTTGTAGTAGCGGCCGCGGAACTCAGCCGCGAACTCCATGGTCAGGTTGACCGAGCAGTCGACCAGCTGGCCTTCCTTGGCCAGGCTGACCGGGCAGTACTGGCCGAAGTCGCCCAGGCGGGCCAGGAACTCTTTCGGGGTGATGCACATCTCGGCCACGGAGGCTGCTTTGCCTGGAAAAGCAAAAAGGGAAAATAAGAAAAAATACTTTGAAAATACTACATTTTGCATTAAACGCAATGATAAAACTGCAAACTTGAAATCAAATTCTTCCCAATCAAGCACAAATCAATATCGCAAGACGGCCGCAACAAATACAAAGATAAACAATAACAAAGGAACGCCTTTTAATCTTTGAAAAGCTTGTGAATTTTGGTTTGAGATTAAATAACTTGTACTTTGACTAGCGATTTACAAGTAAAACTCATGTGACTGATATATGATTCACGTGTGCTTGACTTGTGATAACTTGTCATTGACTTGCAACACTGACTTGTGATTGAGTTGTGATGCCTTATGATGTTTGGGGATGCCTTATGATGACTTGTGATAACTTGTCATTGACTTGCAACACTGACTTACGACTGACTTGTGATGCCTTATGATGATTTGTGATGCCTTATGATGACCTGTGATGCCTTATGATGACTTGTGATAACTTGTCATTGACTTGCAACACTGACTTGTAATTGACTTGTGATTCCTTATGATGACTTGTGATGGCTAATGATTCCTTATGATGACTTGTGATAATTTGTGATGACTTGTGATAATTTGTGATGACTTGTGATGTCTTATGATGACTTGTGATAATTTGTGATGACCTGTGATAATTTGTGATGACTTGTGATTCCTTATGATGACTTGTGATAATTTGTGATGACTTGTGATGTCTTATGATGACTTGTGATAATTTGTGATGACTAGTGATAACTTGTGATGACCTGTGATGGCCTCTGACTGACTTTCGATAAGTTGTGATAACTTGTGATTTACATATGTTTGACTTATGTGATAACAAGGGATTGACTGGTGAGTGACATGAGCTACATCTGACTGACGTGACTGACTAGTGATTTACATGTGACAGACATGTAATTGACATGTGATTGATTTGTTTATAATAAAATGTGATTAACTTGTGATTCACATGTGATTGGCACGTGATGGACACGTGATTCACAAGTGACTGACATGTGATTCACAAGTGACTGACATGGGATTCACATGTGATTGACATGTGATTGACATGGGATTCACACGTGACTGACATGTGACTCTCACCTTCCGATATCCTCTGCAGGTAGTCCTGTATATGCCGGACCGTCCTCTTGCCCTCGTTGGCCGAGCGGTTCCACACCCACCACTTGGACCTCTCGCCATCCAGCGGCACCCAGTTACGGTGCTGCTCTTTGTACCACTCCCGGACCGCCGTGATCTCCTTCTGCCAGGCGGCGATGCGGATGGCTAAGATCTGGGCACTGTCGTGGAACGGTAGGACCCTGGAAGAGAGCAACAAAACGACAGTGCAGGACTTCAAATGAAGTTGCAGAACATAAGTAAAGGAGCTTCTCTGAAGGTATTGATTCCTTAATTTCATGGCTTAGCTAACCACTGAATATGACCATTTTCTATGCTAGCTTTCTAAGGGACCGTGACCATTCAGCCCCGGTATGAAAAGGGCCCCCCGGTAAGCTCGTCCCCTCCCAAGAAGTCATTTCGCACCGTCCCAGCTACCGGCCCAGGAGCTGGTCCGGTTGCTAATCAGGAACTCCTCAATCCTGGGGTATATTGTTTGCATGTATTGACACATGTAATATATCCCAGAAGAAACCCGCTTGTGGTTTTCATCTCTCAGCGCGAAACAATAGAACACTTTCGTCGGCACAGATCAAAACCCCTGCCATGCTAGCTGTTTCGCGCACAGCGCACAATGGGACCGTAAATTACCAAGGCGTTTGGAAGGATTTTATCTTTAATCCGGTAAGTCTGCTACTGTTCTGCTCTGGAGGTTCTCTGCAGGGCAATAAATTGATGCGCCTGACTGACTTAAAAAACTTCTGGTCAGACAGGTGTACCAGACGAGACTGGGCTGAAGACCGGACTGGCTCTGGACCGGACGAGGTACCGGGGGGCCCTTTTCATACCAGGGCTGAATGGTCACAGTCCCTAAGTTACTAGATGTTCGCATGTTCAAAAGCCAAATTTCCTCACTAACCTGTGAGGAAATTAGCTCAGAATTTTCTGATATAGTTAGTAGTAGAGATTTTTCCTTTACAGTAAACAGATCCATCAAATTTAACCTCGTTCTTAGCTGATTTCAGTTACGAGCCCGTCTCAATTCATATCCGGGACTAGTTCCGGACAAGTTGTGGTTAGAATCGTTCACTTTGTCTTGAAGAAACTCTGCATTTGTCCCGGGCATGTTCAGGGGAAATTTTCATTAGCAACTGCTTGACTCACCAATACTGATAAATTCATTGCGGGAAGATTGCAGGGAAGATGTTCAAAATCCTGCAACTTATTCCCGATACATGTCTGCAGTTCTGTCCAGAACTCGTCACGGATATGTAACGAGACTGCCCTAAGCATTTACATGTACTGCGTAACAGTTTCTGCTGTTAGCAGCTTCAGTAATTTGGCCCTCGGTGGAAGTTTCACTAGTCTGGGGGGCTTTGTTAGGATCGTGTTACAGGGCAGGGTCTGCTCGGGCCTACCTGTCTGCTGAGTTTTTGTCCTTCATGCCTCGGACCATCAGCTCCCTGCTGTCTACCTGCAGCTCGATCACGCAGACGGGGATGATGCAGTGCTCAGTCAGAAGGTCCACTTGGCGCTTGGTGGCCGGGAAACTGTCCAAAACATAGCTGCAGCGAGGTAGAATTGAGATAAATTAACACATTTTTAAAACTTTTTCGAAATTTTAGGAAAATCTTGACAATATGACAGGGATTTTTTTCTTAATTTTTTTTTTTTTTAAAAGCATTCACAACATCAAACACGAGTGGGGAATATGGTGTAGTGGTTAGGGTTTGTGACTCATGATCAGATGGTCAGAGGTTTGAATCCAGCTGCTGGCCGTATGTTGTGTCCTTGGGCAAGCCACTTCACCCCCACTTGCCTCTCTCCACCCAGGAGTATAAATGGATACCGGCATTAGCTGGAGAGTAACCTGTGATGACTTGTGATGGCAAGGGAAAGTGGCATCATAGCTTGGGTTTCATGACTCATGATCTGAAGGTAAAGGGTTTGAATCCGGCCGCTGTCCAATTGTGTCCTTGGGCAAGCTACTTCACCCCCTTTTGCCTCTCCACCCAGGAGTATCAATGGATACCGGCATTAGCCGGGGGTAACCTGTGATGGACTGGCATCCCATCCAGGAGGAGTAGAAATATTCTCATTCACTTCATGCTAAGGAAACTGGAGATAAATGTGATGCGATCAAGCTACATGAGTCGTTTGTCAGAAATTTTCATTTGGAGATTCAGGCCAAAATAGGACCACTTCATCACGTCACTTCATCACATCTCTTGGTGTTCCGACTTCCATAATTTTTTAACTAAAGGTGGTATCAGCATGCGGTTTTCACAGAAGTAATGCTGAGATTGTGCTCCTTTCAAATCTGTAATAAAAAAAATTTGACCAGGGTCGACAAACGACTCATTTAGCTTGATCGCATCACAAATGCCGACCTGATGAGCCATATTGGCTTGGGACAGACTTCACGGGTACATTTAAGTACAAAAGTGGCCAAATTGGATGGATGGCCACAATACGCAGGTGTCCACAATAAACAGGTTACCACAAAAACACAGTTGCTCAAACTTCACAGATGCTCACAATAAATAGGTATCCACAATACACATGTGCCCACAGTAGGTGCCTAAAATAAACAGGTTCCCACTATCCAGGGTAGCTCAAAAAAGACGCATCCATGATACACAGGTGCCAGAAATACACAGGGATTATAATAGTCAGGTGCCTACAATACACAGGTGCCCATAATACACAGGTGCTCACAGCATACAGGACACCTACACAGGTGACCACAATACACAAGTACCCGTCATACAGGTGACCTACACAGGTGACCACAATACACAGGTGCCCATAATGCACAGGCGCTCACAATGACACCTACACAGGTGACCACAATACACAGGTGCCCATAATGCACAGGCCCTCACAACATACAGGACACCTACACAGGTGACCACAATACACAAGTGCCCGTCAAACAGGTGACCTACACAGGTGCCCACAATACACAGGTGCCCACAAAACATAGGTGCCCATAATACACAGGCGCTCACAACATACAGGGCACCTACACAGGTGACCACAATACACAAGTGCCCGTCATACAGGTGACCTACACAGGTGATCACAATACACAGATGCTCACAATATACAGGTGACCACAATACACAAGTGTCAATAATACAGAGTGACCTACACAGGTGCTCATAATACACAAGCTCCTGGCTTACCCTCTAGTGCTGCCCCTCATATCCAGCAGTGACACCTCTAATGCTTGCACGGCGAGCTCGTCTGGCACCGTCAACCCCTTCTGCAGGTGTCGGTTCAGTTGCGCAGCCAGCTCTGTTTTGGGCTGCTGGTTGAGGATGAAGCGGATCGCCTCGCCGATGGAGAGACGGATCATGCCGTACTCGGAGACAAAACGATTGGCCACTGAGAAACAAGATTGGATAGAAAAGTCAACCAAAGGTCTTCACAAGTCAATCAATGTTCTTCATCAAGTGGAGTGCCATGGCCTCGCGGTCTGGAGCACAGAACTCAAGATCTGTGAGTTATTCTGTAGGTTGTGGGTTCGAGTCCAGCCTAGTGTGTGTGCCCTTGGGCAAGACACTTTGCCACTCATTGCTTTTCCCCACCCAGGGGTAAATGGGTACCTGTGAGGGCAGAGATGGTCATTGTGGTTGATTTAGCTGCCCTGCGCCCAAATGGCAGCATCGAGCTGTATACTCCCCAGGGAGCTGAGATTGTCTTTGGAATGTTTCGTTAGCCCAATGAGCAGGGTAATAATGATGTAGCGCATTAATCGCACTTGCTCAAGGATACAGCAAAAATACAAACAGATATACAAATTTAAGACTTACGTGATGTCTTGCCGGACTTTGGAGGTCCCAGTATAGACATTCGGATCGGGACGACAGGTTTCGGCGACGGCTGCTTGAGATACTTCAGCGGGTGCATGGTGAACTCTTCGCGGGCTTGGGGCGAGGACAGGAAGTAGATGTGCTGATGGTAGATGGACGGGAAGGACGGGTAGCCTGGGCCTTGCATGGGCTGGATGCAGTCGCCTTCCATGAGCTAGGGGGCAGGAGAACAAAGGCTAGGTAGTCAGGACAGCATTCATGAATTGATATTTTCCTGATGATGGAACAAGCAATCTTTACTTCATGGTCAAGTACAAATTGGATGCGGCCTTACTTCCGCTAACTTTATAGGACACCATCTTTAGATGTAAGAAGTGTGTTTTTTATTCTACATGGAGTATTTCCTAAAAGTTTTGAGAATTTTTTTTCAATGCATGCATTTCATTGTTTACACAGGAAATATCCAATGTTCGTTACTTTAGTTGGGCATCACCTTCTAAATCAACTGATGGTCCAGAAATTTTGGGGCACAGAAAATATTTGCTAACATGCAAAAATATTTGCTTTGCAAAAAAACATCATATGAAGCACATTTTTACTGATTGGTTCCCTGCCTATATAGTTTTGGCCCAAGATGCTAGAGATCGATAGTGGATTGTGCATATCCAACGCATGATTAAACTAGAGCAGCTGCTCGCACTAAAATCTTGGGAATCCTGTAGTAGCCGTTTAACTGATTTTCTCCCTAGACTTTCCTAGGGAACAAATCAGCGATCACGAAATGGTTTATAGTCAGTCACACGAGCCATAAAGGGCGTTCGGAGTTGAAATCCTTTTTTTTTTTAAGTGTATCGTCTTCACGCGACGGTTGTAAGCATTATGTGCTACGTGCAGTGGACAAGCAACTACCTGTATCAAATGGGAAGCTAGAAGATATCAATATTGACTCTAACGGTCTCATTTATGTGAAACGGCCACACTCTAATTGCTGCAAGATTCCCAAGACGTGAGTGCAAGAAAGTAAAGAAAGCAATTGGGCAAAGAGCGCTCTACAATAATGCAACCATCGCTATCGATCACTGACATCTTGGGCCAGGCTCCTGCCAATATTGGGCAAGTTTGCGCAAGAACTATTATTGACCATTGGTTAACCATAGTTCGACTAACGTTAGCCCGAACTCTGTCTAGTCGACGGTGGTTGACTACGCCGGTCGACTATTTGGAACCAACCTACTGGGGCTGGTTGCATCGCTGGTAACCAATAGCCGCGCACATTCATAACGTGCAGCAGGGAGCCAGGAGCCAAAAGTTTGGGATGACTTTTTGACCAGCGTTTGACTAGAGATGTTCGCACGTTGCTATCAGTGCGCAGGCTGAAAGTACGTCACAAATCAACCACTAGTCGACTAATGGTCCTTGCCCGAACTTGGCTGCTTACCTTAGCCGGGCACCACCTGCCGAATCGGCTGGGGTGCTTGTAACCAATCTGCAGCATCTTCTTGGCCACGTGCTCTTTGACGGCGTAGGCCTTCTCAAAGAGGCTCTCCCGGCAGTCCACGATGGGCTTGAGGTTCTGCTCCAGGGTGTAGCGGACGATGTGGGGCTTGCGGCCGCCGTTGAGCTCGATGCGGGGGACCAGTATCTCCTCCAAAGTTTCCTGCAGGGACACAAAAAGACAGGATTACATGAATTTGTGAACATCAACAGTGTAACACCAGTGTTACACCAGTGTAACACCAGTGTAACACTAGTGTTTCACTAGTGTAACACCAGCGTAACACCAGAGACAGCATTACATTAATTTGAGAACATCAACAGTGTAACACAGTGTAACACCAGTGTAACACCAGTGTAACACTAGTGTTTCACTAGTGTAACACCAGCGTAACACTAGTGTAACACCAGTGTAACAACACAGTGTAACACCAGTGTAACAAAAGTTGGTGAAACAGGTTCCTGATGCATCTCCTTACCTGCACCGATGCCAGTTTGTTTGTGTCGTCGTCGTACATCTCCCCAATCTCATTCTTGAGTCGGTCCACCGCATCTTCCTCCAGCTCCTCCTCCTCTTCTTCTTCCTCTTCTTCCTCCTCAAACTCCTCGGCCAGCAGGGCCTCGATGTCTTCCTCTTCTTCGTCCTCCTCTTGCTCATCTTCAGAGTGTTCCGAGTCGTCGCTGTCTCTGTCTGCTGCTTTCTGCGCCTGTGTTTTAGTTTTTAAAAAAAATTGACTTTCGACAGAATGTTTTAAGCCTTCCCCGACGTTATATAAGTACCAAGTTATCTGTGCTGTCTGCAGGCTGGTTCATAACTTCACGAGAATGGGAATGCGAAGCGGATTTGACGTCATGAAACATTCGCTGCAAAATTCGCCAGAGTTGTAATGTGTGAAACTTTTACAAATTCGAAGTGGAAATACTTCCTGTGGTTTCATAAATTCACGTTCGCGTTTGACAATGTGTGAGAGACGCTAGTAAGCTTATTCATGAGGGACTCGAACCGATAACCTCCTGGTTCTTGGTGCAGATGTCTTAATTCAAATCGCTGAGCTTGCCGGGGTCCGCTCCGCTGATTCAAATCTGATACAGCAGGGGGTACTACTGTTATCGACTTTGGATGGGCTTTTGAAAAATTTCACCGGAGTTTGGACAAACAGTTTGAAGGATTCTCTGCTAGGCCTACAGACTAATTCTGCGACCACAAATTAGAGATAACAAAAGGGGAGAATGTGAAATTAAACAGGCAGTAATTTGAGATTTACCTCAAGGTTTTGTGAGGTTTAGTGAGGTTTTATGGGGTACCTAGAGGTTCAGCCTTGAGGTGCCACTTGTTCAATTTTGCATTCTTTCCTAAATGAGGTGGCAATTTCACATGAATTCTTTGGGCACAAGACACATGTTTTCTGGTTCCGTGCGATTAAAATGTGAGTGTATTTTTCCAAAACAGTGCCATGCCTGCAAAAAAAGACCAGTCAAACCATTGTGGAGGTACAGTGCAACGAAGTGACTTAAATATTCATGTAATCTTGAAATCAATTATTAAAGTGGAATTCCTTTATATTTTGGCCCTTGTGATGTAAAGTTTTTTGCAAATTCATTGACTCGACGCTTTTAAAGGGAATATACAACATTTGCTTTTGCTATTATCTTCAGAAATGGATGGATTTGGGGGGTTAGTATTTTTAGTATTAGTAAATTGTTACATGGACTTGTTTGAAGTTTTGTATTCGTAGATGCTGGAAAAACCAAGAAAAACAATCATGTTCCTGTAGTCTGGCTCCCTGACCCCACTTAAGATGAAACAGAGCAGTTTATAGACGTCTGGAATTGTAAGGTTAGGGAACAAGTCTAGCTGGCTTGCACCCGTTCACGGACGTGAAACCAATTGCAAACAAAAATGGACCGAATAAATTTGGTAAATTGGGGGCAGTAGTTGAAAACAAAATCAGGTTTTTCCAACGCTGGTCGGCCGACCAGCGTTGGAATTGATACAAAAATATCACTTTTCATGAAAATGACTGCACACCAGGTGCCATGATTTTACAGGATGCTTTAGACTGTCATTCACTAACAATCCAGTAACTTAGTAAGGTATTTCATAACAATTTGGTAATTTTGTTTTTTGATGTTTGCAAATGTTGTATATTCCTTTTAACCAGAATAACCAGAGTTTCTCAGTTTTGTGATGAGAAAGTGCACATGTGTATCACTGTGGAATAGTGTGTTTCATTTCAGGTGATATTTGTGACTGATCGGGTGCAAAGAGTTTTTGTGATTTCTGCAATTTTTTAAAAATGTGCCTCTCAAGAGGTGACAGTGAGTGAGTGATTTTTTTTACATACCCGTTGCACAGCCTGGTAAATTGAGACAAATGGATCGAGGAAAAGTGAAATGTTATTTAATGCAAATGCTCGTAACTTTTACAGGCAAATATTTTAGTGGTATATTTGTTTTTTGTTAGATGTTGATATGAATGCTACTTTTGATGGTGACAAGTAAATGATGAGGATGACAATGATGACAGTGAAAGGGTCCAAAAGATGAATTTCAATAGGAACACATTTTGTGCAACTTTCTACTCCTCTTATTAAAAGTTAAATGTATGAAAACTATTTGCCATCCCTTTTTTTGGTTAATTTCATTGAAAAGTGCACTTCTTTAAACATCAAAAAATTGTCCTTTTCCGGACAACTGAGGGCGCTGTTGCTGTGATGTCATTTCAGGAAGACAATGTTCAGTTGTTTTCTGTTCAAATTGTGAACCCAAACTTTCCTCATTGAAAACATTTGTGAGACATTGGCTTACTGCCATGTACTGACACAACAACGAATCACCAAAGAAAAGAAAATCTATGACAGCAAAAATATCAAAGATTGTGGCAACTTTTTGTGCTGAATTACCTGTAACACTGAGGTTTCTGCCTGGAATGACATCACAGTTTTGCTCATGAATATCTTTAAGTTTTATTAAAAAAAAAAAAAAAAGTCTCAGAGACTCACAATTCTCTCGGCTTTCCTCTCTGCCACTTCTGCCACCAGTTCCAGCCTCCTCTTGTTGATCAGCGTCTCCCTCTCCTTCTTCTTGCGGAGTTTCCGCCGTTCCTTTCGGGCCAGCCTGCGATCACGCTTCTGCTTCCACTTGTCCAGCTTGGGCGGGAGCAAGCGGCTCTGGATGTCCGTGTCTTCGACGGCCAGGAGGATCGCCGCGTCCGGGAAGAGGCCGTGCTCCGCAAGGAAGTGGGCCTCCTCGACCGTGCGCGGGAAACCTTCCAGGACAAAGCCTGTGGACCTGTGAAGGAAACAGGGAGTAGGTTTTGAAAAACATCTTGGCTTCGTCTTCCTCATCAGGCTACAGGGTCTTGGGTCCAGTGTCTTAACAGCCTCCAGTAAAATGCTCATTTTCTGCCATAAAGACAATGAATTTTGTCACAAAAGGCCAACGATTGGTGTACCAGAGTAATTGCAGAATACCCCGCCACTCGAAAATACACCCCTAAATTCTCTGTCTACGAGGTTGGAATCACTGGAAAAGAAACAATTCAAGTCCATTGCCAGCTACGCGGATACTGAGTGGGGGTCCCATTGAGAACGAAGCAATGGGAGTGGCTGACATTTTTTTAAGTCCAAACCAACTACCCTCATGACCCTGTTGCTGGCTACGCGGCTACAAAGTGGGAGTCCTTATACTGCTTGAGAACGAAGCAACACAAAAGTAATGGGAGTTGCTGAAAAAATTCTAAGTCCAAACCAACTACCCTGTTGGCGGCTACGCGGATACGGAGTGGGAGTGCAGTGGAGCATGACGTATAGTACATACATGCAGCGCTGAGAAGGTTTATTGAGGGCAATCAACCGTGACTCCGTAGCCAGCTACGAGGTGTATAGATTGAGTGGTGGGGTATTCTGCAATTGTACTGGTGTACTTTCAATGAGTTGGAACATAGCAGGACTTTAATGGGGATAAAAATTAAGCTTACCAAAAAAAACCCAGAAATTTGATGAACCCTAAATCCCTAAAGATTATTTGGAAATATGGACATACTTGAACTGTTCCAAGTTCCACCATTCTGGGACAATCTTCTCCAGAGTTTCTGGGGTCAGTGATTCCTCCTCCATCAGGTTGCCTTTGATGTTTTCTTCTTCCTCAGTCCACTCTATCTCTGGCTCCTCCTAAAAAATGAAAAAATGAAAAAAAATTGAGTATGAAAGTTTGTTACTAGTCCCATCATTGAATCATGTTAATAAAAGATACCTTTTTGGGAGTTGAGTTACAGAGCTCGTATCAGGAGCTTTCGACACCATCACGGTGTCTTTGCCAACTGGCGTATGGAGAACGACCACCTCCTGTCGTGTGACCAAGCTTAGTCACGTGACGGGTCACATGAGGGCCTCAACAACGCCAGTTGATAACGACACCGTGATGGTGTCGCAAGCTCCCGATTCGAGCTCTGTAACTCAAGTCCCAAAAGGTATTTTCTAGAAACCTGAACAAAAATTCATAAATAAAATAAATGTTATAAATATTTAGAAAAATTGAAGCATAAAATATCAACACAAATAAATGTTATGTATTAGTGGAGCGCTGCGGTCCAATGGTTGCCATGTCCAACTTATGTGTGATGGTATGTTGGTTCCAACCCTGACAGAACCAGTGTTTGTGTTCTTGGGCAAGACACTTTACTCCGATTGCCTCATTTCACCCAGCTGTCTGAAAGGAGTCCAATATTCGGGGGTAAAAATGCATAAAGTTTGCCTGTCTGAAAACAAAAACTATTTCGATTTGACTAGAGTCACTCCTAATATGTTTTGCTTCGGCCCGACGCTGTATTGAACATCGGTCTTCAAGATTAAGGTTCACGTCTTACCTCTTCCGTTTCTTCTTTGTTTTCAGCAGTCGCTGTTTCCTCTCCTTCCCCTTTAACATGCAAAAAAATCAAAAATGAAAATAAAAATTCTCTCAAAAGATGATTTTGCCAAGACACACTTCCCCTTTAACATGCACAAAATATAAATAAAATTCTCTGAAAAGATGATTTTGCCAAGACACACTGAGTGTCGAGATGCAGAAAATGATGACGATAGCTTGTCTTAAATATTGTTAAAAATGTAAATCTTCCCCCTTTAAAATGACAAGTTTATTTTGAAAAATTAATTTTCCATGGTAAAAATGCCCAGTTGATATAATTAATGACAAAGGGTGCAAACAGAGAAACTGTTTGTTTAAGGTTTGAACTGAAAAACCGCGACAAATTATCGGCCTACACTGAGCTAGAGTCCCCAAGTAGAGGGACTAAGTCCTCCTGAAGCCACGGACGGATATGTCGCCGCGGTTTCAAAACATCTGAAATGTACCAACAATACCTGCTCCTTCAGGAGTAGTCTGTTCTTCTGTCGGTCCGGTTCCGGCCTCATCCTCGGGCTCGCTGTCAGGTTCCTCCTCCTCTTCCTCAAACTCCGGGCCGATTTTTTTCTTCGTCTTGGCTATGACGAGTTCTTGCAGACGCTCCTTAAAGCAGATGTGGAAGATGCCTAGTTTTTCAGCCAGGTAGCGGCCGTGGAGGCTCTTGCCCGCGCCGCGGGGGCCCAAGATGAGGAGACGCACCGGAGCCGGCTGGAAAAATGGCAGGAAAAGAGGAAAAGGGAAATTGCAATCCTATCACAAGTCAAGACATAAAGTAAACCAGGCTGTACAACACCAAAGGAATGCCGTTGTCACAGTTTATTTGAATAGCTTGTGACTTGACTGGGGACTGGGTGATGTGTGATTGACTTGTGAGGACATGTGAGGACGTGTCAGGACTTGTGAGGGTTTGTGAGGATTTTTGTGAGGACTTGTAAAACTTGTGAGGACATGTGAGGACTTGCAAGCACTTGGGAGGATGTGTAAAGACTTATGAGGACTTGTGAGGACTTGCGAAGAATTGGAAGGACTTGTAGAGGACTTGTGAGGACTTGTGAGGAATTAAAGAGCTTGTGAGGAATTGCGAGGACTTGTGAAGGACCTGTGAGGACATGTGAGGACTTGTGAGGACTTGTGAGGACATGTGAGGACTTGTGAGGACTTGCGAAGAATTGTAAGGACATGTGAGGACATGTGAGGACATGTGAGGAATTAAAGAACTTGTGAGGAATTGCAAGGACTTATGAGGAATTGCAAGGACTTGTGAAGGACCTGTGAGGACATGTGAGGACTTGTGAGGACTTGCAAAGAATTGTAAGGACTTGTGAGGACTTGTGAGGAATTAAAGAACTTGTGAAGGACCTGTGAGTACCTGTGAGGACTTGTGAGGACATGTGAGGACTTGCAAGCACATGCGAGGATGTGTGAGGACTTGCAAATAATTGCAGGGACTTGTGGAGGAATTGCAAGGAATTGCGAAGACTTGTGAAGGATCTGTGAAGACCTGTGAGGACTTGTGAGGACGTGTGAGGAATTAAAGGTCTTGTGAGGACTAGTGAGGACTTGCGAGGACTTGTGAGACTTGTGAGGTCTTGCGTAGACTTGTGAGGACTTGTGAGGAGTTCTGGGGACTTGTCAAACTTGCGAGGATTGCAAAGACTTGTAAAGACTGTTAAGGAATTCAAAGGACTTGTGATGGACTTGACTACAACACAGTTGATGTAGCTGGAAGCAAAATTCATCCCAAACTCACCTTGAACGGTTTGCCTTTGGCCACATACAACGTTGGCTCGGCTAAGAACTTCTCCCTCGCCTCAGTGGTAGAGAAGTAGTAGACCTTCTCCCGATACTTGGCTCCAATCTCTGGGTTACCGGGCCACAGGACGTAGTTCTCCTTGTACTGAACCGGGCAGAAATGCTTGGTGTCGCCAAACTGCTTCTTCTTGTTCTTCATCATCTCTTCATCCTGTTTTGACAGGAAAATTGAACAAAAATTTATTTTGGATCCGAATATGAAATTACGTGACGGTTCTGGAAGCCATTACTGGGACACTTCCAAGCCTGAACGCCCATCACACGGTGCGTTTTGTATAGCTGTTGACACGACGCTATTAAAAAGGGGAGTGCATTGTCAGAAATACCAAAGCAAGCTTTGGAACGTCCCAGTACTGGTAAAAAGCCAGCCCAGTAATGGTAAAAAGCCAGCTCAGTAATGGTAAAAAGCCAGCCAAGCAATGCTAAAAAGCCAGCTCAGTAATGGTAAAAAGCCAGCCCAGTAATGGTAAAAAGCCAGCCCAGTAATGATAAAAAGCCAGCCCAGTAATGGTAAGAAGCCAGCCCAGTAATGGTAAAAAGCCAGCCCAGTAATGGTAAAAAGCCAGCCCAGTGGTGATAAAAAGCCAGCCCAGTAATGGTAAAAAGCCAGCCCAGTAATGGTAAAAAGCCAGCCCACTACTGGTAAAAAGCCAGCCCAGTACTGGTAAAAAGCCAGCCCAGTAATGGTAAAAAGTCAGCCCAGTAATGGTAAAAAGTCAGCCCAGAAATAGTAAAAAACCAGCCCAGTAATGGTAAAAAAACCAGCCCAATAATGGTAAAAAACCAGCCCAGTAATGGTAAAAGCCAGCCCAGTAATGGTAAAAAGCCAGCCCAGTAATGGTAAAAAGCCAGCCCAGTAGTGGTAAAAAGCCAGCCCAGTAATGGTAACAAGCCAGCCAGTAATGGTAAAAAGCCAGCCCAGTAATGATAAAAAGCCAGCCCAGTAATGGTAAGAAGCCAGCCCAGTAATGGTAAAAAGCCAGCCCAGTAATGGTAAAAAGCCAGCCCAGTAATGGTAAAAAGCCAGCCCAGTGTTGATAAAAAGCCAGCCCAGTAATGGTAAAAAGCCAGCCCAGTGTTGATAAAAAGCCAGCCCAGTAATGGTAAAAAGCCAGCCCAGTAATGGTAAAAAGTCAGCCCAGTAATGGTAAAAAGCCAGCCCAGTAATGGTAAAAAGCCAGCCCAGTGATGGTAAAAAGCCAGCCCAGTAATGGTAAAAAGCCAGCCCAGTAATGGTAAAAGCCAGCCCAGTAATGGTAAAAAGCCAGCCCAGTAATGGTAAAAAAACCAGCCCAGTAATGGTAAAGAGCCAGCCCAGTAATGGTAAAAAGCCAGCCCAGTAATGGTAAAAAGCCACCCCAGTAATGGTAAAAAGCCACCCCAGTAATGGTAAAAAGCCAGCCCAGTAATGGTAAAAAGCCAGCCCAGCAATGGTAAAAAGCCAGCTCAGTAATGGTAAAAAGCCAGCCCCGTAATGGTAAAAAACCAGCCCAGTAATCACAAAAAGTGGGGGACTCTGAATTGATCTTGAGCCACTAAGAATTTGGTGCATACATGTTTAACCCTCTAAACATAGACTCCCATCCTTAAAAGCAACAGAAATAGCTCACCTCCTCTTCTTCCATTTCGTCGTCTTCTTCTGCCTCTGCGTCTTCTTCCTCCTCGTCCAGATCAATGCTGGTGTACTCCCAAGGCCGGTAGGAGAAAGGCTCTGGAAAAAAAGGGACAGCGAGATATCAAAACATAATAAAAACTAGAAATGCAGTTGTGAAGTTTGCTCTTCTTGTTTTTGCAAGACATTTTTGATAGAACAAAATGAGAAAGAAGAAATATTAATCAGAACAAAAACAAAGGCTTTACCGCAAATATGCAGAAAAGCTAATAAATTGCAGGGAATAACTCACGTTCTACTGCGGTAAAGGATTCCTTCATCAACTGCTCCACCGGGCGATTCTCAATATCCACCACGATAGGCTCCACGTTGAGCATGCCTGTCACTAACGCCTGGACCGAGGGCCACTCACGCTCAAAGTCGTTCCGCAACTCCTTGAACTGGGTGGTCTCCAGCCCCTCGGGGGGCAAGGGGTCCTCCACAGGGGGCGGGGTCTCCAGATGCTCCTCCTCCTCTTCTCCTTGCTCCGCCTCCTCGGTTCCTTTGCCTGGTTAAAGAATTTGAAGGGATTACGGTACTGTTTAGAAGTTGGATAAATGTTGGATATTTAGCCTTTTCCAAAAATGTTTTCTTAATTGCTGGACAATAACAATTTCTTCACTAATAAGCTTCCTTTGTTCCTGATAAATTTCCAAAAAAAAATTCCAGGAAAAATACAGAATTGGATATATTATAATATATTATAGGGAATATGATATATTACAATATGTTATAGTGTATAAAAGTTCCTTCCTGTTGCAGCTTCGTATCATTTCCTGGTAAAGTTACAAATAAAATCTGCAAATACAAAATGTATGCGTTGGAATGTTAAAGCAGCAAGATGAAAATAAACTGCACATGTACAAAACCAACAATTTTATAAATCTTACAATATTACTTATGGTGTGTTATAAAAATATGAATAATGAATCATACACGTATTTGAAGATAAAATCTACACATCAAACATTCAATCGCACAAAACTTGTAAAACATTTCTGATTTCCAGCTATGCAATATTACATTCCAAATAATGCGTTCTAAAAAACCCAAATAAAATTAAATTTAAGCAAATACTATTTTGTCAAAATTCAATGGATGTTTCAAAGATTCCATACGAAGTGAAAAATTCTTTACACTACAGTTCAAAGCTGTGATCACCAACACCATGCAAACGGATGAACATGAAAATGAGATGAATATGCATGAGATGAAGGGACCAATCACTGTGCTTCTTTTACCTTCTCCAGTCACCCCAGTAACATCACCTGATGGATTCTGTCCAATCACAGCCTTGGGAGGCTCAGTGGGCCCATCTAATATGCGAATGAGGATGTAAGGGTGGGCGGGGCCAAAGGGAATGAGGCAGGGTGTGATTTTTTTAAGTCAGAAAAAGTTAGTTGTGGGGATTTGTAGCAAAAAAAATGGCACAGTTTTTAGGGAGAGAATTGGGAAGGTTGTGATTTGAAGAGGAAAAATGAAATGTGGATGAAAATGTGTGAAACGGATGGTGCTAAAAATATTGGAATATATTTTTAAATCACATCAATGATAGAAAAAAATACACTGGGTCCTATGCATTTCTTATTCTAATAATTATATGCAAATGATCTCATTAATGCAAATACGGCTCCGCCCTCATATTTAAATCACATTCCTAATGTCACTGAGTTGGCATATAATATGCATTCATGTCAACCAATGGTATACCTGTACAATATGCAAGCCATGTTTGCAGTTGCTCCATTGTCATTGAAATGCATAACTTACTCTCATACATATTCATGAGCCAATGGTTTCTGGGTCGTTGTACTTCGGAAAAGTAATCAAAATATCGGTCTTGAGATTTACACAAGATTTTCAGCCGATGATCTATAAACCATGACACTTGGACAACTACTTGAGGAATGTTACACTGAATATGCATTAGGAACCCAAAAATGAATACACATTAGGCACCCAAAAATAAATACAGTATGGTCAACGTAACAACTTCAAGCCAATATTTAGTTGAATCAAGTGTGTAAGAAACAGTGTCATCCCTTATTAATTTCATTTGCACATTTGTAACTTGAATGAAACAAATGGTGAAAAAATCACTCTTATACCTCACACAGCTATAGTCTGAAGGAAAACAGCAAACACAACAATCAAAGCTAAACAAAAATATGTTTCAAACACACACCAAAAATTCATGACTTGAGAAATAGAAAGCAGCATTTTCTATTTTTTTTCTCTGTTTGAAAATCCTAGGCAAACCAAGAAACGAAAGAACTAAAAATGGATGACTCAATTGCAAGAGTGACAACAGCATGTAATTAAAAAAAATAAAAAAATTTTGGGACAATCCACAGCAAACCAAGACGTGTTTCATGCAGCAAGCAACGAGCGTTTCATACCTGATGTCTTAGCATCGACATCCATGCCAGAGATTGCCGTACTAGGCTCAGTAATGGTGGGCGTGGCTAGCGTAGCTGATGTGGGGGGCACGGGAAAGGGAATAAGCATGGTTCTTTCAGTTTAAATAAAGGCCGGTTCATTCTTCAAGCAAATGCGAAAGCGACACAAACTTGACGTCACAAAACGTTCGCTGCGAAATCACCGGAGTTGAAATGTGTTCAAAGTTTTCAGAATTTGCAGCATAAAACCTTGCAGTCAGCTTACAAATTTGCGGTAATGTTCGCTTTTGCACAGAGAATAAACTGGTCTTAACACCCTTTTCAGAGATAAAATGGTGTACTGTATATTTGGTTTTTAAGAGTCAACGCTTTCATCGATTACAAAGACAGCCACTTGACAGATCATCGTGCAGAGGGAAAGATAAAAAGGCAGGAACTAGAGGTACTCTACTAACACAGAGTGAGCAAAGCATTGTGCAAAGCTCCCTAGTCTAAGTATTTTTGGTACATTCTTGTAGCAGACAGCCACTTGACAGATCATCGTGCAGAGGAAAAAGACATAAAAGAGCAGTAACTTAAGGTACTCCACTAACACAGAGTGAGCAAAGCATTGTGCAAAGCTCCCTAGTCTAAGCATTTTTTGTTCCATCTTGATGCAGACAACCACTTGACAGATCATCGTGCAGAGGAAAAAAGACATAAAAGAGCAGTAACTAGAGGCACTCGACTAACACAGAGTGAGCAAAGCATTGTGCAAAGCTCCCTAGTCTAAGCATTTTTTGTTCAACCTTGTAGCAGACAGCCACTTGACAGATCATCGTGCAGAGGGAAAAAGACATAAAAGAGCAGTAACTAGAGGTTCTCTACTAACACAGAGTGAGCAAAGCATTGTGCAAAGCTCCCTAGTCTATGCATTTTTTGTACGATCTTGAAGCAGACAGCATTTGGATTTTACACTTGGGCAAAAGAAAAAGAGGAAAAAGTGCTGACACTAGAGACACATGAGCACAGGGCAAACAAGTGCATTCACACAGATGAGATGATGAGGAGAGTCTACCTCCGTCGTCCGTCGCCTCCCCCGCATCAGGCTCCGCCTCCTCTGGGGGTTCCTCGGCCTTCTCCGCCTCCCCGTCCTCTTTGTCCTCGCCTTCTTTTTCCTCCTCCTCCTCCTGTTTAGTCTCACCCTCTGAGGGGTCAGTGGTTGATGTTAGGTGGGAGTTAAAAATCCGTCACTTTAATGTGGCAAACATTAACTAATTTAAATAAGGGCAGGCAGCTTTAATTTTTTGGTACGAGTACTATGACGTATATGTAGGCAAACAGGCTTTTGTGTTTGCTGCCCTCATTGATGCGATTTGCTATTCTGAGCATTCTGGCTTTTAGCAGAGGGGACGGAGCAGTTTGTCAACTTTTCATTTTTACGGCCGAAACTCGTCTTATTTCATTTTCGATGTTGTAGGTTGTTTCTAATATATATACTCTTCCAAATTAGTCACTGTTTTGCCACATTAGAGTGACTGGTCTTTAAATGGTAATTAACCAAAGATGGGTGGGATGGACAAGTCCACTAATCCTAAGCATGCTCAATTTCAAATATCAAATTTCAGTATGTGTGTTCACAAATGTATTAAAATTTGAAACCTGAATGGTCATATTAGAATCATTTTATCCATTGCAAAAAAGTCTCAATAAAAAAGGAAGGAATATTTAGATGTTTTTAAAACAAAAGCAAATATTGATGACAAAATTCCAGGACCAAACAGTTAACTTGCTTCAGTGGGAAAACTGTTAAGAAAATTCCACTTTGCTGCCAGTTTAAACATGCCCAAAACACATGCAAGCGTGGATGTCAATGTTTCACTCATGCATGCACACATGCAGATCCAGCAGCTGCAACCGCCACTTCAAACAAACGTGTTTTTTTTTAAACGGCATTCAATTCAAAATCTTTTATATTAAAAACGAATGACTATGCCATCAAAATGAACACGCCTCCATGGAAGGCCAAACAATAAAACTGACCCAAGGTTTTAATATTGAATTATTTTTATTCAGATCCTAATTTTCTGGCACTGCTTCGCAGTAAATACTGCTTAGCAAATTCTGTGCTAAGCAAAAATTGGCAGAGTACCAGCCAACGGTTAATGTACATGACATTGGCTTTTGGTTGGTAACCTGTTTTTGCTAAGCAAAATCTCTTCTGTGCTTAGCAAATTCTGTGCTCAGCGGAAATTGGCAGAGTACCAGTCAACAGTAAATGTACATGACATTAGATCTCGGCTGGTAACCGGTGTTTGCTAAGCAAAATATCTTCTGTACTAAGCAGAATTCTGTGCCAAGCAGAAATTGGCAGAGTACCAGCCAGCAGTAAATGTACATGAAATTGGATTTTGGTTGGTAACCTGTTTTTGCTTAGCAAAATCTCTTCTGTGGTTAGCAGAATTCTGTGCTCAGCGAAAATTGGCAGAGTACCAGTCAACAGTAAATGTGCATGCCATTGGATTTTGGTTGGTAACCTGTTTTTGCTTGGCAAAATCTCTTCTGTGCTTAGCAAATTATGTGTTTAGCGGAAATTGGCAGATTAATTACCAGTCAACAGTAAATGTACATGACATGAGATTTTGGTTGGTAACCTGTTTTTGCTTAGCAAAATCTCTGCTTAGCAGAATTCTGTGCTAAGCGGAAATTGGCAGAGTACCAGTCAACAGTAAATGTACATTACTTGATTTTGGTTGGTAACCAGGTTGGGTGGTCTTAAGGAACATCATTTGTAATAAGATGGTTACCTTCTTCGCCTTCTTGGGCGCCTTCTCCGGCCTCCGCAGCCAGTCTCCTTTTCTCCTCTTCCTCTTCTCGTTTCTTCTCCTCCTGTTCCCTCTCTGTCTGCATCCTGTCAATCGACGATGCAGAAGAGCAAATAATACAAGTATGAGACTGAGTTAGCAGTGAAACCTTTACAAGTCCTTTCATCATAATTCGATCACAAATCACAAATCTCGAATCAAAGTTGGAGTCAAGTTAGGCAAAAAAAAAGTTTCTGCTTCCGATTATATGGCAATCGATAAACAGGGTAGTAAGGTACAGAATTTTTTTTTAGGGGGGGCAATTTTTTTGGTGTACGATCATATGGTTTGTGTATAACTATGCCTCCAGTGGTAAAAGTGCAAATAACGTTAAAGGCAATGACATATCACACGGACTGCTGTTAAACAACAACTTTTGGACACTTTTTCTAACATCACACGAAGCTTTACAAAAAAATACACTACCTCTCCGAATCCGTACTCCTTTAAATGGTAGGCATGCAAGAAACAATAAAACTTTGTAAAAACTGCATCGATGAAAGTTGAAAATAGGAATGATTTTGCACTGATCAAATTAGGTTTTGCCCTTCACCGAAGTTTAAACACTGTATACTCAGTGTGTTACCTGGTGAAGGGCAAAACCTAATTTGATTTATATCACCTCGACGCAAAAATTCCATCTTATAATAGATTTTGCATTGCTTAAAAAGTTATCACAATGATATGACACATTACCTGATAAGGAAAAATAAAACCGAACGTTGAAAATCCAAGATCACATTTGGACGCATACTCCTGTGTCTTGAGAAGTACTCATAGTTTCTTTAAGTAGTTTCAAAAAATGTGACCAAATGACACAGGAATAGTAGCTCCTTACCTTGCTTCTTCAAGGACTCTCGCCTTCTCTCTCTCCTCCTCGTCTTTCCTCTCCTGCATCTTGCGATCCACCTCCTCCTTGTTCAGCTTGTACCACCTCTTCAAGAGGTAGTTGCCGTTCTCACTGGGATCTTTCAGGAAGATGACTTCGTCTGGAGCCAGACCGCGGTCAATCAGGGCCGTCCAGTGCTCTCTGGTCTGGGGGAAGTTGTCTAGCACCCAACCACCAGCCCTGCAGGAATAGTTTACAAATATTGACTGCTTAGACTGGTGTGATATTAAAACTATAGACCAGTGGTGATCCATGTAGCCTGTTATTTCCCCAAAATGAAACAAGGTCAATCAGGGCAGTCCAGTGCTCTCTGGTCTGGGGGAAGTTGTCTAGTACCCAACCGCCAGCCCTGCAGGAAATAGTTTACAAATATTGACTGCTCAGACTGATGTGATATTAAAACTAGAGACCAGTGGTGATCCATGTTACCTTCTATTTCCCCCGGGGTATTAAGCAAACAGATTGTGCTTATAGGATCATCGATGGAAATAAAGAGTAATATTTACAAAATCATGTTTCGTGATCAAAAGGTTGTGCATGGGTTTTCAAGCGTTTTGTTTGTTTTCAATAACACCCCTCAAAATCCACAGAAAACTGTTGAAAACCTAACCTGTTGAAGTTTCAGCTCAGTGGATATTACACTTTTCATGAAAACAGTGAAAAGCCAAGCGCAACCTTTTTATCTGAAACACGATTTTGTCAATAGCATTCTTTATTTCCAAAAATCAGTCAATTGACTGATCGTTGGAAATCACAGACATTTCTTGAGTTCTTCTAAACGACAGCAAGCAAGACGGAATAATTTCACAGAGTGTTTAACACCAGTACGATCTTCAATCCAAGTAAGCTTTGTAAAAAGTAATAATAATAACAGGTTCTTATATAGCGCTTTTAACTAAGATCAAAGCGCTTTACATTATTATTACCCCTAATCATTGGGCCAATTAAACATTCCATATACCATCTCAGCTCCCTGGGGAGTATACAGCTCGATGCAGCCTGTTAGGCGCAAGGAAGCTAATTCAATCACAATAACCATCACTGCCTTCACAGGTACCCATTTACTCCTGGGTGGAGAGAGGCAATGAGTGACAAAGTGCCTTGCTCAAGGGCACACGCACCATAGCCCCAGGTTGGACTCGAACCCACAACCTGCAGCTTTACCCGCAGACCACGAATCCAATGCCCTTAACCACGAGGCCACAGCACTCCATGTGATTGTTGCGTCTCCTCAGTAATGGAGGATTACTCTATACTCACATTGGTCCTTTGAGGTCTTTCTTGCGTAGCTCCTTGTGTATTTCGGTCACGGCTTCTTCAAGCGCGTCCACGTATTGCTCCGGAGCCAGCGGATACGTCTGCTTCTCGGCTTCCTCCACCGCTGCGTCCACCATGATCTTGACCTCCGGGTGTGTCTCGTCGACCTCAATGGTGGGCGGGGCGTGAGCGGTGACTGTCGTGGTGGCCTCGGTGGGGTCTTGGGAGGGGGCTGGCTCCGAGACGATGGTGGAGTCTTTGAGAGTGGAAGTATCACCTTATGACAAGATTGCAAGAGTTGTAATCAATGACTGCAACTATCACAAGTGAATGCACGTCGCATGTCATCACAAGTAATCACAAGTAATCACAAGTGATCACAAAACATCACAAGTCATCACAAAACATCACAAGTTATCACAAGTGACTGCAAGTCATAAAAAGAATTTCCAAGTATCACCTCCTGACAACATTTAAGGTTTTAAGAGTGGAAGTATCACCTTACGACAAGATTGTAAGAGTTGTAATCAATGATTGCGACTGATCACAAGTCATCACATGTCATCACAAGTCATATTATGTTCTTCCAAGTCATCGCAAATGATTACAAGTCATCGCAAATGATCACAAGTCATCACAAATGATCACAAGTCATCGCAAATGATCACAAGTCATCGCAGATGATCACAAGTCATCACAAATGATCACAAGTCATCACAAATGATAAAGTCATTGAAAATTATCAAAGATATCACAAGACATTGCAAGTCATCATAAGTTATCCAAAGTCATCACAAGTGCTCACAAACGATATAAAGTGATCACAAATAATTGCAAGTCGACATATTCATTGCAGGCCATCGTAAACGGTCCCATTTACCTGCATATAGTCGTACAATAAAGAATTTTAGAGTTTACAATTTTGTGTGTGTGTAAAACAGTACTTCGTCACAATAAAAACCACAGCAAATTAATCCTGTCAGTTATTTTTTTTTAATATGCAATGAGTTGAGATGAAATCTATCTTACCGTCGTCACCTTCTTTCTTATCTGCTTCACTTTGTGATGGCTCTGGTAATGTGAAATGAAAATGATATGAAAAATGCAAATGAGTTAATTTTAGTCCATGATTGATATGGATAAAAAAGTGTGGTGAGTGATACGTGCCAATGATTCTCCATGTCACTCCTGAATCTGTTTCACCTATTAAATAATTGCGTAAAAACAAAACAAAAAAGATTTGCCTACTTTTATCTGTTATTAAAGTACACGAATGTTTGGTGAGCTCCAAATGCTGTATTCCATTTCAAAAGAATTATTTTCATCCTGACAATTTTTAGCTAAAAAGACAAATTAATGGCTCAAAACTGTAGTTCTGACAGGCTTTTCGTAATTTACTTTTCAGAAATTCTGTTGTCATTCTGTACACAATTACTCATAAAAGGGATACATTTCTGCAACTTTGTGAAAGTTTGTGAAAAGTTAGAAGAACATTTTATGTTAACTGTGGTGAAACTTCTTGAAGTAGAACATTAAATATTGACAAGGAAGCCTGCATTTCAACAGGATTAAGTGCTAAATTAGAAAAAAAAGGAAAATTATATTTTCAGAAACGAATGAAATTCGGAGGTGACTTTCATGAATAATGAGTTTTGTCAATGACAATGATGCTAATTTGAAAATTACATTTTAAGCTGAATTAAATTAATGTTTATATACATGTATATTGTATCCCTATATTTTTATAAAAAGGAAATGCTAAATTAATATTTGTAAACAAAAAGTACAGAATTAAGATTGTTCATACACATTTGTTTTGATAAGAAGTGAAATATTTCAGCTTTAGAGAAAATAAAGTGACGTGGAAAAAGTGAGGATTAAAATGTGAAATTAATCATCACAGAAACTTGATTTTATTCACAGATAACGGAGTCACACTTTAAAAAAATTATTGAACTCTTCCAAATGAACACAGAAATTTACAGGATACAAAGAGTTAAGAAGAAATGTTATTTCACAACCAGAATCAAAACACACATAAACATAAGTAAAGAGAATTCGGGAATAAATGTAAGAAATATGTTTATGAGACATTTACAAGTTGTTTTTGAGGTAGGCTATGGTGCCCTTCACCTGTAAAATAAAAATCATACATGTGGTCATCTTTGGATGGCAATGTTGTCATGGTGATAGTGAAGGTGTAACACAGCAAACCACAGCAAAACTGAAAAGAGTGAGAGCAGCGATCATGGCAACCGGCTAAAAACGCCAATGGTAATCCCTGTGTGTATGCATGGATACCGGTTGATAGACTGGTCACCTGTCCGCTGTGGCTACTTCGGAGCCAAGAAATTGAATGGCTACTGAAGTTGGAGTACATGAGTGACCAAACACATGAGAAACAAAAAGTTCACAGCAAACCAGGGAAAAAGAAAATGGAGGAAAAAAGGAAGGAATTTCCACGGCAAACCAGGAAGGGATGATCCGAGTCCGATGAATTTGGATTTCTCTCTACCTTCGCTGTCCCCAACAGCCTCTTCCCGCTCGTTTTCTGTCCCCTCACCCGAGTCGTCCTCCTTCTCCCCCTCTGGGAGAGTGGGCTGGTCTGATTCTGGTTCAGCTCTGTCAGCATCTGTATCGGTGTCGGCCTTCTCTTTTTCTTCTGCGTAGGGGTGTTTTTTTAAATAGTTGTAGGGAGGGTGAGGAATTTGGAGTTAAAAATTGTAATTACCTAAACGTGATCAACTATGGAAAAGTAAAGCAAAGCATGTACAGATCATTTTTGCAACAATTATACAAGCTTTCTAATGTCCAATTTTTCTGAATTGAAAATTTTGTTTTAAGCACTGATTTCATAAATCAATTCCTAAACATTTATGAAGTTTACCCATCTCTATTGGTTGAGAGCCCATCCTTGTGGGTGGTTTTCTGCCTCACATCACTTATGCCAATCTCCATATATGGAGATGTTTAACACTACGCGCGCGAGGCAACTACCATAACCATGGCCAGAGGGGTGTTTCACAAAACATGAAGTAAATAAATTTGTTGAGCAATTTGTTGAGCTGTATGGCATTTAGCTCATGATCAGCTTGAATGAAAAGCATGCTTATTTCATCTCAAATGAAATTCACCTCAAAATGAAATTACAAATTAATGTAAAAGGTATATTAATTACTGAATTAAAGTTGGTTAAACGTGCACTTAGTAATTTTGTTAGCCCAGCACCTAGCAATTTAAAATTTGTGCAATAAGTAATAAACTGCATTTAATCAAATCCTTAAAGTCCTTTACAATCCTTTTACAATCTAGAGAAGTGCTGTACTTATGAATTCCCTATCTTACGATAGATCAACATCGCTTGAAAGTTAGGCAGATCGTGTATTTAATGTCTGTCAGGGCTAGAGTGCCATAAAAGAGTTAGGCAAACTTTACATACACTGTCAATCAGGGTGCTTTAATATAAAGTAAGGCATGAAACTTCCATATTTCCCTAACCTTCCACAATCCTCCCCAATCCTCTTTGCAAAATGGAGGATTTTGCGGGGTTTAGGCTACTTGGCAAGTGTGTTGCTGATTTCAGAGGATGCACTGTGTCAAGGTCTTGGGCCGGACCTTGTGTTGTTGATGCTCAGCCATGCATAAATTTAGACCTATTATACTTGAAATCCTCCGCAATGCTCTAGGATGTCACTGGCTCTGCCTCAATTACATACTGACAGTGATTGTCGGAGGATTTTGCAGGATTGAGGCATTGGTCACTCCTCTAAGGACCACATTCAAGAACTAACAGATGATTTTGCAGGATTGAGGCTGTATGCTATTTTTACAAGGAGGCAGTTGGAGGATTTTGCAGGATTGAGGTTGCATCCTAGCAAAAATGCCTAGGGAGTTAGGGTTAATTAATGTTAGTTCAATTCTTTATTTCCTTAAAATAAAACTATGGGCCAAAACATCTACAATACCAGAATTAAACCCCCGAAAAAGAACCTCACTGACCAAGTAACATACATGTATGTAACAAAAGCATCTTTGTCCTTTTGTATGATAAAACATCAAAATTTCCAATCATGACCAAAACTTCACTTTCAATTGAAATGCAAGCAGTGTGGAATTTCCTTTTTCGTGGTGGAATTTCCTTTTTCGTGGTGAAACATGGAGTCGTATGATAACAAAATCAAAATGAAATTTTATAAATGAGTAAGAAAAGGATGTATAAACATCTTGCGACAAGGTCTAAATCTGATTTTAATTAGGAAAAAAGGTGTAATTCTAGATGAAATCTGTGGACTAACATATTTATAATGAGAGTAGAGACGTGTTTTACGCTTTGTGGTTGATGCAATTCGCTCTTCTCACACAATAAGAAAAGCTGGTTCAGTGATCTGAACCCCGACACGGGAATCACTGAACCGGCTATATTTATTGTGTAAAGTTGCCAGATCGAGGCTCTGCGTGCCCATGGCGGAAGTGTGAAAAGAGCGAATGATTGTGAACCATGACTGTTCATTGAAACACAGTGTGGTAAACTCAATACACATGAGTAAGCAATGAAGTATACAAATGAAATGGCTGATTGCAACAACCAAAAAAAGAAACTAAAAACCCACAAAATTACAAGTAAATGTGCTGTTGTTAAAATCAGTGTCACAGCCAAACCCTCTCCTGTGTCTATCAAGTACACATACGTTTGTTTATGGTGTAAATCAAGCATTTTTTTGTTCCTCTTCCCTTTTCTTTTGTTTATACTCTAACTTTTTGCAACAGCTCTCATTGGTTTTGTACACGTTTTCTAATTGAGGTCGTCCTCGATTTGGTTCCTGTCCTCGATTCATCGATGATGTTGCACGTGTGTGTCCTCAATTTACACCATAAACAAATGAATGTAGACATTCCATCTGATATACCATATTATACGTGTTTTCAGTACACTTAGAGACTTGAAGGAAAAACAAGACTCAATAATAACACTACACTGTGAGTTCACCTTACTTTGTGTCAATAATTGTGAGATTGGTAGGTGTTGCACTTTGGGGTGAGGGTTGGTGAGGGTTTGAGGTGGGCAGTGGGGAAGATTAGGGCAGGGATCCTACACACAAGGATGAACGACTCGGCCCAACTCCTGGTTAGACGCGTGATAACGGCCTGTACTGGTGGCAAATACCATGAATACTTTTCAACAAAGACCACTGCGCGCGGTGGCTTTCAGATTTGCAAGGTTCTTCCCCCGATCTGGCCTCGAAGTCTGTCAAGCCAGCGAATTATATTTTTGAATATTCATGAGTCTACGTTTTTGGTCTTTATTATTGAATTCTGATAAGTGATAACTATAACCATGGTAATGCCGAGCACAATATCTTTAGCTTTAAGATGAACAATGAAATGTCGCTTTTGTTTCATCGGTTCGGCATCCTTTCTCTCTAAAACTTTTTAATAAAAGCTGAATTAAAAACGAAATTTGGGTAAACGGTGTTCTCCTCGAAATTTGACGTTTATTTCCCGGGTAAATACTTCATCTATGACGACAAAAACTGCACAATACCATCTGTTATATCCTGAAGAATTTATTTTTAAAATAATTTGGAACAATTATATCTTAAATAAGAAGTAGTTTTACTTACAGTTTTATGAATATTTCCGTTTTAGATGTTGTGCAAAAACCCAACACAATGGCACATCTGGAAAATTCGCGATTACGCGCCAATGGGTATTAATGCTCGTTATCACGTGTCTAACCAATTAAGGCAAGTCCGCTCAGTGCATTTTGTACTAGAGCTCAGAACAGTCGTTTATCCTGGTGTCTAGGATCCGTGATTAGGGTGGGGGTGTACATGGGGTTCGGGGTGGGATTAGGAATGGAGTTGGGTTGTGTCAGGGTTGGGGTAGGGGGTTTTGGTGCGGTTGGGTCAGGGTTGGGGATAGGGCTTTGGGGTGAGGTTGAGGGCAGGGTGGTGTTGGGTTTGGGGTCTGAATTTTGGGTGGGGATGGGATTGAGAGTAGGGTTGGGGGAGGGAAGGGTAGGCAGAGGTAGGGATTGGAGGGGGACAAATTGGGTTTGGAGTGGAGTGGGGTGAGGGTGGGGTGGGTTGAGGGTGGGTCAGGGGTGCGGTTTGTCAGCATGGTTAATGCAAAGCAACGTGCACATATCGAGTTGGTCGGGTTACACCAATGAGCGGGGTGGGGGTTGGGCTAGTGATAAGCCAAACGGGAGGTCACATGACCCAATACCTTGTTCGTCCATGTCATCTCCATCGCCCTCTGACGCAGCTGTTTCAAGTTTTGTACGAAAAGCAACAACGATTTTCATATTCAATGACAATTTTTATAAAAAATAACTAAAAAACTTAAAATGGCTTCAATTAAAGTCAACAGCAAAATACAAAATCCACAAAATTCTACATAGGTAAGAAAAAAGTACACGATAATTCATAGGTGCTGGCAAATTAAGGTATCTCGTCGCAGCAGTCAAAATCAATCGAGCGACTGGTTTTTAACAGTTCCTCGTTAATTTGATATAGCCATGCTTTGACAGGAGGTGATTGAATATGCCAGCTGTACTTACCAGTTACCTCTTTTGTCTGTTGATGGAATTCGACTAGCCAGAGTGGTTATAGGACTCACTCAATAATGGCCATCTCTGTAAAAGAACTGCAGCTGCGTATTTTACGCAATCAAGTACGCATTGCGCAGTGTTGAAAATGTTCCAAACCCACGCTTGTGGCTCGAAGTGTGTTCGAAATATGACACAGCCGATGCGCGTTACGCAAGTTGATGCTCAAAATGCCGATGCAAGTGGATGGTCCGTAGGAAATAAATCATTTGAACGAGACCTATACAAATGTGATCGGACTGTTTTTTACTAGTCTGTATACAAATGCATGGCAAAGGAAGTGGAAGAATTTTTGACGGTCTGTGAATGATCACACAATAGGATGGTTTCAATATTAAGTTTATCCTTCACCGATGTATTATATAAACACTGTATACTCATACAAACTGAAATTTGTATCCTTGTGGAGACATTTCTTTGATCTCGTGTACTAAAGTTTTCGAGTTTGAAAGTACAGTTTCAAAATGCTCTTATTTTAACCAGAATTAATTTCCTTGGCTGAAATTCGGACTTAATATTCCTTTTTCTAAAACTCTACCATTTGCGACGGATCAACATACCTTGGAGATTCCTCGTTTTTGAGTAATATCCATATATCTATTTCGTGAAAACCTTGTGGAGACGTATTCGTCTATAGAAATTGCCCTGTGGAGACGTATACAATCTTTTGTTCCCTATTGTGTGCATGTCTCCAGAGGGCACGGTGTACCAGATCAGTGTAACCCTATACAGTGTTTACATAACAGGTTGGTGAAGGGCAAAACCTTGTGGAGACGTATTCATCTAAAGAAATTGCCCTGTGGAGACGTATACAATCTTTTGTTCCCTATTGTGTGCATGTCTCCAGAGGGCACGGTGTGCCAGATCAGTGTAACCCCATACAGTGTTTACATAACAGGTCGGTGAAGGGCAAACCCAATATTGAATTTACATCACCCGGACGCTAACTCCACCTTATGAATAGGAGGGTTAATGACTTACTCTCTTCTTTTTCTCGTAGTCTGGCCTTGACCGTAGCGATGGCCGACTCCAAAGCCTCCTGCTTATGCAGCTCCACCTGCTTGGCCTTGTGCACCGCCATCCGCGACTTGATGAGCTCGTCCAAATCCAACACCTGTATGCAAATATATGCAAATGTATGCGAATATCAGCTGGGAACCAGTCACTAGCAATGTACATGGCATGACATTTTGGCTGGTAACCTGTTTTTGCTATGCAAATTTTTTTGCTATGCACCGCCATCCGAGACTTGATGAACTCATTCAAATCCAACACCTGTATGCAAATATATTCAAATGTATGCAAATATCAGCTGAGAACCAGTCACAAGCAATGTACATTGCATGCCATTTTGGCTGGTAACCTGTTTTTGCTATGCAAATTATTTTGCTATGCACCGCCATCCGAGACTTGATGAGCTCGTCCAAATCCAACACCTGTATGCAAATATATGCAAATGTATGCAAATATCAGCGTGGAACCAGTCACACGCAATGTACATCGCATGACATTTCGGCTGGTAACCTGCTTTTGCTATGCAAATTATTTTGCTATGCAACGCCATCTGAGACTAGCAATGTACATGGCATGACATTTTGGCTGGTAACCTGTTTTTGCTATGCAAATTTTTTTGCTATGCACCGCCATCCGAGACTTGATGAACTCATTCAAATCCAACACCTGTATGCAAATATATTCAAATGTATGCAAATATCAGCTGAGAACCAGTCACAAGCAATGTACATTGCATGCCATTTTGGCTGGTAACCTGTTTTTGCTATGCAAATTATTTTGCTATGCACCGCCATCCGAGACTTGATGAGCTCATTCAATTCCAACACCTGTATGCAAATACATGCAAATGTTGCAAATATCAGCTGAAAACCAGTCACAAGCAATGTACATTGCACGATGTTTTGGCTGGTAACCTGTTTTTGTACCTACCCTGCCGTTAAACTTGTGAGCCAGCAGATGGCACATGGTGGTCTTTCCGGATAGTGGCGCGCCGACCACGCACAGCTTGCAAGGGGGACGGGGCTGAGGGCTGACCAGATACGGCCGGGGATTCTTCAAGAACTTCTCCATGGCCTCGGGGCTGGACATGACGTAGATCTTGTCGAGAAACCTTGGCAAAAAAAAAGAGGAAGAACAAAGACGTTGACAAAATGGGGTCCCGCAATACAGGGCTGGATAGTTGATTAGAAGAGCACCGGAACGGCGATCCGGAGGTTGCAGGTTCAAACCCCGCTCCAGTCAATTATGAATAAGAGTGACTTAGTTTAAACTTGACTTCTGCCTCACCCTACTGCAAACTCAGGTTTCCCGGGAACCACGTTGCCCTTCTGCAGCTCCACGGGGCACATCCTAGCCCAGCGGCTGCGCCGCCAGCGGTACCGCGGCGCCACCATGTTGGTCCCTCCGAGCGTCCGCATCAGCTCCTCCGTCTCGATGTCCTCGGGGATGTCCTCCTCGTCCTGGTTCTGGAGACGGATCGGGACCGCGGCGCGGCGCAGGACGAAAGTGTTCAGCTTCATCATGAGTTCCTTGAAGAGGTTTACAGCTGGCTTGTTGGCATCCATTTCAATGAGATATTGTTGAGGGTGGTCTGCGATGTAATCCTAAAGAGGACGAAGAATATTTATGTGCCGTCTCTTAGCTCAAATGGTTACTCATCACAACATACGATCCATTTTACGATAATTTGGATGCATCGCTGGACATCATTCAATCTTAGCCATGATGGTCTACGAGACTGATTTCCGTAGACTAACTTTAAGTGCGGGAAGTGTATTTTTGTACACAACATGATGACTGTTTTATGTATTTACTCGACAACAATAAACAGATATCAGATACTTCAGCTGAGTTGATCTGATACACCGTGCCCTCTGGAGACATGCACACAATTGGGAACAAAACATTGTATACGCCTCCACAGAGCAATTTCTATAGATGAATACGTCTCCACAAGGTTTACACAAAATAGATATATGGATTTTACTTAAAAACTAGGAATTTCCAAGGTATGTTGATCTGTCGCAAATGGTAGAGTTTTAGAAAAGGGATATTAAGCCCGAATTTCAGCCAAGGAAATTAATTCTGGTTAAAATAAGAGCATTTTGAAACTGCTTTCAAACTCGAAAACTTAAGTACAGAAGAACAAAGAAATGTCTCCACAAGGATACAAATTTCAGTATGGGTGTGTGTTGCATCTCTTGAAAAGTCTCACACACAAAATGGGTACGTTACTTTCACTATTTTTTATTTTAATTGATAAATTTATTCATTTCATCTATAGAATTTCTACTCAGTTTATCGATTTTTAGGTCTTTAAATTTCAAACAAAAATTGATTACCTCAAGCATTCTGAGCATTTTGTCCTTGTAAGCGACAATGTTCTCTTGGGCGTGATAGAGCATGTCCTCCGGTCTCCGCACCAGCCGCTCAATGATCTCAAAGCTCAATTCTTCTCTTGGCTCCTCCTCCCCCTGTATTAAGTGAATGGATAACAAATTAGCATATTCATGAGCAGCTGCTCAATGACCTCAAAGCCCAATTCCACTCTTGGCTTCTCCTCCCCTGAATCACATCACAAGAGTTAAGTTAAAAAAAGAAGAAGCAAATTTCCATATTCATAAGCAGCTGCTCAATGCCCTTAAGAGCTCCATTTTTTATCTCTTGGCTCCTTTTCCACCAACTGGACGACAGAGTTCAGTGAATGTGGCTAATATGAATATTCATGAGAAGCTGCTCAGTGACCTCAAAGCTCAATTCCTCTCTGGGCTCCTCCTCCCCTGAATCAGATAACAATATAAAAATGAATGTACATCATTTTTGCATATTTATAAGCAGCCACTAAATTCTACTCTTGGCTCCTCCTTCCCTGAATCAGCTCACAACGAATGGACAGCATTTTGCATATTCATAAGCAGCCACTAAATTCTACTCTTGGCTCCTCCTCCCCCTGAATCAGATCACAACGAATGGACATCATTTTTGCATATTCATAAGCAGCCACTAAACTCTGCCCTTGGCTCCTCCTCCCCTGATCAGATAACAAGAGAGTTCAGATAATAGATATAATCTATACTCCTGTGTCGGAGAGGCAATTACAGTAAAGTGTCTTGCCCAAGGACACACTTACCTCCTCATCACCCATGCGTTCCTCCGCCTCCTCCTCCTCTTCTTCTTCTTCTTCCTCCTCCCCTTCCCCATCCTGGCTGGGCTTTGGCTCCGGCTTGTCTGGGTTCCAGACTTCACTGGTGTACAGGATGTTGCTGGCTGGGTCCACTCGCTGGCCAGCGCGTCGATTCTTCAAGTCTTGGTCCGGCATCTGAAGAGGACAGATTTGGGGACATGGCTCAATGTAAAATGCTACAAATGTCACTATAAAGGTTTGGAGACAGTTCGACGAATTCTGCAAATTCTGTCATCACTATAAACTAAGTCTACTCTGAGCCAAGTTTCTGTGGCAGTCAAGTTTTTGGCAAGCTTTAATAAAGACAGTAGACTTTTAATGTATAATGCTGCAAATGTCACTATAAAGGTTTGGAGACTGTTCGACGATTCTGCAAATTCTGTCATCACTATAAACTAAGTCTTCTCCGAGCCAAGTTTCTGTGGCAGTCAAGTTTTCGGCAAGCTTCAATAAAGACAGTAGACTTTTAATGTATAATGCTGCAAATGTCACTATAAAGGTTTGGAGACTGTTCGACGAATTCTGCAAATTCTGTCATCACTAAGTCTTCTCTGAGCCAAGTTTCTGTGGCAGTCAAGTTTTCGGCAAGCTTCAATAAAGACAGTAGACTATCTGTCAACATGTCCGACGACTGTCTGCAGAAGTCGGCAGAATTCTGCCAAACTCTCAAGTCACTAAAAGAACAAGCCATTTTTCTCTCAGTCTTCTTAAGGCAATCAAATTAAGGGGCAATTTTGAATAATTTAGTCTGCAGAGTGAAGATGTCGGCAGAATTCTGAAAGTAGCTTATGACCAAGTTTCCATTCTCTGTCCAATCTCAAATTTAGGGCAGGCTTCATAGAAAACTCGGCGGGCTGTCGACGGAATTTTGCAGAATTCTGCAGTTGCTTAGGACAAAGTCTTCATGCTCTGACCTGTGTTTATGAGGCACAAATGCATTTGGGTAGAGGAAACAAAAAGTATTTTAAGACTGGCATTCCAGAGCAATATTGGAGAGAATTATTCCGAAAATTTGATTTCGGTACTCAAAAAGTTCACCGATTGAAATGGTCAGTGACTGCTTGAAAACTTGACTTTGTAATTGTTCAGAGTCTAGCAATAATGATAATAATTTGTAGTTATAAAGTGCACAAATCTACCAGTATTGGTGCTCAAGACGCTACATCATTATTTCCCTGCTCATTGGGATAATGAAACATTCCTAATACCATCTCAGCTCCCTAGGGAGTATAGAGCTCCATGCTGCCATTTCGGGGCAAAGCAGCTAAAATCAACCACAATAACCATCTCTGCCCTCACAGGTACCCATTTACTCCTGGGTGGAGAGAAGCAATGAGTGACAAAGTGCAGTGCCCAAGGGTACACGTACCACAACCTCAGGCTGGACTCGAACCCACAACCTGCAGAATTACCCACAAACCACGTATTCAATGCTCCACGCGGCCGAGTATAGTCAATGGAAAATGCATAAAATTCCCTTGTCTGAACAAAAATCTATTTGAGTCAACCGTAGTCCCTCCAAAAATGTTAGGATTGGTTCGACTCTGGTATCCTGGTCAAAAATGGGTTAGTTTCTGCTCTCTTACCCTGAGATTAATGATGAAATCCGGTTTGAGGGTCCAGTTCTTGACCAGCTCTAGCTGGTCCGTCACCTTCATGTAGTCTTCGCTCAGAGAGGGAAAGCCGTCCAAGACATAACCTGTCAACAATCCAATCAAATTTAAAGGCATATAGGATCATTTGATTTTTAGTGTATTTCGTTCGTTTCCAATAATAACGCCACTCAAAATCCGAAGAAGAATATTCAAAACCTAACCTGTTGAAGTTTCAGCTCAGTGGATATTACACTTTTTCGCGAAATTTGTGAAAAACCATGCACAACCTTTTGATCACTAAACAAAGTTTTGTCTACAGCACGCTTTATTTCCAGAAATCAGTCAATTGACTGATCGTTGGAAATCATCTACATTTCTTGATTTTTTTTCTAAATGACAGCAAGCCAGACGGAATAATTTCACAGAGTGTTTAGTACCAGTACGCTCTTTATTCCAAGTAAATTTTTTGATTATTTGGTAGGTTTTGAACTTGCTAGAACTGACTTGTGATTTACTTGTAACCTGATGTTTGATTCACTTTAATGACTCAACTTGTAAATGTACTTTTAATCCACCAAAACTACCTTAAGTACAAGGCTGCAATACACTTAGAATTATCAGTGACTGACCGTGGTGTGCAACCTCGGGCGAGTTGATCTTCTCCTCGATCAGCCGCGCCACCATCTCCTCGGGAACAGCGCCCCCGCGCTGCAGGATCTCCTGCAACCGGTGCCCCGTCTCGGTACCCAAGTCGATGTGTTGTAAGATGAGGTCGGTGGCGTGGACCAGCTCGCAGCGCCAGGTCTGGGCCAGGCGGCGTGCTAGGGCCGTCTTGCCGGCGCCGGGCTTGCCCAGGACGATGAAGCAAGTAGGCTTGGAGTGCAGGAAACGCAGCTCGGCCTGTGAACAGTTTGGCAAAATCAAAAAGATTACTTGAAATAGTTTGAATGTTGATTTTTGTTACTTTCACAAAATTCTTTGATTGACATGCAAGCTGTGCCAACGACTTGCCCGCTTTTTCTGTTCATGGTCCGTCGACGGAGCTTGACTAGTCACAGTGCTTGCTTGACATATGATCTGACTGTTTGTGTCTAGCCTGTCTTAAAAGTATAGCAGGGGAAGTCCATGGAGATTTGGACTGTGACTGTTTAGATAACAGGCGGGTTAAACATTACCTGATCCTCGTCAAAGGGGTCCGCGTCCATCGGCTGCAGTAGTTCCGTCAACGATTCGGCCGCTTCCAACTCACTCAAACTTGCCACGCTAATTATCCGCTTGTCCAGGTTATTCTCCTCCGCGGCAGGGGCCGCAGCATTCAGCATCCCCCCGCCGGGGGTGACAGACTGGAAGGCGGCCATGGTGTTGGGTCGGGTTTCGGCCAGGTCTATGGTGACACTGGGCGTTGCCGCTTCAAAATTTGCATCTTCCTAAAGTGGGGAACAATGTTGTCGTGAGGGTTAGTCATTGAAAATAACCGTGTGAAAATGAAGGCCTCCTTTCACTTTCAGCGAGCATGCGCAAAAAAACTCTCAAGCTGAAACCTATAATCCACTCGATTGACTAGTTGTGATGGCTGGCCAAGATTTAAGCCTACCAACATGACCAAAAAAAGTAAAGAATCATATCACTCTTAAGATACTTACTTGCACTATCCACTTGGCAACAGGTCTTGCGAAAACGACGGTGGTAATTTAATACAATAATACTAGGCTACCTTTTATAATGTAGGCCTAGCCCTAGCTCTACTGAGTGGAGCGTTGAATTACGGGTACCCCTCCATACAAACGCTCCACCGATTTGCCATACTTTGGTGACGGCGTCATAGTAGCATAGTGTACATACCCACGCGAGGACAAAAAGACCCCAAAAAACCGGTAGAGAGAATACAAATGAGAGAGACAGATTACCCTGGATTGATCTTTTGCTCGATGAAGAAAAACAAGTCACGCTTTATCAACGACTGTTTCGTGTAATGATATGTGCTCCTTGGGCAGTGTTGGGTGTGTTCAAAGCCCATACTGTCGTACGGCGCGGATCGGAGCACGTATCATTGAATGACACAAAACAGTCGTTAATAAAGTGCGACTTGTTTTTCTTCGATCGAGCAATGACGGTGACATCACGTCAGACGCCCTCATTCGGCAAGTCGGGGCAAGGACTGAGCCTCACAGCAAACACATTGAGCTGTAAGTTTTCAGACTATTTTGCTGTTTTTTTCCAAAATTTTCGCTGTTTGGGAACAATATAAGGGGTCTGATGGAATGTCATGAATGTGTAGATCAATCCAGGGTAACTGTCTCTCTCATTTGTATTCTCTTTACCGTTTTTTTGGGGGTCTTTTTGTCCTCGCGTGGGTATGTACACTATGCTACTGTGACGCCGTCACCTACTCCTAGAACTATGAGGCTCCACGTAGTGGAGCCTCATAGGTTCAGAAGCCCGCAAAATTGTTGTCAGCACAAAACACTAATTAAGTACAAAAACGTCCATCCCAAGCAGGCCGTTTTCCACAGAACCGCTGCACAGTTTGCCCCTAAACTCCATACAATACCTCATGACATACTCACGTTATGTGCACCCAACAAACATCGGTGGATTCTGTCTGTTTTTCGGCAAAAATGATGAAAAATATGCCCTTTCTGCACTGAGCCAACCTAACACTTGAAACGAGCACGCGTGCAGAATGATCGCAGTTATTTTCGGTTCGATCGCTCGGAGCGCGCCGCGGGGGGTACGTACTTGCACTTGTACGCATGTGCATACTATCGTTCCGCTCCTACACCATACCCCCCGCGGCGCGCTCCGAGCGATCGAACCGAAAATAACTGCGATCATTCTGCACGCGTGCTCGTTTCAAGTGTTAGGTTGGCTCAGTGCAGAAAGGGCATATTTTTCATCATTTTTGCCGAAAAACAGACAGAATCCACCGATGTTTGTTGGGTGCACATAACGTGAGTATGTCATGAGGTATTGTATGGAGTTTAGGGGCAAACTGTGCAGCGGTTCTGTGGAAAACGGCCTGCTTGGGATGGACGTTTTTGTACTTAATTAGTGTTTTGTGCTGACAACAATTTTGCGGGCTTCTGAACCTATGAGGCTCCACTACGTGGAGCCTCATAGTTCTAGGAGTAGCCGTCACCAAAGTTTGGCAAATCAGTGGAGCGTTTGTATGGAGGGGTACCTGTAATTCAACGCTCCACTCAGTAGAGCTAGCCTAGCCCTAGGCCTACATGTCAAAAGAGGGCGATCATTTAGGCCCCTACTCCTACTGAAAGAAAGCCGACTAATCTAGCCGGCTAACATGATATACACTCTCTTTATTTATTATACAGGATGACTTGTTCGTCATTTGAAAACGTTTGATAGTAATTTGCACCTTTTTAAAGTCAAAAGTGACACGTAAGTTGTGCCATCGAAATGTCAAAACAAACCAAGGTCCAAGCAAACTCTCAAAAATAAAGCGAGCACTCCGAGAAATCGGATTTATTTCACTTTCTTTTTGCTCAGACCTCTATATTTTCAGTCTGCAAATATTTCTAACACGCAAAATGCCATCAGACTGTTATTATCTACTTTTGTTCGGCTTGAAAGAGAAAAATCGTCGGAGTTTACTTGAGAACAAAATTATCCAAACCTACCTCGTTATCCGCCATGTTGTTTATCACCATGGCGATCTCGCACTGTAACGCGAGATTTGTCGAGACTTTTGACACTCGGGTACATCAAAAGGGGGCGCATTGACCTTTCGGTTACACCCAAAGAGGGCGCCATTCACCCACACCGTTAGGCACGCGAGTTTTGAGGCACGACGGCGAAGCGTGTTTTGTCTGCCGAAAGTTAATTTGCATATTGTCTTGACTTTTTAAACTTATTTTTAACCTAATTTCATTATTAACACTTGTTTGTTAAAACACTTGTTTGTTGAGATCAAGTGTTCAGGTAAACTCAGAACAGGGTCTATTTCATAACAAAATAACCTTGTAAGAAGCTCTGTACGACCCTGACGAAACTGATCTTGGCAAAAACATGTCACATGCCCGAATTTCTTGCTTGTTACTGGTTTTCTGCGCTGTTCATGTAACAGCAATACTTTCTGCATAACATCTGTAAAAATGGGTCATGTGCAATCTCGTGTTGCTATTTTACTCTCAACACTTCAACCGTCACCGCTGCAGAACCGTCGATCCATATCCAAGGTCTTTTTTGTCGGTTGATCAGTGGTGCGCAATCGATGGGCTTGTTCGTGAGCCTGGTCGCAGCGCACAGCCGACTTCTGTGCGTTTTCTACTTCCTGGGAAATTTGGAAATGAATAGAGGCATATAGCAGTCTGAATTGCGGTTTCGGAGAGGGAAGAGGGCGGGGAGAGGGTATTATTAAGGGGAGGGGCTGTGGATGACAGGGACTTGCAACACAAACCTCAAGTTCACACCGACGGGACAGGGTGGCCTAGCGGTACGTTCCTCGCCTTAGCTTCCTGGACCGGGCTGCATGAAGGCCTGCCTGGGCTAGCATGACGGACTGTGTTTCACTCCCTTCACGACTTCGTAGGTTTAGCTTATAATTGCACGTAACAAGGTTGTCTCCCCATACTCATCTCTAAAACTTAAATTTCTTCTTCATCCAAGTGCTCACTCAGACCATTAAATCTACCCCCCCCCCCCCCCCCCCCCCAGTGTCTTGAGTGTTCAGTAATATTTGGACAATAGCTAGCGGTAACAGTGCAAAGCATCTTTGGTGCAACTAGTGCAGATTTGGCGAATAATGAATACGCCCCCTTTTCCTGACCTTCACATTCTGACCAATCAGGGGGCGTAGTTTGCAGTGACTCGGTAGCTGACAACTATCGACCAATCAACAACCTTCGTGTCGTTTCTCAAGAACGGCTCTGATTGGAGGATGCCTCGCGCGCGGTGTTGTATAAAATTGTCATACACAAAATGCAAAGAACATGACAACATGCGAATCATACAAGAAAAAAATGAACATTGCTGTGTTTATTCTGTATAGTGTGCAAAAGAAATGTACAACTATAAAACATTATGAGATCGATCTTGTAAATGAGTCATAAACAGTTTTAATTGAACGGATTTTTTGTTTACATAATTACATGCACAATACCTGTAAAACATTTGAGCAAAACTAACAGGACGTTTTGGGAATGTTTGGAATACTAGAAACGTAAAGTTGATTTCACGAAAAACCTGACTTGAACAATAATATGCCCAGAAATCACGGAGAAATCTGCAAAAATTAATGCCTTAGATTGGTTTTAAATCTGGATAGGGAATCCAAAACGTTTGAAATCATTCAAACAACTACGAATGTTTGCTCTGGCTTCAGTTCATTCACAGAAGTGCTTGATATGATATAGGGATACACAAAAAAAGGAACAAGACCTGATTAGCCAGAGTAGGAGCCCAAATATTAGTCTGGTGCTGTTTCGTGAGATTGGAACTCTTATGCACCACCACGAGAGGGCGCTATTACGAGTGTTTTGGAATGAATTAAAATGTAACCAAGATTAAAAAAAGAACCGAAAATGGTACTGCATGCATAATCAAACCCATGTTGATCCTTAATACATGTAAAATGTACATTTTCTACAGTTATTGATATTTTAAACTCGAGGCCAAAATAACATCAATTTTTTCAAACGTCAGTCACTGTTTATGGCCATTTTCCAGTTGATATTCCCTATTCTGACGGTCAAGGCATCTGGTTGGAGAAATCATCAGGATTATTTCTAATTACAATGAATTTAATTCCCTTTTGGAGAAGTAAATTACTGTTGAATTAACTGATATTACTGTTAATGTAAGACAAACATAATAACACAAGTTGATCTTTCTGAGGTAAGGAGAATACAAAAAGGTTCTTGGCGAAATTTTCTGTTTTTACTGAGCTGCAGGTCTGACAAAGGCAACGAGATAGGGTGCGTCGTAGTTCAAGTTGAACCCTAGGTGTGACCCTGACACATTGCTGGCGACAGAGGGCGCTGCACTCTGCACACTGCTCGGGAGCTGCACTGTCCTGGGGTTCACCACCACACTCCGTGCTACCGCAGTCCGCCCCAGAGTGGTGCTGCTGCTGTTGCTGCACGTGACCGTGTTGGTGGGCAGAGTTCTCGCGATGGTCAACAGGGGCTCGGTGGAGCCCTGCCGCTCGAGGGCGCCCTCCGACAAGCAGTGGGCCAGCGGAGACGGCATGGCGTAATACTGATTGGTGTCCACCGTGAGGGGCGTCATGACCCCGAGGGGGAGGTGTGACAAGCCCCCCTGGGTGGGGAGAGTCTTTGGGTGTAGGGCATCCAGGGTGGAGGTCCCGTGCCGAGCCAACATGGCCGACCCTGGCGGGTACGCGGCACAGGCATTAGTGTGGGCAAGTTGTGGAGAGGTCTGGGTGGACGAACCCATGACACCACTTCTATGCGCATGCGTGGCAAACTGTCCAAGTCCCACCCGGTGGTGGCGCTGTTGCAGGTCGTAATACTGGTCGAGGGTCAACCTGGCCTGACCCGTGCTCCGCAACTGGTTGTTCAAATCCAGTTTGCTCTGGGATTGGATCAAGTGCGCCCTCAGGCGGATGATGATGTCGTGGTTAGGCGGGAACCCTTCCACCTGCACCAGATAGCGGATGGTTTCCTCCAAGCAGTCTTGGTACCCGTCCATCATGGCGTCGACCGGGGCAGGGGCGGGGTTGAAGAGGCTTGGGAGGGGGCCCTCTCCCAACGACTGGGTCGATTTGGCCGATTCTGGAAAAAAGGAAGAGAGCAAAATAACAGTGATTTAAAAAATAATCTTTTCATAATGTTCACAAGTTCACTTTGGCCTTCGAATCAACAACAGCCTTTTCTTCCATTAAAATACGATTGATTACAGAGACACGCCCCTAATTATTGTCAACTTTGCTCAACGTACAGCGCATGAGCAAAAAATTGTACCAATAAGATCCGTCTCTCGGGTCTTACATCTGGGTATTTACAGACCTTTCGATCAATCAGAGCACGGTCTTTTTCACGATTCCATCAAGGAATGAGGGGCATGTGAAACGTAAACGGCGCGAAAAAAATCAGCAGACGTTTCGGACGGAATGCTTGAATCATCTTCAGGATACATCCACTATGATTTCATTTTCCACAAAAAAAAACTGTCAACTGCATGCATCATACACCTTCAAAGTTGCTGACCTCTTTTACGCTTTACCGCAAATAGTTTTGGAAAAGCCACTGTTTTCGTTCAGATTTTTTTCTTGTCCTGTTTTCTTTTTCATTTTCTTTTCTACTTGGTCTTGTATCCCAAATACCGCAGACTTTGTGCACTTTCCTTTTCAACTTTCGACTGGTTTTTCAGCTACTACCCTTTCGTTTCCTCCCACGCCAAACGCTACAACAATCAGAGCATTTCGATTAGCTCCGACATTTCGAAGGGAGGAAAAAGTTGGTTGCGTCACAACATGACTAACATTTTCAACATCGATCCACGGGATTATACCAATCATTGACGTAAAGTACATTCATGAGGTGTTATTTGTGAGCGGCTTAGATACCAGTTCCAAAAAGACTGGTATTCCCCGAGGCGAAATTTGGACTTCGACAAAAGGGGAGTTGCGGACGATCCTTCAAGGCCGAAGGGTCGCTATGGATCGGTTTGTTTCTGTTTCGAGAGGGAAACTTCGCGAATGTTTGAGATCGCTTCCCGCAGCTGGAAATTAAAGGCATATGTTGATTGCTTTTCATGCATTTTGTATGTTTCCAATAACAACACCACTCAAAATACAACGACGAATGTTCAAAACCTAACCTGTTGAACTTTCAGCTCAGTGGACATTACACTTTTTGAGAAAACAGTGAAAACCATGCACAACCTTTAGATCACGAAATACGATTTCGTCCATAGCTCTCTCTATTCCCCAAAATCAGTCAATTGACTGATCGTTGGAAATCCCCTACGTTTCTTGATTTCTTCTTAATGACATGCAAGACAGACGGAATAATTTCGCATTGTGTTTAGTACCAGTACGATCTTTAATCCAAGTAAGCTTTTTTGATTATAATTCGGTACATTACTTTGGGGACAAATACAAAATAATGATCATAATGCATATGAGACATTTGACTTGTGATATGGCAAACGACATGCATAATATACAAAAGTGCGGTGTGCATTTAATTAACAATGTGTCAAAATTATAACTGGACGAGTGATTTAGTGTAGACACCGCATCGTGTAAATCTAACCCCGACATTATTTTTAGTCTCATTAGTATAACGAGGTCTTCAGTGTTTCTACTTTGTATTTGTATTTTGGTATAACTGCAATGTATCAATTCATGCGATATCAATTGTAAGGTAAATTCAATGAATCAAAATGATTTCATCCAGATTAATAATCCGTCCTGTTTCTCAAAATTGGAAGAGACGGAATCCCTTTTTCAACCTCTGTTGACAAAAGGGTTGTAATAAATGATCGGAATTTAATTTGGTGAACTGCCGAATCCGGAGCCCTGGGGGATCGAAACATTTAAATGAGGCACATGTGGCATGCATGTAGATGGTTTGAAGAAGTTCGCTCAAGGAAACAAAATGTACGATTTAAAAAGTTGAATCCAATGTCCTTTAAGGCGATACTGCAACTTCAGTTGCCCCTTCCTAAAAAGAAATGGCCACGCCCCTTTAATGGGATCCCCTGTTGCGTGTCACTGTTGCGCAATTGCATAATAACACGTTCAACATTTGTGCAAGAATTTCAGCAATTAACGTTTTTTTTTCCAATAATGAAATGACATTGAGATAGGTCGTTCAACCTGGGGGAAAAAACTACGACCCCTCACCGGGATCAGTCACCGAGCCAGGCCGTGCGAGGGGCCTTTCTGCCCCGTCGGTCCCTCGCAACTCACCCCCTACGGGCGTGCCCCGAAAACACCTTGCGTTAAACCCCATCCGAGTTTAAAATAAAACAGTGAAAAAATTCGATTGGGGAGTTCAAAATACAACAGCGCCGATCGATCGTGGGCCGACTGGTGTAAGGTGCGCGTGGCCCAACTTTATTTCTTCCTTTTTTTTTTAAATACCGAACTGCGGGGCTTAAAGTCTTAAGTTTTTAAGCCCAGGAGCTATAAGGGTCTTAAGAAGTGCAGAGGACTTTTTAGGGGGTGGCTTTTATGCATTCAATCAATGCCCAGTGCAAACACTCGGCTGGTCATTATAGGTGCTTTTATTGATCCGCGGCGGCGCAAAAGACCTCTCGCGGGGGAGTATATTTTTTTCTGATTTTTTTTTTTTTCATTTCCAAAGTTGCACCTTAGCTTCCAATTTCAGAAGAAGAACTAGAAAGGGTTTTATTTAACAGTGAATACCCTAGAATATACAAGCTGCCTTCCCCCCCCCCCCCTTTTTATTTGAAGTAGAATTATTTGGAAGTAAAAGGAGCGTTTGCCAGAAGGGTGAATGCGAAACGCGCCCGGTGCAACAACGGACAATGGGAATTCCAGCGAGAGAAAGGGGAAGAACCCCCCGGGAAAAAGCTGCTTTGAACGGCAGAGCTGAAAGCCCAGCGACCCGGTATATATACACGTCTGTCTCGGGATCCCCGTGGGGCCCTAGTCATCAAAATCGAGGGCTCTAAATTGCCAACTTCGGCACACCTTTTTTTCTTCTCTCCTTTCTTCTACTATCGTGCGGTGATATAATAATACACACAATCAGCGAAACTAAAGGCATTTCAGGGCCGGAGCAGGAAATTGTAAAATGAGCTTCCAGTGAAAAAAAAAAAAACTAAAAAGGGGAAAACTATTAACTCTCCCGCTCGCCTGAATTCGGAGTCACGAATCCTATTGAATTTTCCAATAGTCGGTCCGTCCAGGCCGAGTTTTATAAATTATAAGGTGCAGGACAAAACAACAAAAAACCAAAACGGAGCAAAATTCCAGCCCGCGTCTGAATAGATTGCTGTCCTTTGAACGAAATTATCGAGTTACATTAGAAAGCCCACATGTCGACTTCATGTTGTAAATATATAAATGGGGTTTTAATGTCTTCATTTGTGGGCGTGACTTATTGAAATATTGTACAATGCACTTTCGTTTCCTCTCGTGTCGATTTTGATTGGGTCATGCCTTGTTACCAAGGGGCGGAGCAAGACCGAGCATGCGCATTCTGAGCAAGTTGAACTCTGTTGTACCGGATTGGCCAACACTGATCAACATGTGTGAAATAATCACTAAGTTTTAAATGTTCGCACTTAATTGTCAAATTGGCAAATTGGTGACCATTGGTAGAATTACAAATGATTTTTAATTTGCCTATGAACTGTGAACATTCGGCCAATAGTGCTTTTTCAAATGTTTAAATTCTTGGATAATATGTTCTTATAATTTTCCAAATTGATTGACGAAACTTTATTTTTACAGGTTTGCAACCCAAAACAGCTCTGGAAACTTCACAAATTAAATATTAAAGGAGCCTATTTGTGGATGTAACAGCTGCAAAATATCTGCGGATATGCCGTTAATCCAGCCTTGAGAATCAATTTGTTAATAGCTAGTGAGATAAAAAAAAAAAAAACTGGAGAAATGAAAGCAGCGGGTCTGTGGCGACTGACTGCGCCGTCCATCGCGAGCATTTCGCGGCGTGACATCGCCTTATCCGCCCTGGGTTACCCCGGCAAGGCCATCATCATTGTGGCCTTTTGTAGTCGAGCAATTTTGGGGATGGAAAAAGAAAGAAAGGAAATCCTTTGTGATCATCATCTTCCTATAAAAAATTGACAATGTAGCGCATGTACAATGTGACATCTCTGTTCCGTGTGCACGTGCATGCTGCGCGGCCCGTCTTCTGTTGCACACATATTTATTGCATATATCAACCCAAAATTGCAAAACATAAACCAATACTTTTTTATCCCTAAACCCCAACATGTCATTGTTTCCTTCAAATGTTGTAGCTCTCGTGCAAAGATGCCTCTATAGGTCTTCTCAAGAAAACGATATTATCTTCGAAAAAATTGTGGTAAATGTTGTCAAAATCATCGAGCACCCTTCATAACTTCCAAAGGCTTTTAACGGAGAGCATAAAAGAGCATAAAAATCGGCCCAACTGTTTCTTTTAAATTAATGGTGCGCACCTTTGAGACAATGCAACCAGTGTCAACAACACCATCTTCAACCTTTTTGAACAATGCAAAAGATTTCGATATACATTCAGTCAACAATTATACGCACAGCAATGAGCTACAAAGTTAAAATAAGGGGGTTTCTTTCTGCATATTATGATGCACGAAAGCACAACTATTTTATTTCATCAAAATAAGTGAACTCGCGGACTTTTCAAGTTTAAAAATGTATTGTAGCGACACTGAAGATCTTCCGATACGGCAAAGTTCAAACAATGTGGCGTTTATTTACTTTTATGTAAGGATAAGGGAAACATATACAATGTATAACTTATTTGGGATGAGTAAAACACAGTTCACAAGAGGGCGTTGTTTCAAAACAACAGCGCCCATTACAGCAAGTTTGTCCCTTTAAAGCTTGATTGCATCTCGACCACAGCTTGAGTACGTGTCGAGATTTCAGGATCTCTCCGCGTGACCTCCGCAAAAATGTCACTCCATAATGCAGCCCCAAATCCGATTATCATAATCCCCCCATCAATCCATACTTCACATTTTCACTTTTTCTCCCCACTTTTCTCTTCTCTTTTCATTCCCCTTTTCTCAATTCAATCTTCCACATTCAGTTTTTTTTGTGTTGCTTGATTTGAAATCACAGTTTTGGACTGATGTCCTTCGAATTTTTTTTTATCTACAAAATCTTTTTTTTCGAGTCTTTTCAGGTCTTGTGTTTGTCGGATTATTGCCACGAGTACTCTGAACTCTGAACGGTCGGTGAAGAATATTTGGAGGGCATTTTTGAAAAGCTGTCATTGAGGGTGCATAGCAACGGCCCGGGGCGGGCTTCAAATTCAGTATATATAACCCAAGAGTACACAAAACACGAAGTGGTAGTTGCAGAAAATGGTTGTTGATTTTTTCTGACACCACAACATCCCCCACCGACGCTACCTGAGCGACTAGTGCTTTGTAAAAACTTATCTTGGCCAAATATTTCATGACCCTTGGCACTTCCTCGGGCCGTCAAAGTACTTTTTTTTGTTTTCATTCTTCTTGGGGACTTGTCCTTCTATGGTTTGAAGTAGTTTCTTTTATTTGCCGATGCTGGCTCTCCAAATGCACTTTGGAGATTTGGTTCTCGAGTGCGCAGACCTGCGCCGTAATTATGAAATGATAGCTCTGCTGGTAGGGGTCAGGCGGGGCGATTTCGAGTGTAAATTGAGGGGACGGGTTTGTATCAGGGCACTTTGGGTGCAAATTTCATTTGAGCATATTGAAGCTGTTGGTTAGTGATTGTGGAGGTGAAGTTGTAAAGTCAGTCACAAGCCAATATGGCCCATCATGCCAGCGTTTATTTCCTTGGCATAAAATGACTGAGGATATTTCTATTCCCCCTGGATGGGATGCCAGTCCATCACAGGTTACTTCCCAGCTAAATGCCGGTACCCATTTATACTCCTGGGTGGAGAGAGGCAAGTGGGGATGAAGTGGCTTGCCCAAGGACACAACATATGACAAGCAGCTGGATTCGAACCCCTGACCCTCTGATCACGAGTCACAAACCCTAGCCACTAGACCACACTCTCTCACTTGTGTCGGGTGGGGGGGGGGGGGAATGCGCGCTCTGTCCCCTTTAAATATCGCAAGAATAGTCGAGACATTTCGTCTTGTACAAGTTATATTTTGCGACGGGTAAATTTACGAATTTGGTTGATACGTGAGATAGTTTTCCACGTTTGTCCACTGATGACTAATTTTCCTGGGACCCATACAGCCAAGCTTGTTATAAATGGGTGTTTCTTAAGAAATTGGTGGGATGTATACTCGCCTCGTGTTTAGTCCTAAACTCACTGGAAAATGTTTGTTAGAAACTTTCCCGAATCCTACAAAATCAATCAATTTACTGCGTAGGAACCAAATAATATCTTTGTAACATTAACTCTGAAGGGGCACCGAGACCCAATGTACAGTAATAGTGGAAGGGATTTACTTCGTCAATCCTACAAAATCTTCCAAAACGTTCAGATGTGGGGGCTTTATCTCTAACATGGGCTGTGAGCTTTACACCGCTCGAAAAATCCCAATTAAGGTGTCTTAAAAGGAGTCCCTGGCAGAATAACTTCCTGGTCAAGGGTTAAGGATTCAAACGATTGATCCACCAGACACCAATTGATGTCAGATGCCCAATTGAAAACACACACATAACCCACACAAGATGATTATTCTATATAGGGCAAGGTTCTTCGAAGTTGGTCGGTAGTTTCTTACATCGATTGCAGAAATTAATGACAAGATTTGACATTGTGGAAACCTTAAACCCTTAATACAGATGAGGATAATTCTCTCGGATGCCATTAACAATGCCAAATACCTCGTGTTGGTACTCCGACGGGATATTAATTGGCCGGATAATCATCAGATTATGACCGGGGAAAACGCGACTTTTCCACCCATCGATCTTTCGGGCCTGTGTCGGTAGTCTGTCAATCTATAGATTAGTCCGTTGTAATGCCCACTAAATGAGCAATGCCTTCTTTCTTGTGGACCTTCTTTTGAAAAAACTTGCTAATGATCATTTACCTGGGTTGTTCTGCTAATGGAGAATCTGTCTTTCTTCAAAACTCGCTAATTTGTGGGCATTTTGTCACTGTTACAAATTTCCTCAGTCCTCGTCTATTAGTACATTTATGGTCGGATCAAAGTGATTATAACGCTGACCAAATCACGATTGCGTGCCCTTTAGTTAACCTTTTAAGAGAGTTTTGTGTTCCTTGCACACGGGATTTGTGAAAAAAAAGACGAAAGTTCCCGGCTCGGAACAAGACTGTGAGCTTGAATTTCTGGGAGATTTCGGGAAATTGATTCACAAAGTTGCAGCGGAGGAAGGACCATTTTTTTTTCAAAATGGCGACGACCTTTGCATGCAGGCCTATAGGATGATAACATAGGGAAATGTCATGAGAAATCACCATACTGCCAAAAAGATCAACAGAAAACGAAAGATGGTATATGCACTTTCCTTTTGATTTATGTTTTGAACACCTTGAAGAGTCGTGATAATTTTATCTTGATTTTTTGATGAAGAGAGAGAGTATTTATCATTGTCGGTGTCCATGGCGTCATCCTGTGCCCAGGGCTAAGTAAGAAGATTGATCGCTATGGCGTAATTTGCATTGTGTGCACAATGCACATTGGGAAAGAGGTGGATATTTTAGCTGAACGGCAGCGCGAAATCGATTCAAAGTTATCCAAATTTTCCTCTTCTTTTTTAAATATTATCCTGCGGCCTCGAAATGGTGAGCCGTACATCAATTCAATTCGTTACGGGCCGCTTGAGTTGGCAATGATACGATTGTCAGGCAACGACTGGCTGTTTCAAGCGACTGTATCATTACACTGCTAGTCTGCCGAGAGCGAGTACATTTGCATGCTGTAGGCCATATCTACGGCAATCAAACAATCGATGGACACGAGGGAGCAGCCAAGGTATGAGACGGAATGCCAAGTCCGCTGTCGAGGCTAGATTTCATCAGTAAGGGTCGAGCAGATGCGTCCCACGACTTTAATGATGCAGAAGTCGAGCGGACGACCGCCATTTTGAATATTTCTGGCAGCTGCAAGATAGAGATGGGTTTCCTTAAACGCGGTTAAGTACGGTACGCGCTTGGCACTCGGGTATTGATGCTCGAATCCCCACAAGGGAATTTAAATACACATGGGATCATTTGCATTCCCCCCCCCCGAAAGTAACCTCCCATATTATTTTCAAAACGCTTACATGACAATGTAAGTTATATATTAAATACCCCATGAAAATATTCCGTCTGGTTTGCTGTCATTTAGGCTAAAAGAAATCAAGTGATTTCCAACGATTCGTAAACTGACAGATTTTTGTTTTGGAAATAAAGAGTGCTATTGACGAAATTGTGTTTCGTGCTCAAAAGCTTACTGTTGTCGCGAAAAGTGTAATATCCACTGAGCTGAAACTTCAACAGGTTAGGTTTTGAACATTCTTTTTTTTTTTATTTTGAGTGGTGCTATTATAGGAAACGAACAAAATGCATGAAAAGCAAATGATTCTGCCTTTAATTTCCCAGCTACTGAAATGAAAATCATAAATTTCATCCAAGAAAGGGTTATCCCTGATCCGTGAAGTCGTCATACACCCGTTCCCTGGCAGCCATCTTGGAGGCAAACTGGTTTTTATACTTGAACTATTTTTTTAAAAACTGAATTATGACAAAGACCCATTGTCAGAATGCTGCTATATATAGTGTCTACCCAAAAACATAGTGTATACACATGCGCATAAAAGTAAGCTTAATTGGTAAACTTGGCCACCAACGAAGGAAATCCTTTGATCTAATCCCTCGTAATCCTTTAATCTCTTGGTCAAGCGTCCTAACAACGACGAGACATCTTGTCACACAAAAAAGGAAGTACATCCGCAAGTAAGGAGGACAAATTGTACATTGTACTCCACAGTGCACTTGCGGTATTGAAGATCTACGCAGAGACACCATTTATGGTGCAAGAAAAGACGCAGCTCTATCTTCGAACAGTCAGTCTTAAGACACAATATAAAGTGACCTCCTACAAAAGGATGGCACTCTACAGAAGCCGCATTAATCAAAGATTAGGAAGAGGTCCTTGTACATGTATAGCAAGGGATTATTGAGTGACCTACTGATTATCTGATCGTCAGGGACACGTGGGCAGCAGCAGAGATGAGTTTTTGAAAAAGAGTTATAGGACAAGTTGAGTGGCCAAAATGAAGATGATTGTAATTTTTGTAATGGCTTTAACCTTGACCATAGACTGCCTTGGCACTTACAATTTTCTCCATATACAAAAGGTTGTAATCGTTAACAGTAGCGGTTATACACAATTTACAAGGCCGAGTACAATGCACTTGACCACACTAATTAGGAATCTTGTGATTGAGTTGGCAGGCTAGGCAGTGTGTATTTATTTGCTGCGTCCTTTCCTTGATTATATCTGTCTAACCATGGAGGTAAATTGCCTTGGTTTAAGTGATCTTTGTCCACAACTTGCTGAAAAATGAGGATTCTCTTGCGCCAAGGAAACGGAAATTCTAATCGGTTGTATCTGGATGGAAGGGGAACCTTGGAACGATGTCTTTTGAGAATGGGACAAACAAATTCATTGAACTGATGAACGTTTTCAGATTTTTGGAGTCGGAGGTTACATATGTATACGCCACTACAAAATGAAGCTCACTTACATGACAACTATATATAAAGAATTTTTTTCAGACTTGATTAGTGAACAGTCAAAGTCAGGAGCGGATCCAGGAACTCTTGCAAAGGGGGGGGGGGGGGGTTCAGGCCCGTTGGATTTGTTTACGTCCGATTGTTGCGGACAGGGGGACATGATAGGTAATTATTATAACTATAATTGTTATAATTGATTTTTTTTTTGGGGGGGGGGGTCAGAGCCCCAACCCCCATCCAACTCCCACCCCCTCTGTGGATCCGCGCCTGAAAGTGGAGCAAAAATAGTGATGAACGGTAAGGAAAGTTTGAGGTTTTTTCTACCTTTTAATAATGTCAGTGATTTCAAAAGGGTTTTTAATGAGTGTGCCACCGGAGAATTTGAAACGCATTATCTAATCATGGCTGCATTACTTCGTAAGATCGATTTTGGATTTTTTCTTTTAATTCCGGGGGCGTTTGCTTCATCAGAACTCACGCGTCCGTACAATGATTTCCTGAAGGTCAAATCTCCGGAGTTTAAAATTCTCAAACCCACGCAACGCGATACCCATCACTTGATATCAAAATAAAGATCAGGTGTTCATGCCAGACTTGACGATCTTTGCTTTTTCACCTCCAGACAAAATGGCGGACAGATAATCAATGACAATATGACGGCACGAGAATGGAATACCGGGAAAAGTGAAAAGTCAATACGGGGACGCCCACGGGAATTGACGGCGTGCTTTGACCGGGTGAGCCCCGCTGGCTCACGTGGGGATGACGAGTTGTTTGCACCGACACTTACAAAGTTGTTCCCTATTTGTACAAAATGTCGAAATTCACGGCATGCACGACACGATGCGTCACGCTCGTGTGGGACGATTTAGGAGTGCTCTTTCGTTTTTCACGAATCGACCTTCAATTTTTTTTTTCAAAATTAGAGGATTCCATTTTCGAGGCACTGGCCCGTTATTTTCATCGATTACAGTCTCAAATGTAAAAATGCCAAGGTTGCATTTCAAGACTTTCGGATGCATTGAAAAAAAAATGTTTATATCTCCGTGAAGTGTCTCCAGGCGATTTGATGCCGTTCATGCAATACAAAATTAAGACGATAGAATCAAATGGGAAGGAGTGCGCACAGTCATTGGGAAAGTCTTAAAGACATATAGGATCATTTGCTTTTCATGCATTCTATTCGTTTCCAATAATAACACCACTCGAAATCCAATGTCCAAAACCTAACCTGTTGAAGTTTCAGCTCAGACTGGGATACAAATGCTAAGCTTGCAGACTTGAACACGTTGCCAACTAAGGCAAATCTTGGTAAAGCTCGTTGCAAAGGGCCATCTCAAAATGCTCATCATGTTATTTTGGCCTCATGGTATACCGGACACTTAATCGCACACCAGCAGTTATTTCCCCCAACTCCTATTCAGTGGAGGATCGATAACCGGCTATATACAGCGGTAACTCCCATTCGATTGATGAGCAGAGGAGGAAAGCGATCGAACGCTGTCTCAGCTCCACGCGATGTGAACGGCTTCGAAACAGAAACGACCGTTTTCCAAAACCCAGCTTCGGGTTCATCTCGGCTTTACCAGAATTTATACGAAGCCTCGAATGATGTGCAAAACCGATAGGCATCCTCCAAAGTTTGGTCTCAGGTATTTTGGGCTTGATGTTCCTGAAAGCAGGACATGGCCTTATACTGAGACACGATCCCACACTGATGAGAGCCTAAAATTGACTCCCTGAAGTCGATACTGTAAACGAGGCCGTGTTTTAAAACCCTTCACTAAGCAACTTCTTGTCCCACCAATACTTTCCTGCTAGCAGCGTCAATGTATATATCGGAACACCACGAAGAACCCGGCCTCTGGTGCCCAATTCAAGGGGATTTATTTTTTAGGTATAGAGAAAAAGGTGCCTGGCTTTTTTATATATAGGCTATAATATATAGGACTAAATTCAGAATATGAGCTAATCAAACTTTGGCATATCTCTCTTCTGGACAGACTGTTTCGTACCATAAGGCACTCATCTGCCGATGAGTGAATTTATTACATGATTATAGCTCTACAGAGATGTATCGAGCACTGTGAATTGTGATAGAAGACGATTTCATTGGCTATAAAAAATATAGGATGTATATAGGCTATATAGGTTTTCCCGGCTATTTTAAAATGTTTGTCATTCGCATTCACCGTTTATAATACTCAAATTCGTCCATCACCATCCATTTAGTGCACTTCCAATGTTTAATATCGTCTTTTGTCAGACAATTTGAAATTCAGTTCAAGCAGTATTTGATTTCGTCTCGTACGCCAAACAATGTCATTCAAAAATCAAATTCGTCTGATTGATTTTATATAAGACGAATTCGATCTCTGAATGCTGCCATTCGGCAACAACTTGGACGAATTTGATCTGTAATAACGAATATTCTCGACCCGGTGACTAAAGCGGGTGACCAAACTTTAAAATTGAATGGTAAATGACCAAATTGTTTTTGTAAAAAGCGTGTGAATTTTTTCGTGGATTAAATTGGCATGTAGAGTTGGTGAATTTGAATGACAAATGTTTTAAAATAGCCGGGAAAACCTGTAATAACAGCCCCGATAATATCGTGTAGTCTATCTGTACTTTAGCGAACCAGGATGTAGGCCTAATAATATCTAGGTTCGATTTCGTGCCACAAAACGACCGATAAAGAAAAATTGAGTTTTAGAATGGATGACTCGAGGGTTTGAAGTGCAAAGTGCGCTTCAAAGTGCATTTGTTTGCACCAAAGGAGACAAACACCAAAAAGCAACCCCAACAGAAGCTAATCTCACTTTTCAATTCAGTCGCATTCTATTTTTCTCTCTAAATTTCCCCTCAAGCCTCCCAGTCCACTCATATATTACCACGCCGCTTTTCACAAATCGGCACAAGCTGACAGTTAGTGATTTCGGGGGCAGTTTTTGCACCGTCGGGGGGCTGTACCCTACCGGCAGGGGGCGTGTCTGTTTTGTTTAAGAAAAAAAGAGAAAAACTCACATGCCTAGAAATCATAAAAAATTAACGCGTGGCGGTGAGGTCAAGGATGTTGATTTGGGAATTCGGTGGTTGGTTGCGAGCCGACGAGATCAGGCAATTCTGTTCGGTTGTGTAGCGAGTTTTCTTTCAAGAAAATTGGGAGATATATCAAAAAAGCCGCTGCCGCGGTGCCGGGCCACAATAAACAAACCCCTCGCCCCTCGCTTCCTGGCAAACACCTGTTCCGCGAATAAATAAAAATTCCTTGAGGTAATGCTTAGACAATTTTGGAAACTATATTTAGTTCGGGATCAAGGAAACATCCACTTTATTTGTTCGTCTTTTTTGCTGTCTGGTCGTTTTGTTATCAGGGTGCATATTTTCCAGATAAACAATAAATTTTGACTGAAAACTTTATTTCACTCAGTTGTTATACATTTTTCTTTGTCATTTTACTGTAACAAAAAGTTGGTTACCACACTGTTGGGCAACTATGTCACGAAGCTAACTCCTCAATTGGTAACTTTTTTCGCAACAGCTCTCATTGGTTTTGTACACGTTTTCCAACCGAGGAGTCCTCGATTCGGTTTCTGTCCTCGATTCATCGATGATGTTGCACGTGTGTGTCCTCGATTTACACCATAAACACGCACGCACACACGTTTGTTTTGCATACGCTATGTGGATATTCCTTTGTTTTCGTGTAGTTGAGAAAACTCGGTACAAAAAATAACTTTACTTAAAGGGAATATACAACATTTGCAAACATTGAAAAATAAAACTACCAAGTTTTTGCGAAATACCTTAATAGGATGTTGGTAAATGACAGTCTAAGCATCCTGTAAAATCATGGCACCTGGTATACTGTCATTTTCAAGAAAAGTGGTATTTTTGTATCAATTTCCAACGCTGATCGGCCGATCAGCGTTGGAAACAAGTGGCTTTTTTTCAAATACTGGCCCCAATTGACCATTGCACTTGTTTGCAATCGATTACAAACCTATGAACGGGTACGAGCCAGCTAGACTGGTTCCCTGACCTTATAATTCCCCATTGTATGTAAACTGCTCTGTTTCTTCTTATATGGAGTCAGGGAACCAGACTACAGGAAAATGATCGTTTTTCTTGGTTTTTATAGCATTTTCGAACCCAAAACCTCCAAAAAGTCAATGTAACTATATTTGCTTTATATTTCCTACCCCCCAATTCCATCCATTTCTGAAAATTACAGCAAAAGCAAATGATGTATATTCCCTTTAAACTGTAAAAACTCTTTGAACCCAAATTTTTTTGGATTTCCTTGAATGTTTCTCTTCATTCTGCGACAGATAACCCTAACCCGAAAATGCCTCTAAACCTGTTTTCCAGAGAGTACGAAACGTTATGTGGACACGGCTTAGTCCATAACGTCAACACAACCTGCATTATGTGGACATCTTTTGTTCACACGTCCACATAGTGACTATAAGACAAACTCACACGTTTGTTTATGGTGTAAATCGAGGATTTTCTTTTGTTCCTCTTCCCTTTTCCTTTGTTTGTACTTTTTCGCAACAGCTCTCATTGGTTTTGTACACGTGTTCCAACCGAGGAGTCCTCGATTCGGTTTCTGTCCTCGATTCATCGATGGTGTTGCACGGGTGTGTCCTCGATTTACACCATATCGAAATTTCTCACTTCTTCACGATGTATAATAAGGGGCTGTATGCAGCTCTGTTTCCATAAATTCACGCTGTGAGAAACGAGGTTTAACAGACGTGTTGAAAGGGAAACCGAAATGATGGCTTAGCGCCGTCGCTTTGTGTCGCCCGGCTGAAAATTGATGAGAGCCAGTGCCTCGATGCCGATGAATGTGCATGACAGAATGTGTACCTAGCTATCAACTTGTGAAGCTCGTTTCTCCTTCCCCTGTTTCTCCTTGGAGTTTTTTAGGTCAGCGGGGTCACCTCGCGAGGAATTCTTCAGACATCCGATCGGTTGTTTCCGACACGGCGCGATGTGACAAACTCGATTCGCCGTGTGCGCGCTGCGCGCTGTCGATGTCATGTCAGGCCAAAAAAATGATGCTGCGCGTGTGACCCTGCGTGGAATTAGGTACTACAGGACTACTCTATCGAGAGTGACACAAACACGCTGCTCGAAAACATCCGAGATGTGATTTAAACACTGCAGGAGATCGCACTGTGTGTAATAAACCAATTTAAAACACAAGGCTAAACTTGGGTTCTATTCTGAGAGTGTTTTCGAGGTAACCTTTTTTTCGAGTCCCTGAATGACTTGACATATCAGTTGGATCAAGTGTCTTAATTCTAACCTTTATCCAATATTTCATGGCACATGACTATAACAGACTCGGACAATGGCTTGGCAAGTCTTTTCGTGCATCTGGTCTACACAATGGGTCGATTTGGCCCAATCATTGGCGTTATTGGGTATCCTATACGATAGCACTGCCCAGCTCAGTGAACAAAGAGGACACGAGCCAGGCCTTCTTGAACCAACACAAAAAATGACCCCCCAACAACACTGACTCCGACTTGAGTGAGAAAGCCTATTTATAGAAACAATTTGGTGCTCAAACCAGAGGAAGTAATTAAAGCGAAATGTTTTGCACCGGGCTACGTCACAAAAAAGTGACATGCACGTGTGTTTCCCGCGCGATAGAAAATGATGGCGCGAACAGACAACTTCCGCAAACTGCGAACTGAAATCTTCCAATAACATCCGCTAGACGCAATAAAAAAACGACCCCTTACACTAATACCAATTTCCATGGTCCGATTATTATTTTTTTTCAGTAGGAAATACGATTTTTCATGTAATCAAGAGGCAATTTTAGACCTTGAAATTGAGGTATTAAAAGTACTTTGTGTACAGATCTTTGATGTTCATTATTGGAATAAAATCTCCTCTTGCATGTTGCATTACTCTTCACTAACGTGAGTGATTATACACGTTGCAGCTTAGAGGCACATAGGATCATTCGCATTTATCCCAAAATTAACCAACGTTTTTATTATCAAAACTCCCTTAGTTGGATTAAAAATCGTACTGGTACTAAACGCCCGTCAAATTATTTCGTCTGGCTTGCTGTCACTAAGAAGAAGTCAAGAAATGTAGGTCAGCAAGTGGACTTGGAAAATAAAGAGTCACAGTCGAAATCGGTGTAGGATCACTGATCACAACGTCGTGCATTGGTTTTTTTTTTCAGAACTGTTTTCTCGAAAAGTGTAATATCCACTGAGCTGAAATGGCAACAGGTTATGTTTTGAACTTTCTGCTTTGATTTGGAGTGGTGTTATTATTGGTAACGAACAACATAATGCATGAAAGGCAAATACTTATAAAGCAACTACGTTTTTGCAGGTTGGAATGTGAAAGGAAGACGCCGTTGAAAAGGGTGTAAGCTACTGAATACTTTAAGCCAAGGGAACACAGACAAAGATGGCGTTCTTGGAATTGTCCAAACATTGAGCTCACATATCCCTAGATCAGAGCAATAGATCCACATTGAGCCTCAAGTCAGGGCCTTAAATCTCCTGGAGCCGGAACTGAAAACATATCCGAGGTTTCATAAACCTTTAGATCTTGCAAAGGATGTGTTTTAAAACCAAAAAAACTTACCTGATGACCAGGAGAGATGGTCGACCGAGGATGAAGTTTGGATAGACTTGAGGTAGTCCACTGCTGACTGTAATAAGTCCATCTGCTCACCAGTCTTGGAGCCATGCTGGAAGATTCGAGAAAGAACGACAATGTTGGAGAAAAGACGAGATGGAGAAATGGCGAGAAGGTTGGAGGAATGGCGAGAATGTTGGAGAAAACACAAGAATGTTGGCGGAAAGACGAATCTGATTTGCAAGACAAGCATAAGGTGTCAAACTTGGCTGGGCAATCGGCCACCAAATCCTTACTTTACACCGGAGTTTCCCCAAATACACGCACTGATATGAGCATTTTTCGAGATTCGTTGGTCGTTGGGCACAATAAAGTGGAATAGATATTTTATATGTGGCCAAATGTACCAAATTTGAATATAGCACCATCCTATATTATCCGTCACTTCTCAAAACGGCAAATGAAAGAATCCATTTAGACAGCGGCAGAGGATCAACAAAGAGAGGGGATTTTTTTTCTGTGACCCTGAAACATCCCCTAATTGTAACGTCCTATTTAGCCAATTTGGAAGTCTTGGATGTTGTTTATTTTGGATTTAGAGGGGCTCGCCACGCCCCTAAATACCTCCCCGAACAATTACGCACCCGCTGTCAAAACATTGTTAAATTCTGACTTGAAAAGGCACCGTTAGATCCATTGTGTACCGTAATTACTTGAAGAAAGGTGGCTTGTGCCAGGTATAGTCACGATATTTCAAACACAAAACACGGAACATGAAAGCATCATTTACAATAACACCAGCTATTTGGAGTGACCCCATAAGGTCACGCGAGGACCAGAGCTCGCTCTTAAAACATCACCGACCCTAGGGCGGCTCGACTGACTATCGCGCAGGTCAATTAACCCTCCAAAGCGAGGCTAAACTTGTGGCGTTTAACTGGCGTGAAATTGCTCCTACCAATTACTCGGCGTGCGGGGAGCGCGCGGGTCTTTTGTGGTCTCGTGTTTTTACTAAATTCGACGATATTGTCCGCGTTTTTTTTGGCTGGAGACAGATGAAAATGCCTGCGGGATTTTGAAGTGTGAATTGTTCGGCGGGTGATGGATCGCGTGCGTCTTACACTGCGACTGACTTTCTACGCGTCGGTTATTCGCGTGCGGACTTCTTGCTACCGTGACAGGATGGCGAGTGCACATCATGCATGCCAACTTCACAGAAATTTGCTCAGCTTGAAAAGTATTTGCTTACCAAAAACAGGTTACCAGCTAAAATCTCGTCTGATATGTGCGGTTTGTGACTGGCTCTCTGCTGATTCATGCTTAGCACTTAAAGTTGCCAAGCACGAAATTGGGTGGCTGATCAAGTTCGAGCGTGAATAGAATTGACCACTGTTATGTTGCTATCTTTGCTCGAACCCACACTAGCCTATACCGAGGTTCGTCACATCGCTGGTTACCATAGCCGGGAGCAGCATAACGCACAGCAGGCCGAGCCCATGATCAAGAAGTGTCGTGATGACGTGTTGACCATCGTTTCTGACAAGAGACGTTCGCACGTTGCTGTCAATGCGCAGGTGTAAGCAACGCCACGAATCGTCCACCAGTCGACCAGTGGTACTCGATCGAACTCGCTTAGGGTTGCTGCTTAAATGGAAATGGCTGGACAAACTTGTTGCATTGTGCGTTACGCCCTCAACACGGTGTGCACGAAATAATCGTACTCATTTTCGAGTGTCTAAGTTTTTTCGTTCACTGTTTACTACCACATGCAAAGTTGCCACCTCTCGTGGAACGCAGTTGCCCAATGCTTACGATGTCTGACTCGTGTGCGATGGTACGTGGGTTCGAACCCCGCCGGGGACAGGGTGTCTGTGTTCTTGGGCAATATTTCTGACGCAATAGTTACGATGTCTGACTCCTGTGCGATGGTACGTGGGTTCCCCGCCAGGGGCATGGTATTTGTGTTCTTGGGCAAGACACTTTACTGCAATTGCCTCTCTCGACCCAGGAGTAAAAATGGGTACATGTACAGGCCAGATTGCGCTGGTCTCAGCTGAACTGGGGTACAAATTGTGGAGAGTCTTGAAACATTGGTAAAAAGCGCTAATGTTCATAGTCTCTCTCTTAAAAACTGAGCCAGAGATGACGTAGAACAGTAAAACGTGCACATTAATGACTCAAGTTGCTGACTGTCAGACCCGTCAAAATGATGACTCACTTGCACACACCAGAAAAAAACTACAACATATAATCTCCATCGACGTAGCTACCTCGCCTAAAAATGGGTAGGTCCGCCATGATTATATACCCCCTTATAGATTGGACAAAACCTTGGTTTTGAAAAAGACCGAAGCCCAAACTTTAGCAGTCAACAAATCCACCCTATTTCCCAGGCTAGCCCACTCGACCTTTAAACACGCACAAAAGACCCAACTCTGTCTTTTTGTGCGCCGTTTATTGGTAATGAAATTTGACACTTGGCTGACTGCGCGGACCAAAAAAAAAGACCGTTTTTGTCCCTCGTCGTTTCTTTGACAATTTTTTTTTCCTTTGCCAATTTTGAAAAAGCTAGCACCTGTGAAATTTGGGAGATTATTTGAAGTGGTTTATTCAGATGCGAGGCTTTAAATTTCAACGATACGAGTTTAGAAGTGCGGGGGTTTGAAGCCGAATTTTTAAGCGGCCGGGGACGATTTGAAAAGGTCGGTTCTCGTCGGCATAATATCCGGCGGACATTTTCCCTCTTTTTAACAAAATAGTCGATTCAAAGTTAAAAAGGGTTGCTAAAATGCAACGTAATACGTGAATTAATTGCATTCAATTTTCTGGCTTGGTTTTTGGTTTCTTCGTGCAATACTTTCATATAGGTGAATGTTTTGCGAAGAGGGCAGTCATCTCTAAAGGCATAAAAGATAATTTACTGCTCATACATTTTGTTCGTTTTCAATAAAAACACCACTCAAAATCCAAAGAAAATTTTTCAAATCCTAACCTATTGAAGTTTCAGCTCAGTTTTTCTAACAATCAGTCAACACGATTGATTGATAGTTGGAAATCATATACATTTCTTGATTTCTTCTAAATGACAGCAAGCCGGACGGAATAATTTCACAGGGTGTTTATAGTACCAGTACAATCTTTAATCCAATTAAGCAGTTTGATAATAATTCGGTATAGGTCACTTTTGGGATAAATGCAAATGATCCAAATATGCCTTTAGAGATAACTCTCCAATGGACAGTTGTTCAGAGACCGGTTTAACCATAAAAACCTCAACCAAATCTATCGGCTATACCAACTCTACTGCAGACATTTCATCTCAACTTGGCATGCATGCAAAAGGAGGTTTGAAGCTTTTGCATTGAATTCGTTCGTGCTCGGCTATTCATGAATGAGGAGATGAAAGTAAGAGTCGTAAGATCATAACATTTCAACGATGTACGAAATAAGAAGATGCACACGTGAACCAGTTTGTGCCTGCCAAGAGTTTTTTTTAAGTCCACAGAGGGCGTATTCCATTGATACAATTGAAATTTCGCAAATACTGTTGGCTGCTGTTTCCAGGGGTTCATATTTCACAAAAGATAGCGTGACCTTTTGCTCTGGGAAAACAACACATGCAACAGAAGAGTATTTTAAGGATGATAGTTCAGGGTTAAAAATATGTCTAGATAAGTGAGATTTGTACCGTACATTTTTGATCTTTCGAAAAACACTTCATCATGTATTGCATCCTCTCTGAATCTCTTCTACCTGCCCACGTGTATTATTTTGATGAACGGATAAACAATTCTATGACATCTCGAGACGATTGAGGAGATAACATATTTCTTGATTCGCGTACGTCATTGTGTGGGAGTTGATCTGGTGTTATGAGAATTTCGTTAACAAAAATGTGCCCGCTGAGAGCTGTAACTTGAAGTTTGTTACAAGTTGATATTTAAAATACAAATGATGGTCAGAGCTTTTGCTTTCAAATGTCGAGATGTCATCCAAAAACGCACATCATACAATTTCGAGAAAGCTTTATAGAAACAGGATGTATTTGGTAAATTTCGAACTTGTTTACTTTTACACCAGTGTAGATTTTTTTAGAGTTAGATTTTTTTTTTTTAACGAACAAATGTAGATGTTTTTACAATTCCATAATTTGGTCTTAACATGGAAAAGGGAAAGGCTGTACTTGCTGGATTGAAGACTTGAAGACAATGTTTTGAATTGTTTGTTATTTTCTGCTCAATATCCTAAACAAATCATGTTTGACATTAAAATGAGTTTGATCAAAAAAATGGCATCACATTACAGCATAATTATCTGTAGTATGCCTGCAAAATGTACGCATGCATTTCATAAAAGCTTTTACAGCGAAGGAGTTTTGTGAATTTTAATCCCGATCGTTCGCTTGGCTAGTCAAGAGTGAAATACAGATAAATTGCTTTTCTTTATTTTTTTTTGCCATTATGCGCTCAACTTGCTTGGACAAGGGGCTTGATGGAGCCGATCCAGACGGCATGAATTATGCATTTCAATAATTTTCTAAAAAAAGGGTTATTTCGTTCGGCATTGAAGTTTACGATCCGTAACTTGGGCGGATGGTTAAAGCGTGCATGACGGTATCTCGGCACTTAGCTGCGCGGCAATAGCATGTGTGTTATGATTATACCTCGTGTTCATGTTTTTCTTCGTTTTTTTCCCCGCTTCCTTTTCCCTTTTTTTAAGCTAAGCTTTCGGAACTCCGGCTACGCACGCGTACGACGACCCTCCCGCCGAGTGAGTAAAGAAGAAACGGCGTTTCAGGTCACAGGATCTTTTCTGGGGTGATTGTTCGTGCGCTAACACGCGCAACACCGGGCCAGAGCCCAAAACACAAGAACTCCCTTAAAAAAGAAAAAGAAAACAGAGAATAAACCTAAACACGGGTTTTCGAAGGAGCCCGACTGGATATTTGCTACGCCTTTCTGAAACCTTTCACCCCAGCGTGAAATTGAATAAAGAAAAGGAGCGCAAAAGAAAAAAAAATCAGTCGGGGATCAGATCAGAGCATGCATTATGCGTGCTCGGTGACCAGACTGCCATTTTGTTTCCGGGCGAGTTGGCCTCGACACTATAGGACGGCCTACTGCGTGCAATTTGTCCGACAGAACTCAATCAGAAAGCCCTGGCGCTATCGCCTATACAGTCTTAAGGGGCAAAAAAAAATGGCGACAAAATCAGTGGATGTTTCCTTTGTATACATAAAAGAACCCTAGCGCTGCGCACTAAGGTAAACACGCCTGGCGTATTTATTCAACAATACCGGCGAGAATTGATATAATAATAGACGAATCGATACGGAATATTGATCAGTCAGGCAAAAAGGCACCTTCACTGTTTGACATCCGCAATTTTACAAATTGCACCAACTTTATTCTGCAGAGAACGACCGTTCAGTTTTATTTTTTGTATGCATGACGATCGAGAACTCAAACACACACTTATCGAATCACACGGTCGAGTTGCCGGTGCGGTGCCAATAATATTAATATTCTTCACTTCTCCTCATCTCAGCGAATAAAAGGCGCAGAAATACAATAATGCGCGCTAATTTATTGCAGTGAATGTGGCCTTTCATTAAAAAGGCAGCAATATAGCAAGGACCTGTTGTAGAAAGGTTGCAGGACCTGTTATTTCAAAAGTCTGCTTGGTGAGGTTGACGGCTGCAACAAAACGAGAACACCAAATTTCAACCATGGTCAAAATTTCTGCGGAAAATTAAAGTTTGAAGGTTTCGGAAAATATTTAGAACCTCTTTTTAGATTTTATTTCGGGAAGATACTGTGAGGAAATGTTGATATCGGTTGCATTTCTTTCTTCAAAATGTAAACAAAGTGGTCAGCCGTTGGAGTGCAAAATGCTTTTTATGGGGAAAAGTCCGAGGCTAATGTTTGTATCTGCAAATTAATTAATCATCATCATTTCCAAAATGTTTTTAACTGAAACTACCAAATGGACAATTCTACCGTCTAGCTTTATATGAAACAAGTTTTCTTGAAATAAAATTCCAATAAGAGTTGAATTATGTTATTACAACATCAGCTCAAACAAAGACATGTTACCATTACCAGATTCATACGTGCAATCAGACCTTTTGTTAGTTCCCCTCACCTATGGCTGTTTAATGGCTCCGTGGTTCCTTCACCTACGGCTGTTTAATGGCTCCGTGGTTACACAGAAGCCAACGTCAAACAGCAGTAAGCACAGAAATCTGCCTAGCAGAAAGAGCTCACCAGCCAAAATCTCATGCAATGTATATATGCTTTGTAACTGGTTCCCAGCTCATTCATGCTTAGCACATAATAATTTCCTGAGCATATTTACCGATAAGCACCTAAAACAAAACATAAAGAGCCAGATTCCTGGCGCTGCTCAGCACAAAACTAATGCTAAGCATGAAACTGTGGTGCAAAACAGGTGACCGACCAAAATCTCATTCAATGTGTATAGGGTTTGTAACTTGTTCTCAGCTTAGTACATAAATATGCTTAGCAGTAATTGTTTTGGCTTGGCAGCTCAATCATATAGGGTCAATACAGGTCATTTGAGAGGTATTTGGCACGCTGGAAAAAAAAATCCAATTCAAAACCAGACAAAGGATAGTTGACTTCGCTTTATTTCGCCAAGGGTAAACAAAGGAGCAGGGAAAACCCTTAAAGACGATTATAAGGTGCACTGGCTCCAAGTTTCTACCAAGCAAAGTAGGGATCGCTTTAACAAAATCAATTTTATAGCCATTGTCTTTGTAATACGCAGGGACGCAATGCCTTTTTACTTATTTGAGGGAGGGGCACAGGTTTTGTGGTTTTTTTTTGTTTTTTTTACAGGCGAGAGATTAAAAAACGGATCGATTTTGTTCAGATCGGATTTACGAAGGATGGAGAGGATCATTTTCGCGTCGATGAGCATGGAGATAGGCGGATTGGGGAGAATTTTGGAGGGATTTTGACGGATTGGGACGCATCATCCACCGGTCATTCCCAGAAGAGCGTGTGGGCCAGAACAAAAGGCTGCCTGGCGTACGGTACGGTTCCAGGGTCGCGTGGTGGTCAAAATCCTGCACGAGTCCGCCACGCCACCCCGTCAAACCACACCACAGCGCCGCGTGCTCACCCAACCTGGAAGCCCAATTTGCATACAGGATCTTTTGCAAGTTTTACTCTAAAGTAATACTGAAAAAAGTGCATTCCGTGAACAGGACTGCAAGCTTGTATTTCTGTGAAAATTTGGATGAATTTTGGGCCCTAAAATTGCTCCGTTTTGCAACGGAGCGTAGGCATCATTTTTCGAAATGGTCGACTACCTTTAGGGGTGATTATCTTTGAATGGAAAATTCTACCAAAAGTCATTGATTTCCCCCCCCCCAAAAAAAAAAAAATGGTACAGATAATGAAAGATGATGAAATAAGCTTAAATTTGATGTGGGTCTCAAACACCTTGAAGAGTTGTATGTTTCCTGAATTTTTTTATTTTTGAAGTGGGGGTGCCTTTCGTGCAATAATTTTGCGTTTGAGCATACAACACCAAGTTCGTGGGGGTCTCACTCTGGATAAGAAAAAGGGCTCTGTACTCGTGAAGCGGAGGTACAAATTTCAACAACTTGTTTGTCTATCGTGACAGAAAATGTCAACTTGGGGTTTATACACACGCATTGTTTCCAAAGGTTGGATCCGGTTGGTTGGAAAATAAGCTAGCGACGGCACGAGCCAATCCCTGGTTACGGTAAACTTGTTTGCAGCACACGTGGGTGTGTGTTTTCCGGTCCTGATGTGCTGTCGTGCATGCTTAGATCTTTAACCTTTATGTATTGAAAACCAAACCATGAAAAGATTCGTAGGTAGGAAAATAATCTATTAAAAAGCAAATCTATAGCCCATTTTGGGCTGCGTTTTTGGCGTTTCGGTTACACTTAAATTACGAAATGACGACCACAGTTGAACCGAGACTTGCGATGGGTTCAATTACGTTTCAAGACGGTGGAAAGGTTAACAATAGCACTTTCAAAATCTAGGATATGAAAGCCCAATTCATAAGCTTTCTTTTAGTACAGGAATCATTCAAATCACTCATGTAATTTTCAAGTTACGGAATTTTAAACACAACCAGCGTTTCAAAGTTCTGTCTACGGATAACAAAAAGCGTTAAGTGTTCTTTCAGCAAAACGAAAACAAATCACATAGGGATTTGTGTGAATTGTTTTCGTTTCGCTGAGAGAACACATACGTTTTTTTGTAATTAATTACAAATGTTTTTACGTGCCTTTAACTATAGGGACTATATAGAAACTATAGTGTGTCGTCACGATGATGTAACCATTCAGCATGGAAGTACATGTACATTGTACAACTCAATATCGCGATTCAGACTAAGGATTGCGACACACTGGGGTGATCTAGGTCGAACAGGTCTGGTCTTAGCTGACAAAATGCAAACTATATGCGATGATTCACCGGCTACTGTCACCCCAAATTGCAATCGGAGGCGAGGATTGTTCGAACTAATGGAAGGCCAGACAGCGTTATATTCATCACCACTGAGATCGACTCAGGGCGTAATGCGATAGGGCACTTGAACCAATGATTCATCCCAGGACTCGAGTGGAGACTAGGTATTGTATTGCCCCTTGAGTGGAGACTAGCCATTATTGGATCCCATACGCCTTGTACATGTTAAGATTGGCTGCTCAGTCACTTGGACGGGCGGATGTGCCAGTGTAAATACTAAATAGTGACCGATTTTACGCGCGAGTGCAAATAAATTCTGCGTGTATATTTGCTATGCATTAGTGGCTATTCATGCATTAATTTGATTAGTACGAAATCGAGGCTATTGGTGCATGGTGCTATTGGTGGTATGGCGTTTTGAGTTTTGCTGTTTTGCAGCCATGCCTCGTTTTCATTTCAAGATGGCGTCCCAGCCCAAGGAATAATTTGTCCCCAAAACCGCACCTGCACACATACAATAAACGACGTCCCGCGCCTCCTGTTCCCTGGAACAATAAACAGGCGGGCCAGGGCTGTGTTTTTCCGGGCTTGACTTTTGGCTTTAGCTTCGGAAGTCGACAGAGCGAATGTTACACAAACATGGTCAGAATAACACAGAAGATGAGTCTAAACAATGCTCCAAAAGGATGGCGAAGTCATAAATCTGGCTGTAAACACAGACTACAGGGTCTAGCATTTATAAAACGTTAATTTTGGGCAAAATGACGTCCATGAAATTGTAGGTTAATTGGGCGATAATTTAAGAACGGTAGCAGAAGGCATAGCTTGGTATGGATTTTTCCCCTAGCGTTGTCAAACACAGAGTTACCATGGCAACGGCACAAAATGGAGGTCGCAGCATAATTGATAGCTAAATTGTAGATAATTAGTTCCAAGGGAAACGGCGGTTGGGGCAGCGGCGTGCTATAAAAAAAAAATCGATCCATTTTTTTTTAGGTGGGTGGTTTGTGTTCCATGTGAACATGCATGAGTTGACTAGAAACTAATAACAAAGTTTGTTAACAAACGGACCTCAAATATGACTGAATGCAAACGGTCTTTAGCACGTGTCATTATAACCAATCTTGCAATGTATATCAAGTCTTGGATACTGAAAAGTCATTGGTCTCTAAAGATCACGTGTCAAATTTGCATAAAACGACCTCTTTCACATTATTTAACGTCACTGGAATACAAGCACATTATTTTTTGCGCCACAAAAGCACTTTTTCTTCTGCTCAAAAGATGTGCTAAGAACATCTTCTAGAAATTTTACCAGTTACTCGTCGGAAACATGCCGGCTACATCGAACCAGGGGCTGGCAGCGTCGTTGTGTTTACTTAATCGCCAAGGAAGCATGAGATCCAAAAATCATTAGCTAGTCCCAGTGAGAATTTATTTTTCTCACGGGAAACCCTCCGTATTTCAATCAACCGTTTTCTGAATACACAGTAACAAAAAGAACCCCGGCAATAGTCCGTATCCATATAGCGTTACCAGACTTTACACAAATGCGCGGAAGTAATTGAATTGCAATATCATTTTTGATTCATTTTTTTTCCAGGGCTTTTTGACTCAACTTTGTCACGAGAATAAGAAAAAAACAAAAACATGTGCTCCACACTGGTTCTTCAACCCCGACATGGTTCAACAAGCCCGCAGGCGACGCGTCCCAAACGTTCAACGGATATGATCGGCACCATTTATTTTCCTTCGTCGTACGGGCATACTTGTATTTTGCAACCACTTTTGTGTGTAGTGGTTTTTTTTTCTATCGCTACTAGACAATTCATATTTTTTTCGCTGCTTGTGATTTTGTGTTTTGTTAAGGCCCGCCAAGGGATATGATCGTAATGATGAATGTTTTTAGAATACTGGCATCATTCAGTGTGGACGCTCTAGGTGGCGAGGCGGTAATTTGACGAGCATTCATTGATATTTAGGGTAACAAATCGATACGGGGAAATTTCCACAAAAAAAAAAACTTTTAGTGAATACTGAAAAGCTGTTATGATTAATGGGAGGGTGCGGCGTTATAGCTTCTGAGCCGTGGGGTTTTTAAAATTGCGGCTCTGTTTTTTTTTTTTTTTTTTTTTTTACAGTATTTCTTTGTCCAAAGGAAGTTGAGAAGTATCCTTTATTAAAAGATCATACGCTGTCTGTCTGTTTGTCTGTCTGATGTATGTGTGTCACTTTTTTGTGTCACTCCAAGGGTTCGTGGAGAGGCTTGGTTATTGTATGCAGATGCTTAAAGGGAATGTACAACATTTGCTTTTGCTGCAATTTTCAGAAATAAATGGATTTGGAGGATTAGTATGTTATAGAAAATATTGTAAAACTGACTTGTTTCACGTTTTGGGCTTGTAGATGCTGGAACAACCACGAAAACCTATCATGTTCTTGTAGTCTAGTTCCTTGACCCCACTTAAGATGAAACAGAACAATTAATACAATTTGGGGAATTGTAAGGTCGGAGAATCAGTCTAGCAGGCTTGTACCCCTTCACAGGTGTGTAATCAATTGCAAAGAAAACTCAGAATAACTAAATATGAAAAATTAGGAACAGGTTTTGAAAAAGGCCAGTTTTCTCCAACGCTGGTCGGCCGACCAGTGTTGGAAAAATACATTTTTTCTTGAAAATGTCAGCACACCAGGAGCCACGATTTTAAAGGATGTTAATTAGACTCAGTCCCCAACAATTCAGTGGGGTATTTCGTGATAATTGGATCATTTCGTTTTTTGATGTTTGCAAATGTTGTATCTTCCCTTTAAATGGTAGATATACTCCGATTTCACTGTCCTCCGAAGTCACGGTTGGCACGTGAAATATTATAATATAAGTAGTTAAATATGACAACATTATCTCTATATAAAAACACTCCAAAACGCATCGTTATTGCGCAAAACATAACGTTGATGATGAATTATGTGACAAAATGGCTTCACCAAGGATTTCCACGCCCACTTGGGGTCAATATGCAAATTGAGGTCAAAGTATACATTAGTATACGACTCCACCGAGCTTAGCTTACTAATATGAAATATGCTGCACCCTCTGGTTTGATGTTTCTAAAGTCGAAGTCTTGCCTAAGATGTAGCCGAATCGGAAACGAGGCCGGGGGTTGGAAAAAGAGACAGACAATACGAACACCTGCCTTGATTAGAATGAGATGACGTCAGAACTTGTTGAATGACGTCAACGAGGCAGCGCCCCCTACGATGCTGCTAATTGACAGCAACCATTGTATGCAACAAGTGGCTTTCGAAAAGTGTCCCTTTAATTAATCCCGTTATACCCACACAGTGTAGTACACCTTTAAACCTTTTTGAGTCCCAAACGGTGCGTTATCCCATATGCACACTGATGAAAACGGACAAATCAAAAATCAAAAAATAAATGAATTGGAAGAAAAAATGTTCCGAACGTACCGCTTTAATTAGTCCCGTCACTCACACAATGCAGATCCCTTTAAAACTCTCAAATCCCAGGTATGTTTTTATCCCTTGTGCCCATAGACAAAAACGTACCAATCAAAAAATCAATAATGTAATGACTCTCAGAGAAAAAAATGTTCCGAGCGTACCCCTTTAATTAGTCCGTCAAACCCACACGATGCAGTTAGGTATCCCCTTTAAACCTCCCAAAGTCTAGGGGGAGTGTTTTCTCATTTTGCCCGCCTACGAAACGCACCAATTAAAAAAAAATCAAAAATTACAAGGATTTGAAGCTAAATGATATCAACAGAAGAGAAGTTCCATTACTGGTGTTAAATGGGAGTTTTGGCTTCAGGGTCGCGGGGTCAATTTTGCCAACAAATGAAGCGAACTGATGTAAAGAAAGCTTCGGCCAAGTAATTGGCATATGCCCGAACATGTCAGGCGGGTCATAACAACGTGTTAACTAATTTGATATTTATGAAAAGAGAAACGCATATTCGGTCCGTTGGCGTCGGAAGCCATTTTCTATTGCTGCTATTTGGGGTCTTTTAAATTTATGGAATTACATGATCAAAGCAGTTATTTTGGTCGAGAAGTGATGATGCAAGAAGCTGGCATCGCCTATTCTGTATGAAATTGGCTGTTTATTGGTTGACGACAATACGGTTCAGGTAATTGTGCGATTATTATTATGCTTTAAAATTTCGTAAGTGTGATTGTGTTTTTTTGTTTGGCGGCTTTGGGTTCTTGTTATGAAACAGATTAGTCCAAGGTATATTTTTCATCCTCTCGGCCTGCAGCTGTCGGTATTTTAGGGGAATTTGTCCTTTTTTTTATGAAAATGACAAAGATTGTGTTTTTTTGGCAATATGGACGACAGGTGTCTTTTTTGATACGCGTTATAGTGGGCACATTAAAAAAAAAGACACTTTAAATTTATCAAGCCATAATTTTTCATATACCAAAATTTTTTGGAGGAATTTTAGTGTAAAAAATCCTTGTGTGATACAAAAAAATATACAATCTCTGAATTTCGACAAACTTGTACAGAAAGAACCTTTTATGTACTGTCATGATGATTATGACAATCAAATGAAATCACATAAAAAATCCAATCGAAACTAAAGTTGTCCTTTTAGGGAAAAAAACTAACCTAAAACTCCAAGTGAAACTCCAAGTCGTTTTTCAAAAATTGCTTTTTCCAAAAACGATTTTCGACCGCCTTTCAGCGTTCGATTTTTTCGGTGAAATCGGTGAGAGATGCTCCAAATTAAAGAAAATTGAGACAAATGGTTTTCCCATTTTCTCGGGACAGCTGTCTTCGGATCGGAAATCTCTAGACGCGGCTGTCGGTACATTTTTCCAGCAGATGCTAAACTGGCACCACAATCACTGTTCAGACTTTTATCATTTTGTGGGTAGGTGGGTTGGGGGCATCTGGGCTACCCACGCATATAGCCGAACGGAAATGACGCGCTCACGAGTTCTCACGGGTCAAGCTACTGCCTGTTCGAGTCTTGACTTTTGCTTTTGTTAGAAAGTTGAAGACAGATATACACCGGATATATACACACAATCAGTTACTCCTGGTGTAAAGCTGACCCACAAGCGCACACAAATGTTATTCAATATATTTTCAGAATGGTTTTCCACTGGAAGTTTTTCATGCATCTGGTATTGGATTAAGCCCATTATGAGGTAATCCTATATAATAGCACTGCCCGGCTCACTTCACCAGCCAACAACCTGGCTAACAAGTCAACTGACAGACGGGGAGGGGAGTCAGTCAGTCAGTCAGTCGGGGAGTCTGGGAGTCAGTCAGGTACAAAAGCCTATGAAGTAAGAGGGCTAAAATCTCACCCGCCATGGCCCAGCACAATTCCCCAACTAAGAAAATGACATCCCTAATTTGGTAAGGGAGACTAAAACATACACAATCCCGAACTTGACCTGAAATGTCAATGCGGTATCTTTGATGCACCAGCGTTGTTGAAACAAAATTCAGCCAGCCTAAGCCACAACGGGACTTACGGCTCGGATAGAAACGCGTCCCACCTGGGACTCCTTAAATTAGGGCAAATCGAGAGGGTCGGAACATCAAATTGGCAGAGCTCTTAAATTTTCAGTTCGTCTTTTTTCCCCCTGCTCAATCCCCGCAGATGTATACAGAGGGTTTTTTTGCACGATGGAGTTCGTCTGTAATCATCATTGATGTATACGGCCTGTGATTGAATCTCCGAATGATATTCCCCAGTTGTATGTCGAGTTTCACATTGCAAGTTGAGTTGACAAAGTGTTGGTGAGTCATGATTTTACCCTCCGAGCGATATTTACTTGGCTTTAATCCCAGCCTGTTTGGAGAGACACTGGTTTATACAAGATGCTACCTGTTTGAATTATGGGCGGAGCTGCATAATTTTCTAACAAGGCGCCTGTTTAGAGGGATAATAATGTAAGAATCATTACAAAATATTACCTGTTTGAAGTTTGGCAGGAGTCGTTTCAGTTCTTTCAAACTGTGGCCAATTCTCTCCCTGCTTCGCTTCTCGATAGCTCGGCGATGAGTCGACGCATCCTAGGGGAAAAACAAATCGTGACAAATTCGTCAATTTATCATCAATATTTGGCACAGAGATCATAAGGGGATGTGGCATACAGTGACCGTAGAAAGAAGAGTTGACCATGACTGTACAAATTCATGTCTTTCAACGGCGGGCAGTTGCCCTGCAAATTAGAGAGCTAAAGAGACTGAGTGATTGGTTTTGAGTGATGACATCAGGTACACAGGCCATTTATACGTGCCACTTAATTTGTAGACCTTGACCTCCAAATCCGAAATAGCTCGAGAACCAGAAGAGCCAAACATTTCAAGTGCAAAAAATACTGTGAACACCAAACCCAGGGCTAAATTTCATGTAACTGCTTGCTGTATTAGCGAAAAAAATACCCACTTAAACTCAAGAAGATCATGTGTGAGCGTCTTCAAGCAGGGGCCACTAAAGGAATTTTGAGTTGTGCGCATGCGTACACATCCTGTAACTAAGGGTTCTGCGCTTGCGTGGTGAGGCGTGAGAATTTCTGTAAGAATGGTGATCATAATTCATGTTTGGTGTAAAATTCCATGAAATTGGGCTCGGTTACCAGCCAAAAAAGTGCTGTGATGGATTGCTTGTCACTGGTTTTCATCGATGTTTACTCGCCAGTGCACTGTTATCAAAGTTGGGCCTATATATGCAGTGTGAATGTACTATCTCCATTAAACTTTGTCAGACAGTCATTGTGAGATTTCATTTACGGAACAGAAACGATTCTGATTACGTAATGGACACTTTAATAGTTCGAGCGTAAACTTAATGGCTAACGTTTCAAGCTGGAAAGAATCATTAACTAGTTACGTAATCACTTGAGTTTCGGGCGTGATTACGCCTCAAGTTTCCGTGTAATAATCGAGAGCGAAGTGTGGCGAGTGGGAAATTAAATTAAAGAAAACATGCGAGGAAAATTGCAATTAAACTCGTCGCATGTTGAGTGCGGGATCAATTTCCTTGGAGCTGCTAACACAGAATTCTGCTCAGCACAGCAGAGTTATGCTAAGCAAAAACGGGTTACCAACCAAATGGCATGCAATGTCTACTGTTACTAATTGGTACTCTGCTTTTTTTGCTTAGCCACCAGAACTGCTTGGTATTTTCTGCTTAGTAGCACCATGAATTTGGCCACAGGTGATTGGAGTACAGGTGGGCGCGGACATCCGGGATTTTTTTTTTTACATGGCTTATCTAGCTCCCCGACCTGTATTCTTGAAACTCAATAGTTCTTGAGTCTGGAGTGCACTGAATGGTAACACATAGCAACCGATGAAGACAGAGGTGTACAAATGAATAGATGTTTTCATCGGATGACTTCGGCCCGCCCCTACCTAGTGAATATGCGGTCTTGACAATTGGCAACGAAGTTCACACAATCTTTCATATAAGGCCACCATTTTGTTATCAAATTGAGGGTTAACTTGGAAAACAGACTCTTTAACGTCGCGGTGATGTAGGTTACAGGGCTGTTACGTAAGATCAATTCAAGACTCCGAAGAGTGAAGCCCCTCTTTCAAAATAATAGACCGTCTTTATTCATGACTCGGTCATATAGTAAATTGAAAGCGATGTAAACTCTTCATTTTTGGAACTTGAGAGTAGAAATGAAAGCAATGAAAATAAAAGTTCACTACAAATTAATACCAGTCTGCTCTGATGAATAATTTACCATGTGTGATTAACCATACCTTATGTAATAAGTCACATTTACAAAAAAGGGAAAGTGAGGCTTAGAACGCAGTCCAATCATAAAATAGTCTGGCACCATCCCATTCAACTGTTTAAAATGTATAAAATAGATTCAGGGAACACGATTGAAAATAGCTTCATCGCGAATAAGGTCTATGCCTATTATGCAAAAGGCCGACAGCCTTTCAAAGTTTATCAATTCAAGTAAAAAACTGTAAGCAGGCGGAACTTCAGATCTGTTTCCCAGCGTTTTAGACGACTGCATCTCAAGTCCCGGGGACAAGTACATTGTATATCCCAAGTCATCTGGTCTCAAGTCCAGTCACAAGCTATTCAAATGAACGGCGACAAAGGCATCCTTTTGTAATAATGGTTCATCCACTTGCGAAACTGAAAGGACTTGTGATTCATTATTAGGTTTTGCCCTTCCCGACGTCTAACACTGCATGCACTGTATACTCAGTGTGTTACCATACAGTGTTTAGACGTCGGTGAAGGGCAAAATCTAATATTAAATTTACATCACCCCGTCGCAAAATCCATCTTATAAATAGACTTGTGATTTACTTTCGACAGAACTTGGATGAACGCAAATTGCGGTCTCCCTGCTGTGTTGGGATGAACTTCACGTGAATGTCCCCTTCGACTTCCTTCCTATAGCCTAACATAATGACACGCTTTCAAGCGAATGTTTATTCATCGTTTATGTCCATTATTTTCCTGGGTTGGCAGTCCTCAATTAACGAGATCGTATTTTCGTCTTGAACTGCCTCAATCTCCCAACAACATGAAAGCAAGCTTTTACGACAACTCATGCCTGGACTTGCCCGAACCACGCCGCCCGCCTCGTGGGACCTCCGACTAGACTCGCATTAAATCCGTTATCGGGTCTTATACGCTGAGCCAGTGCCGAGTCGTATAGAACTCCACGTGTTTTCCAAGAAGATGTAACAGTGTAAGCGGGGAAGGGAATAGCGCAAGTTTAATTTAGCTATTAACTTTTACGCCAGTGGAATGCAAATTGCACCACTAGAAAAACAAATCTTGAAAGCGCACCTTTTTCTTAGAATTCCTATACATCATCTACAGAACCCCGAAAATAGCATGCATATTTTTCAACAAAGAGGCAAAATTGAATGTTTGATAGGAACATTCTGGGGAGAAAAATACCATTCACAAACACACACACCCCAGAAAAAAAATGCGGTTTTGGCCATAATGTAGAAGTTCTGGGAAAAAGAATGTCAAAGAAAACAATATTATATTGGAAGAAAGTATACTGCATTCAAGGCAACTAAAACTTTAAGGGAAAAAAGATGTTGGAAGTTCATCAAGTCTTAATTTAAGCCTAACAATTTACTCGGAACTATCCGCCGCTAAATTCATGATATTTTGTGAAAAGAAAAGACCTGTTGAATAAAATTAACGATTTTTATTGAGCATTTTTTTGCCTATATAACAAAAAAACATGGAGTTCTCAAAAAAGGAACGAACCACAGCATTAAAATTTAACGACAGCGTGTCTTAAAATTCTGACCGTGAGGCGCGTTCAAAATGATTAATTTATTTGTTGCAAAATGCTATTAGCGCCGCACTCGATTTCTGAAATGCCACCACTGGCACTGGCTGAGAAGAAAAAAAATCCGCATACAAATTGCCATAAATTTATAGCAGTTCGTTACTCATTCATGAAACGTTGGTAATGGAACTTCGGCTTTATATAATCTGTAATATAAATGTCACTTTTTTTTGTGGCTCGGTAGCCAAGTCGTTAAGATCATGATTCATCTATGGATGCAAATAGCCTGTAGGACCAGGCGATATTAAGTCATCATCTTCACTGCTATTACTCACCCGTTGTGTTCGTCTCATCTTTGTTGAATGATCGTGTCTCGTGTGTCCGCCAGGCTATGATAACGAAGGCATCTGAGGAGCGGCTGTAGCTTCTTTTACGGGGGAAATTTTTATCTGATCTGTCGAATTAAAATTCAATGCATTAACAAGACGTCTTTAGGTGGATATCATTCTTGAATAAAACCTAGAATGTTTGTACGTAAAGGGATTGCAATCTTCATTCCTCCAAATCACAGTGGCTTCATGAACCACAGACGTACCGCCCCTTTTCCCGCGTGAAATGAAAAAAAAAAGATCGCCAAAAACTACCATCTCCTGTGCATTATCGTCATCATCGATCACAAAAAGCTTAATATAATAGTAACAAAAAACGGTGTTTTTTGTTCTCTTTCTAAAACTGATTTACTGCACTGATGAACATGTGCGGGTCGTTTTGGCAAGTTATGACTCAGTACAACAGGACTATTTTAGCGCGCTATCTCGACGTCACATCGCCCGGCCGACAGCTGTACAAACCTAGTGGAACAAGCCAGCGCTGCCGAACACAAGACAAACACACAAAATGTCCACACTGAAAAATGTGGCCACTTTTTAACCCCCTACATGCCCTTGTTCTAAACAAGAACAGTGTGGATGCGTGTATGCCATCACAGATAAAAAAAAGAAGAAGAAAAGAAATATAAATACAGGGACTGAAAAAGGGGAGCCACAAAACACGAGTGCAATTAAACGTAAATTTATCATGCGGTGAAATCAAAAGGTAAATATTGGAAAAGGGGGAATGAAAAAATGAATTAACAATTTACCGTGTTTACTACTGCACTTGTTCTGGCGAAGTCACAAAGTTTATATCCATTCATGTCCGTTCCATTATCTGATGCCTGGTCGATGATAAAAAAAATATCTCCACTGCAAAATAAAAATGATCCGTGAGTTTTTATTCACAGGCTGGGAGAATTTTGCGATGTGTATATCCAAAAGAGGCGAGGCTAAGCGGGCTAAACCCCCACGATCTTTGTTCTTGGTGGGTATTTCTCTGAAGGATTCTCCGATGAAGACAAAAAGGTACAAAGATAGAGACTGAAGAAGCGATCATTCACAGATAAATCGCCGGCCAGTTCCGGTGTTGGTTGTCGCACATACCCGCACGCTTTAGTTTTAATCCCGAATTTCCAAGGTGGTTTTACAGCAGACGAGTGCAAACAGCGCTAGGGTGCACAGACAGGGCCAAACAACGGGGATAATATAAAAATTTGGGGGGCACCCACACTACTCAACCATCACTGGGACTCGCGAGCCAGACGCCAAGCCGAGGAGCGCAACTGACCAATGGCGGAGCGCGTAGGACGCTCTCGGCCACGTGCTGCTGGAATGATTGACGTGCAGTGTACGTCCGTCCAGGAAACACTATCAAGGGCGATTTCAATATTCATGAGCGCGGGTCTGCGCGTGACCTGGACCAGCTTACAAAAGAAAGGCTGGGGGCGTGGTCTTACCCGCTCTTTGTACAAGAAATATACGGCGGCAGTGGTGGTGTCTTCAAGTTGTAACACGAACTTTGGTGGTGTCTTTTTATTAAGAGGGTCCATGTTTTAACCCATAAACATTGAACCTTGAAAAACCACGATGTATTAAAGGGGCGCGCACTTTAAGGGGCATGAATTAGTGTTTAAGTCACTGACATGGTGTCATTTTCGACTAGGGTTCCACTAGACTATTACCTTTAATTTACCAAACGACCCGTACAATACAATCTCACGAACTAGACACATGACAATACTGTACAAAAAAAAACAGTAAAAAATGCACTTCTCGAACTAAGATTGTTTTTTGTTTGGACATGAACAAAAATAATAAATCAACAAAAAAGACAGTAGTCAGCCCACTGGCACATGTTATTCTACCTCCCAAATAAAAATAGAACGCACGAAAAGTAGTTGTTTCTGACATCATTGTTCAGTGAAACCCATTGTTACACTCAAGGTAACCCATGAAAAAAAAAACGAGCAAAAGAACAATGAAATTCATCGAGGAACACAAATTTGTATGAAATATTCAAAGATAGACATGCTGCAGTAAGTTTCTTTGTGGTTTTGAATTCACCGTGAGCGGGCGAATCGGTAAAGCGAAACGTAATACTCTGACATTTACGTTCATTGTGTATTGGTATTTAGATATAACAAAAAATGGCGCAGGCGCGCTTACGAGCTTGACTGCGTTATTGGAAAGAGGGAATTTTTGTGTGTGGTTTAATCCGGAAACTGTCCCCACGCGTGAGTGATCCGAATACAGATTAATAAACATCTAGGTACCTTTTTCTGCACTTGTTGAAATGGAAAAACCCAGCATGGTCCCTAACACAATTGTCATTTTTACTACAATATTTCTAAGGTTTGTAACACGCTTCAAATCTTCAGGTTCATTTCATTTCCGGTTTTCTTAAACGATGCATTGCGCAGGATCAGTTATACTAAGTCCCCGGTGTCTTTGCTGATCACGAAACACGATTTCGCGAACAGCAAGTCAGTCAACTTGACTGGCACTGGAAATCACCAACATTTTTGGGTTTCTTCTAAATGACAGCAAGGCAGAACGCAATAATTCACAGGGGGTTTAGTTCCAGTATGATCCTTAATCCGAATAAGCTTTTGTTGTTAATAATTCCTTGTGTATTTGTTAAGTTTCGTATGTTTAATGTTCGTTTTTATGAATGTATTATTGAATTTTTTTTTTTAATTGTCTTGGGACTAAATAAATGCCTGTGGACAATAGTGATTAGGTTCACTTTTTAAAGGGAATATACAACATTTGCAAACATCGAAAAATAAAACTACCAAGTGTTTTACGAAATACCTTACTGGGATGTTGGTAAATGACAGTCTAAAGCATCCTGTAAAATTATGGCACCTGATGTCAAGTCATTTTCAAGAAAATTGTATTTTTGTATAAATTTCCAACGGTGGTCGGCCGACCACCGTTGGGAAAACCTAACTATTTTTTCAACTACTGCTCCAAATTTACAATTGTTGTTTCAGTCCAAATTTTGTTTGCTATTGGTTACATGTTCATGAACGGGTGCAGGCCAGCTAGACTGGTTCCCTTACCTTACAATTTTCCGACATCTATAAATTGATCCATTTTATCTTTAGTGGAGTCAGGGAACCGGACTACTTAAACATTTTTGTTTTTCTTGGTTTTTCAAGCATTTTCGAACACAAAACTTCAAACATGTCAGTTAAACAATATTTGATCTATTATACTAACCCCTCAAATAGTTCATTTCTGAAAATTACAGCAAAATGATGTACATTCCCTTTAAGTTCCAGTCATCATGTTTTGTATTATGTTTTTCTGTTGTGATGGCAAATAAATAAATAATAATAATAACAATTCGGTAAAGTTACTTTTAGGAAATGCAAAAGATTCTAATAGGCATGATCGTCATGCCTTAATGTCCGCTGTTGAGACACACATTTTGACCCAGAAATGAACTGCCGAAAGTCCCCCCTTTCTCTAATAACATGGCCAAAATATATATCTATCCACTAGCCGAATTAAGATCTACATTGTTATGCTAATTATCAATGGACCCGAATTTTTGGAGGGGATAATTTCAGGGGACAATGAGCCAAGTTTCTTTTAACTTGTCCCCCGTGCACGTCGCATGCCGTTATGTCCAATACACGTGGCGGGTCTATTGTTCACCGACTCCAGGGGCACAAAGGGGGCGGTTGTGAGGCCAGGTGCACGCCGGGGCCCCGGTTGGCTTAGCCCGGCTGTACTCGTCTTCTTTGTTCTGGCATCAAAAAACATGTATCTGTATGGCATTTTGCGCTATATAAGTATGCCGTAGGCATACTTTCTCCATAACTAACAAAAAAATACCATTCATCGATTTTTTTTCAATTGCTGAAGTGTCACAGACAGTGTACAAGGTATCTGTTTATTAATAAACCTACCTCCACAAAAGGTTGTTAGGTTTTTAGTTTTTAGACTGAAAAAAAATATAGACCCTATTTATTCTTTGAGGGACGTGCTTTTCTTCCTCAGAAATATGAAAGAGTAGATATTTTGGGCATTCATTTGTCGCTGAATTAAACTGAGAAAAAAAAAAAACACCTCCAACATTGTTGCTGAACGGGATGGGTCTATACAGGTGGTTCATGAAAAATCTGTTAACTAAAGACTTCTGCAGTGAGGTGTTTTTTTTTTTGGTTAAGAAAATTTAAAACGAACCCGTCGAAACTGGTTATGCGTAGCAGCCATGTTACGGGCAATGCCTTTTTTTTGGGGGGGGGGGTATGCATTATTAAATAACGAACTGTGTCATCTATAAAATGGGTGCTACGAATAAGGTATATTTTAAAGCGGGGGGGGGGGTGTTATTATAAACTGTAATTTCGGCATTGCCTGCAAAAAATGACGAACTTTCTTTGGCAGTGTACGATAGGCAGTTATATCATGGAGCTAGCTCCATGGTCATATTAATAACCAGAGAATATACGATGGCATGAAAAGATCGAACCAATATTAAAGACTCTTAAGATTGTTTACACTTTGGAGCAGCTCCCTACCAGCAATTTCCGTCGAAGCGGAGTATTAGGTCGAAAGTGTTTACTGAAAGACCGTTTACTTTCACCGTGCGAGATCATATTATCACTCAGGAGCGTGTGTGGGCGAAAGATTGACTTTTGTTGTTCTCATTTTATGGGGCGAGATCTGCTTTTGTCTACGGAGCGTGCGTGTTACGTAACCGGCATAACATGGCGCTCCTTGGCTGTAATAAACAGATCTGTGTCGGCTTGTTGGCACGCGCTGGCGCGAGCAATGAGTAAACTAATAAGCTGGTGCGCTCACCGCAAAACGCATGCATGTCGTAAAATTGCGGTTTGTCTTATCTTGTTTGACCATGGGTGCATGCACACCCATGTGCCCATGTAAGGACTTGCCTTCTGTATTTGGGAGAACATACAAATTCTACACCGAAAACGGTTTGAATATTTTGTGATTGAAAAAAAGGGATATCATCATCATCATCATCATTAGCCTAATTCAATCCACTGCTGGATGAAGGCCTCTCCACTAACTTTCCATGCTTTTCGGTCCCTTGCCAATTGTTTCCATTTCTTCACTATGAAATAAGAGATTTCATCTCGCCATCTCTTACTCTTAGGCTGTCTTCCTCTTCGCCTCTTCAATGATAATGGCGTCCAATCCGTTACTTTCAGGGTCCATCTGTGGTTGTCTCTTCTCATGACATGTCCTGCCCAACTCCACTTTTTCTTTTTAATCTCAACTATTATGTCTTGTACCCCTGTCTTTCTTCTAAGATCTTCGTTCCTTATTCTGTCTCTCTTTGTGACCCCAATCATTATCCTTTCCGTTGCCCGTACAGTGACTCGCAATTTTTGCTCTGATTTCTTTGAAGGTGCCCAAGTCTCAGCGCCATATGCTACAACTGGGATGATGCACTGGTCGAAGAGTTGACGCTTCATCTTTTGCAGTATTTTTCTGTTCTTGAATATGTAACTCAACTTGCCAAATTTTGCCCATGCAAGTTGTATTCTCCTCTGAATCTCCTCTGAATTCCCAACCTTAAATGTGATCTTCTGTCCCAAATATATGTACTCATCTACTGTGTCCAGTGTTTCATTCCCCACTTTAAATTGTGTTATGCCTGTGTTGGAATTGGACATCACTTTCGTCTTCTTCATATTTATATTCATAAAAAAGGGATATAAGTTTTCTTAATCTTTGAAGTTACATTTTGTCCACGAAGGTTAGTCTCGCACAGCCACCGCTATGAGTCGCTTCGAATATGAATGTTTTGTTTTGGGGAACATTTTTCTCCGTAACCACAACAAACATTGTGTTTTCCAAGAACAGACGACCGATCAAGAAGATTGAAAAAAAAAACGTGCGAGACAAAAAGTTACCTGTATTAAAGCTTGTCGTTACTGAGGTAGAGGGCGCCGCCAGCGACAGCACCTACACGAAGCTTAATGATCAACCGCAAAGGTCAACGACATATTTTCAGGCTCATTATAATACAAAAATATAATCACGGGCTGATATTTAAACTATATCTCCCGGTCGCGGTAAATACACGCATGCATGGCCTGCCTAGCCATCCTTGAAATTGCTACCCATTGAGTTGTGTTTATTTATTCTCACATGCAAAATACACGTCATTGCTACGAGAAACCTGCCTCAAAAGTTTCACTTTCGTTTCTAAATTTTCAGAGAAAGCAACTGTTTTTTGGGGGGACAAAAGTCAATTGCTTTCTTTACGAATCGTTGTTCAGACTCGGTGACAATTCAAATTGTCACAGATCAATTGAGCCGTGACAAGGGGGGGGGGGGGGGCGAAAAAGAAAAACACGACAAGACAGAGAATCATAGAGTTTTCCGATTTGATTTCTGTGTTGTTTTAATCACAATATGACATGATGTTGAAGCATACAGACATTTCGAGTTACGATAAAAATTGTGCAACTAAATTACATGTGTTTGCTTTTTTTTAATTTCTAAACAAAATCAAAATTAAACTCATCATGCTTTCTACAGTTGGTGAAAAATGTAGCTTTTTTTCCATGCTAGTTTTTTTTTAAGTTGAGAGGAAAAACCCCAAAATTTTACAAAATGTAAACGAAAGGGTTTCTTTTATCGATTCAAAATACATAATGAAACAAACAAAATATCTTCTTGTCAATCTATAAATAAAATTGCTTATACATGTAGCTACTTTTCATAAATTATGTAGTTTGAAATGTATCAAATTTATTTTGTCAGGATCTGGTCAAAACTCAAAGAATATTCTCTTTCAAAAGGAACAAAATATGTAAATTATAGGATTGAAATAACGGATCGCAACAAAATAATAAACAATTATACGACAGCAAAATAAACTTCAGCAAAATATACCATTGGGTAAGTATCTCGTATTGTCGCTTGCTCTTTAATCGTAGAAGCACAAAATGACTTGGTGAACACCTTAAAAGAAAAAAAATGGTAGAAACTTGCACTTTAAGTATCTTTTCACATCTTTTCTATGAATTTCGTGTTTCCGGTTTCTCGGGAAGACTACTTATGTTTATGTTTAAGTAATATCCGGCCCGCGTTATAAAAATTTACCAATTTAACTTTAAAGAAACGTTAACTTGTTTTTTTTTTCTTTTTACAAAACACTGACGTGACAAGTAAAATGTACAGAACAAGATTAAACACACGACCACGTTAATTACTCAGATATACATGTACATCAATACAACTGTACAAAGTCACCGCCTGGGTTAATTAATAATTAAAAATTAGTGTTACAATGAAAGGGACTTTGAAATACTGTCAAACTTTATTTATATGTTTCCTAACTCACTGATGCACTTTACTCTCGCTTTGAATTAGACTTGTATTAGCCTCAGCTTGACCCGAAAATTGAACTCAGTTGACTACCTTGACTCCTTAGACCAAACTGACCTGGGACCAGCTCTAATAGACTTGCCAAGTTTTTCGTCTCAAATATTCTCATTTGTCTTCAGATTATAAAGTACAAAAGAGGCAATGAGCATGGACTAATTTTAGTGGCGTTCAGGGGTTTTGAAAGCAGGTGGGTTGTAAGTCCTTAACTGGTATATTTTGCAGAAAAAAAATTGGCAAGTTAAGGAAGACTCCGACCGGGAGAGTGTGGACCTGCGAGTAGTAGCGAGTGCCAGCGAGTGTATTCGTTGATGAGGGGAAGGGGTGGGGGAGGGGGTGGGGGAGGGGTGGGGGAGGGGGTGGGGGAGGGGGCGAGTAGGAATATTTGCAAGCGTTGCAAGTGTTTGCTCTCACAAGACGCGAGCGACTGCGAGTAGCGCTTGTGAGTTGTACCGAGTGGCGCGCCCCAGAAGCTATCTGGGATGTTTACAAGATGTTTCTTCCGGATGCTGTAACTGAACTCGCTGGCCTTGCGGAGAGCCAGTTGTCCTCTCAAACAAGCGAGCGACCTTCCAAGTTCCTTGCGAGTACCCTACAAGTACTTGCAGAACTCGTTAAGTTTTGAACATGTCAAAACCCGGCGAGCAACAGCGAGCATCCCCTGCCAGCTGTGAGTACCCGCAAGTGCGTTGCGAGTATTCCCTCTCCGACGAGGCGAGTTTCTGACATTCGCACCCACTCGCTTCAAACTCGCAGGTCCACACTCTCCCCGTGAGAGACTATCTTTAGGTGGTCAAGTGGTAGATGCCTGCATTGTAAGGAGGTCGGGGGTTCGAGTCTCACCCAAGCAAGCTGGTGAATATTTGTCTCACAAGTTCTCAGTCGGCACTGCGTACACAGTACTTATAAAATAGCATCGATGAACAGCAAAAACCAATATGGACACAGCAAATGGTTATTCTTTTGTGGACGGTGGGTGTAACTTGCATAAATCTGATGAATCCCCCCCCCCAAAAAAAGAAGAAACAAATGGCACTCCAGCATTACGAAATCTTCTGATAAATTTTTCTGAAATAAATTGGGCTTGGCAATTGGAAGTATCCAAACTACTGTAAACCAAACTCTTGAACAATATTTGACAAACTGTGAGTTTCAACAAAAATCTGTAATTTAAAAAAACCCAACCAATTGCAGGTTTAAAAATACTATTTCTTCTTCTTCTTCATTCATTCATTTTCATGATGACTTGATGAGTTGGGCCCAACTGTCCCTGTCGAGCATAGTGTTGGAAAGAGATGGACCACTCAGACCAGTTTCTAGCTCGATGGATGTTTGAATGACTAAATATAAGCTCGCAGGTGACGACTACAAAATGGTCCTTGAAATTTTTCGTCCACCTTGCAGAGGTCATGATAAAAAAATAATAAATCAGACTGGACTGAAGACTAAGAGGTCATCACTAAGGAAGGACAGGTCACTGCCATGGAAACAACATGATGTCACACTGCAAAAAAAAAGGCAGCATCTCTGAACAGAGACATTCATTATGTGAAATAACATTCATTATATAACTGTGGTTGACTAGTACAATCTGATATTGCTTTTAAAGTGTTAAAATCTACAATGGTAATACTGCAAACAGGGAATTATTATAAGTAATTCTGTCTATGGACTTCGTGCAATAGTGGTACAAATTAAAAACTTTACGCTCTTATTAAGTCGCAGAGCGCCCTCACAGTTCGTGCACGGAGCCCACTAGGGGATAAATCTCTGCTCAATTTATGGATGGACACAAAAAAGTATATATGCATTGCTACGCAACGCTCTAAGCAATATTTTTCTTCCTAAAAGCTTCATAACTACGATTTTTTTTTTGCAAATTACACACGAATTTCAACCTTAAGATAACCTGAGTAATCGTAATGAGGCTTTTTAAATTCCATCGCCAAATTTTAAACGGGATTTAGGAAAAATTAAAAATATACAGAAAAATGTAAATTACTACAATTTCTCCTATTTCATTTTATAGAACAATGTTAACAAGTTTCTGTCAGCATACAAGAAACTGTGTTTAACAATCCATCACACAAAGCCAGTTTGTGTGAAGAGCGCCCTCCGGTGTCCACATTCTCTACCTCAAATCCGAATCAGCCACAACAATAGAAATATATTTCACTTAACTAAAAAATTGGATGTGGTTTTCTCCATAGATCCACAATGGAAAATCCATCATACAAAATAATATACAAAAAATGAATGTTTATGAGTGCAATGGTAAGAATAATTTCATGAGGTCACAGATGGAATGTTCCATTTCACGAGGCGAAGCCAAGTGGAATGGAACATTCCAGCTGTCACCGAATGAAAGTATTGTCTCCATTGCATGAATGAAAAACATTCATTGTTTGTTTTATACAACACCTGAATAAATCCTCGTCATCTGATTGGTCAGATCCACCAATCCTGGGACTTGCAATGGAGCTTCTATTTACCGTGGAATAGAACTTCTATTTTTGCGGTGCGGGCCGGGTTAGAAGGAATAATTCAATGACATGTGATCAACGACCCATCAGTCATATGACAGGGATTCATTCAAGCGCTGTATAAGAGAAAAGACTACATTTTCTCAAACTTTTGATCTTTTTTTCGATAGTCTTATCAGCCAGTTCGTGTGTAAGCATTTAAGTACACATCACTTATAAAACAAGTATGATTTTCTTCATACAAAAAAAAATCCTTTCATATAAATAGACACAAAAATAAAGTTCTTAATTTTTAAAATACCTCAAAGAGTGAAATAGTTTTCTATTTCTAGCTATCACGAGTTAATGTTTACTGATCAGTGGGTAGAATATCTCAAACATCCACCATCTTGTTTGAGAGGTAATTATGTGAGGCGTTCTAGCGAAATGAGACAGAACTGGGCAGAGGTGGAAATAAGAATTTGCAGGTGTTAGGAAAGAGAACAAAATTCTCCTCACAATACTGTTTGTTGCACTTCAATCAGACATTCCGTTGACAAGTTATGGATGTTTAAAGTTTTATCAACATGTCAAAAAGGTAAAATACTGCGAAAAAGGCCTTAAACGTTTCGAGTTTTGTATTCCTGAAAATGATAGACGCCAATTGCTTTTTCCTTAAAAACACTTTTATTCCATGATTTTTATACTATTTCTTTAAAATATGTGCAGCAGACATATCAAAGATTACAAGCATTGATAAATCTGGAAATCGAAGAAAATCACCCCATTCCGATTTTTGCATTTTTCTCCACTACACCCTATGCCCAGTTCCGTCTTATTTTGCCAGAACGTCACACGCATATATTCCAATCACGGAAATAAAAAACAGATTGGATCTCTGCCAATCTGAAAGTTTTTAAGTTACAACAGTTTTGTTTGTTTAATACTAGCGACACATAAAATTTGGATAATTATATATATAATTATATACAGTTCGGAAAAGGGCTTAAGTAGCTAGCCGGTAGTTCTCTAAACAAAACTGGGAAGATTTATGTGTATGGGACGCCGCAATTTTGGTTTTACAAGAATGTGGCAGCCACTTTTAAAATGGCCGCCACATTGCCTTTGCCAAAAATGCAGTGCTCTTTAAGTGAGTGGTGATTATAAGAAATGAGATGTTTTTGTGGTTTTGGATGACACAATTCGCTGAGAAGTGCGCACGTTCTTTGGCAACATAATACTGTTTTTGATTCCCATTTTTTCATAGCTGTCTTTCCATAAATTGCAGTCTTCTGTCCTGTGTGTATAAAAAGTGGTTAAAGCTAACCTATGCAATGGATACAATAAAAGTCCATGCTCAGCAGACGTGTGCGCCCTCTACTGGTGAAAAAGGGACAATTACTATTGAGAGCTTTCACCGGCAGCCATATTGGATTTTTTTTCTTCTTAAAATTAACTCCATGAAATTTCCTGCCAAAAACATACAATGATTTAACTGGATATAAATTGGCCGTTCTGATTTCGGCCACAAGCCCGCCCACCATGGTCACATGACTCAAAGCTGCAATCTAATTGGTCAATGCGCAGTTTGATTGACAGATAGGGAGGGGCTTCCGAAGGAGCAAAATGTTCATGTTCTCCAACATAGCTTCTTATGAAACCTTCTTACAGTCTTTGAACAGGGAACTGGCCCTGCACTTATTTTCTCTCCGAGACTAGACAGGGTGTCTGGCGCCCTCACTTCTCGAAGATGATGTCAGGGTTTTCCACCATGATCTCGACGACTTTCTTCTGGTACTGGAGTAGGTAGAGGTTGTCCATGATGGTTTGGTCGTTGGCCTCGCGCAGAAGCGTCGGGCCGAAGACGATTCCGACGTTCTCCGCGCTCATCTTGTTCACGTTCTTCTGTTGTACCACTCTGGAAAACGCAGAAAAAAAAGTTGAGAATTACAGATTAGGCAAATAAATCACATCTAGTAAACTGACTAAGTGCATTATAATAGATTTAAAGTTGAACGAAGAAATTGACTGGAGCGGGGTTTGAACCTGCGACCTCCGGATTGCCGTTCCAGTGCTCTACCAACTGAGCTATCCAGCCCTATGTTGGCAGTTCCCCCTTTTTCTCAATGTCTTTGTTTGGGGCGCTTAGTCTGAAGCAACAAACTCTGACTAGCGCCCCTAAAATGGGGGACCGCCAACATAAGGCTGGATAGCTCAGTTGGTAGAACATCAGAATGGCAATCCGGAGGTTGCAGGTTCAAACCCCATTCTAGTCTATTTTTTTGTTGTTCATCTTTAAAGATAATTAATGATTCTGTGTGTGAACAAGACAGGTTATGCTGCCCTCAAGTGATGACGAACTACATGTACAAGTACCCCCTCTACGGTTACAAAAGGAAAGTTGGGGAGACCACTGGTAGGGACATTCGAACGCACTGCTGACAAACTCAAGAATGGCATCTTAGGCCAAAAAAAAAAAATATTCGGTTTCTGGTCAGACCAAAGTTCTGGAATTGACGCGGGGACGCGGCTTTTTTTTGGCTTTTTTTTGGCTTTTTTTTTTTTTTTTCAAGCTTGGATTGTACAGACAAGGTGGGGTACTATTTTGCTACTTGGTGTCCTCATGTACATTGGTGTCCTCCATATTTGCCTTGGTGCTCTCGATCATTTGCCTTGGTGCAATTTCCCATTCCTTGGTGCTCTTTGGTAAAAAATTTTGTTGTTGGAGCTACCGCAGAACATTTTGAAAAAAAAAAAGATTGACGCGCATGATTAAAATCGACGCGCGCGCTGACCAGAGACCGACTTGTTTTTTTTTTTGGCCTTATTGTGCTCAATAGATTAGTCTCTATCTGCTTCGTTCCTGACCAACAGAGGGCGCTCTTTACCTGTTGAGATGGTTGATGAGATGTTTGAGCGTGTGATAGTGGGCCGGCTTGATGTTGTACAGTTCATTCATTGCGTTGTGCGTCGCCTCTAACCTCTCTGTGGGATCCTGGATTTCTGCACACAACCAGGGAAAATCAAAACGAGACAAAGTTAGGCTAGTAAAGCCAAAAACGATCTCACGTAACTTTACGCAATAGCGTAACTCCACCTGCACCACAACTCATTGCGTAAGTTGCGCAACATTTTACGCTACGCAATATTTCAGTTATAACAATGTCAGGAAAGTTTCATAGTGCGTTAAGTCACAACTTGTGGAAAAAATTTTATGTCGTAACTTGCACAACCATTTTAGGTAGCGTAAGTTGTGGCATAGCGACTGAAAATGAACTTTTTACCAGCAAATCGTGATCGTCGTGGAGCCTTTTATATTGCATAGCTTATCAGAGTTGATACAAGACACTCACAGCTTTGAGAATGAAGCAAAAGAATTGGTATTCTACTTTTGAAAGAATATTTAGAGCTGCCATACGATTCCAAAGAAAGTTGGACAAAAATTTCAAAATGGAGGGCGGAGGTGATGCAACGACTTTTTCGTGAACGAACAAAATCATACACAAACAGCTGTCGTAATTGCTGATATATTATCCTCGTCCACGATGTTTGGATTATTTAAAAGATGTTGCGCAGCTACGCCAAGTTTCGTGAAATCGGTCGTAAGTTTACTGCGCAGCTGCGCAACAAATTCGTTGCGCAAGCCCTTGGCATGCTGTAAGTTGCGCACTGTTTCGTGAAACCGACTGCAGGACCCAGAGTGCACAAAATTCTACTGAAATTCTTTCGTGCATCTGGGCAACGCAACGGGCAGATTTAACCCACTCATCGCCTGTATGGGGTAATCCTATATGACAGCACTGCCCAGTTCTCAAGAGTCAGTCAGTTAGAGAGGCACGAAGAGGAAACAACAAATTCTTGCTTTTACTCACTCGCTGCCATCATGAAGCGGTCGTACATCTCGAACGGGACCAGCGGGATGGGAAGCTGCCTCAGGTACATCTTGAGCGCTCCCGAGATGACATTGATGTCCGGGAAGTCCTTGGCACTGATCTTTGCGTTGGCACCATCTGGAGAGAGATACGGAAATTTTTTATCACCATGGCCCAGCAACTTTCAAGACAAAATGAACCATGCGAATGACTTTTCATCGGCATTTTCCCATATGACTTAACCATTAACAAATTTTCTGTTAATTTTTCCTTGAGCCAGCCCTCAACAAAATTTGTAATTTCTGAAACCAAAAAAACATTTTGTGCTACAGATGCCACAACAATGTCCGTTACTGAAACAACCTTCTGAAATCAAAAACCTTGATAACTGGTCTGACGCTTCAATTCTCCATCGCAAATCAGATTTTTTTAACCTTCAACCTAACCACTCCCTACCATCCCAAATGCCCATTAGCATTTCCGCTGACAAACGGTTTGGATTTCAATCAATTAATGCTAATGGATGAAAAGTATAAGCCATTGGCTATGACTCCGGCAATGGTTACGTAACAGTGACCTGGGGGATGGGTATTAGGAAGTGGGGGTGACAGAGGGGGTGGGGAGGAGGTGGGGGTGGGGGGGGGTGTCCAAGGGTGTGTCTATGACATCACCAAGTTTTACTCCTTCTGATCCTCATTTCCTCTTGATGCACTTTCCCCTCCGAAGTCAAACCCAACCCCGGTTCTCATAATCCGCCTGAGGGACGGCTTCCTTCAAACGGAGTCCGGTGGTTAATGAGAACCTTCCTCGAGGGTCTGTCCCGGGGGGAGGGGGGGGGGGGGAGGGGCAGAGACCTTAAGTTACACCTGTTAGTGCGCTCAGTTTATGGGACTTAAAATCTTCAATAAATTCCCTGCTGACTAAAAAGATAAGATGTTTGCACAAATAATCCCAAATACTGAGTGAAATGTACTGTCAAAGCAACAAGGTTAACTCCTCGACAGATTTTTGAGCTCAAGCTGTTCGGTTGACGAGCGACAAGACTTCCTGTTTTTTTTTTTTAAATGAAAATCACACCTTAAGCACTCAATACTGTTAAACCTGAGTTATGAACACTTTCTTTTAAAATGATTCAAAGACAGAATTATAAAAGCTTCTGTTCTTTTCATATTTTTTTTTGGGGGGGGGGGGGGAGTTGAACTGGCTTATATTTTGGAACACAAGCATTCAGTGAAGTTTTTTGGTCTCCCCCAGCATTTTTGGGGGTAAAAGCTGTGTTCATGGAAAACAATTTTTTTTTTCATTAAATCCTCTCAACAAACAACGTCCGCCGATAACTTCAACAACCATTTGTTCAGTGAAATGTATTTCTGTAAGGCAGATCCATGTTCATGTTTCTCTGCTTTCAAAGTTGCGTGTTTTTAAAGAAATGGCTTTACTAATGTTTTGGAAAGCAGTAGTCTGCTTTTCTAGAACGCAAATGGAACACACTGTTCCAGAATCTGAATTAACATGTTCATTTTAAAACCGCAAGACTGTAAAAAAAAAAATCACAAATGGTACTTTCCTAAAACTTCCCTTTCATTGATTCTCTACGGTGCAAACTTTCAAGTAATTTAAACCATGTGAATACAAAAGGACGGAAGGCACGTATGTGCCTAAATTACAAGAAGATGTTTTCAGTCTGACAAAAAAGACTTGCATTGTTCTCTAGCTTAAGACCTAACGCAATCCAGAAACAAAAGAACATGTAACACAAAACATATGACAGAATGACTAAGACCTAATCAATGGTAACTAGACACTACACAAGGGGGGAAGAAACACATGGGCATGATAAGTGAAAATGGTAACCCACGTACGAATAAAACAACGGATGTTTTCTGGCAGTATCTAGGTTAAGTCCTATCTGACGCAGTCGGTAACCAGACATGCGGGATACCAGCTAACCAGCACCAGGTGTGGGTCAACAATACGACCCCCCCCCCACCACCCCGCCCACAATTTCCCCCTTAAAAAAGACACTGTCCCCTTTCCCTGAACTCTAACTTTTTTTTTTCACTCAGCGAGAGGTTGTTTCGGTTCGCCTGGAGCCAATTAGTCCGGAGCCGGAAATAATAAGCGACTTGACCCCTCCTTTTCCGTTCACCTAAGGGGCCTCGGTTGCATAAGAAAAAATGACAAGGTGGCGCTTGAATTACATTTTTGGGCTTCCTGGCAGGAAGACCCCCTGGCTCCCTGGAGAATTGAGAGAACACGCCGTGCTTTCTGTTCTCCCTTTTATCGTGTCTCGAACCATCTCACACAAAATTTGTGCGATTTAGGGGATTCACGATACAAAAGTCAATGTTGATTTTGACCTTTAAAGACACGTGTGATTTGCGGTTAATTTTTTTTCTGTGAAAAAGGATGATTTTTCTCACCTTTATCAAACCGCTGTCTGCAGAGATCCATGTCATCCTGCATACCTGGTACCCTGTACAAGCCCTCAATATCCAAACCTGAAATCAGAAAGGCGCCATACTATAACTTGTAAAAATGACAATTCGTAAGGCAATTTTAGTAAAGTGTCTTGCCCAAGAACACACACCCTTTTGTCCTGTCTGGGTTTAGAACCCACGCATTATCGCACATGAGTTGGATATCGTATTCATTGGACCACGGCAGTTCTCAAGGCAGTTGTAGTAAAGTGTCTTGCCCAAGAACACAAACACCATGGTCCTGTAAGGGTTTGAACCCAGTACCATCGCACATGAGTTACGGTAGATACTGTGACCACTGGACCACGGCAGTTCACAAGGCAAATTGTAGTAAAGTGTCTTGCCCAAGAACACAAACACCATGGTCCTGTAAGGGTTTGAACCCAGTACCATCGCACACGCTTGGATATTGTTACCACTGGACCACGGCAGTTCATGAGGCAATTGTAGTAAAGTGTCTTGCCCAAGAACACAAGTACTATGGTCCTGTAAGGGTTTGAACCCAGTACCATCGCACACGAGTTGGATATTGTAACCGCTGGACCACGGCAGTTCACAAGGCAAATTGTAGTAAAATGTCTTGCCCAAGAACACAAGCACTATTGTCCTGCCAGGGTTAGGACCATGTACCATCGTATATGAGTTGGATATTGTAACCAACTGGACCATGGCAGTTCATGAGGCAATTGTAGTAAAGTGTCTTGCTAAAGAACACAAGCACTATTGTCCTGCCAAGGTTAGGACAATGTACCATCGTATATGAGTTGGATATTGTAACCGCTGGACCACGGCAGTTCACGAGGCAAATTGTAGTAAAATGTCTTGCCCAAGAACACAAGCACTATTGTCCTGCCAAGGTTAGGACCATGTACCATCACATATGAATTGGATATTGTAATCACTGAACCGCGGCAAATTGTAGTAAGGTGTCTTGCCCAAGAACACAAACACTATGGTCCTGTCACAGGGTTGGACCGCAATTCTCACCTCTGGTTTCCAGCTCCTCTATACATTTGTCGATGACTATTGACCGCGTTGTGCCGTGTGCCTTGACGAGGGTTGTCAGGTCCACGCCGTAGACACGTTTGATGAGGCGGCGGTCCGGGGTGCAGTCTAGGGGTACCCTCTTGGAGCACTGCTTGTGGGTGCTTAGGCCGCAATCTGTAAAAAGAAAGATGACGGGACTGGTTAGAACAGCTATTTATTTACAAACTTTTTGTTCAAGTTGTTCATCTAGCAACTCTTACAGTGATGAATCGAGTCTATTACAAGTCCTCACCAGACCTCGTAAGTCCTCAAAAGACCTCCCAAGTCCACAAAAGACCTCACAAGACCTCACAGGTTTTCAACAGACCGACCAAGTCCTTACCAGTCCTCACCTATCCTTGAAAGCCCTCACCAGACTTGCAATTCCTTACAAATCCTCACAAGTCCTCAAAAGTCCTCACAAGTCCCTACAAAACCTCATATGTCCTCACCAGACCGCACAAGACCTCAAAAGTCTTCACAAGACCTCCCAAGTCCTTACTAGTCCTCAAAAGTTGTCAAAAGTCCTCACAAGACCTAACAAGACCTCACAGGTCCTCACAGGACCTCACAAGTCCAAACAAGACCTCACAAGTCCAAACAAGTCCACATTAGTCCTCACAAGTACTAAGTCAAGTCGAAAACTATTCAGATGAACTGTGTCTTTTGTTATTATTCATAATAAGACTTGTGATTGGACTTGTGATGAACTCTTACAACACTGCTCTTAGCCTGGCCATGGTTTAAAAAACAACATTCAAAATATTGCTACAAATGACAATTTGCAACTTTAGATTCAATAAGCCATTTGCGAGTGGAATTTGAATAGCATCTGGTACGCTGACTTGCTCAAGTGCTTGGCACATTTTAACTTTGAATTCTCCAGACCTAAGAGACTGTGGCAGCAACCCGCAGCTCCGGAATGGTCTGGTGTCTTTGCGCCATTCTCACCCATTGTGAACAATGTATTGGTGCTGAGCGTCTCTTACGTAACTATGCAAGAGCTTGCCCCGAATCATGTGATATAGTAACAGTGTCTTTGGTCTGGAGAATTTAAAGTTAAAAATGTGCCAAAATTTACTTCCAAAAGGGTATTGGTCACTCCCAAATGGCTTATTCGTGGTAGCAAGTCACATACCTTGTATTACAAAAAAATAGGGCACTAAGCATGGCAAGATGTACATCAAGCCAACGAATATACAGTTTGCCATCCTTTTGAACTTGAAAATTAAAAAACAAAAAACCAAAACACAAACACGCACAAGTGTAAATGTTTCTTCCACAGGACTTCCCAAACAGTCATCGACGTAATCCCTTTAGGAGACGTCAATTAGAATGAGTAAAACAAGGCAGGAAATGGCTTTTACAGAGCAAATAACGGCAATGGGTTTATTTTTCTGAGTTTTAAATTTTTTTTTTTTGCGTTTAAGCGGAAGGGGATGTGCAGAACTGAAGATAAGATAATCGGGAAAAAGACTTAATTCCTCTTTCGTGACTTCTGCGCGATGGGCGGCGCATCTGGGAGGCGCAGACATTATTAAGGGGCTTAGACTCCGGAAAATTAATTAACAAATGCCATGTAACAGACGTCTTAAAAATCTATTTCATTCATTTGTTTTGCGTGTTTGTTTGCTGAATTTTTTTTTTTTTTTTTTTGATTTATTTTTGCAGGCACAATATGCACTAGGCAATGGCGATTTTTGGAACTGAGTGTTTAGGGAAATGAATGGAAAAAAAAATGAGGTTTGATATTTGATGAACATTTCTTATTTCTATTTTTAGGGGCTGTCTTAGGTTGATGTAAATTTTCAATTAGGTTTGCCTTTAACCACTTCACGTCGGGTTGGTTTTTGCGAAAATTTCAATTTTCACAAAAAGGCAAAATTTCCCAGCCAACTTCTGATGTACAGCCAAACGCCACAAATACTGATTCGCAAGAGTCATTTCAACAGTATTTGTCTAATATTTCTTGCTGAAACCTCATATATTTCAAATGTGTGCGCTCGAGCGTAAATTGCACAACGGCCCACACAACGGTCAGCACACAGTCTGCCTACACAATTATGTACATTTTTACATCATTGGGCTTTGCCCAACACCAATATAATGCATTTTGCACTAACGCTTATTGCTTCAAATATTAAATTTCCTTCCTCATTGGGATTTAACTGACATCAATTTGACCTTTGTTTTGGAGGAAACGTCACCAGCCAAAGATTATGAACACAGGTTACTGAAAATGTATGAAATCAAAATTATCTTTCTGACACATTGACTTAATAAAAATTGTAACTTCCTTGTTAGTTTAATTTCGCCTTCTGGGATCAAACCTGACAATGTGGTGAACATTTGAAGCTTTGGTTTTTTAACTGACCGAATGAAACATGTGCTCTAGCGTCAATCCTGCCGCGCGAGTCAGCGCATAACGTAAAGCTGTCGGGCCCTCAACCTCAGAAATGCATGCGCAGGCCAGATAAGCCAGTATTGTGCGGTATTTTTAGCTGGCAGTTCGGAAACGTCGCCCTAGTGCCCTTCCTGCGTCCAATGCCAATGTTGTTCTTTGTGTTGGGTCGTTTTTGTAAAAAAAAAAAAAAAAAAAAACATAAAAAAAAAAAAAAAAAAAAAAAAAAAAATCATAAGTTAGCCCTAGTGTCCCATGGGAACTTTTGGCAGGCAAAAAACCAATGCGGCCCCAACAGGTAGCACCACCCATTTTAGGGGTTGACAAACTTTTTTTCCACATTTTCAAGTAACAAAAAGGTTCCCATGTGTAACATAGGCTAATCTAAAACACCTATTTCCCCTGACCTTAATATGAACCATGCAACTTTCAAGACTGTTTATAATCAAGCATAGAGTAAGCAAGTGGTTTCAATTTAATTTTTTATCTGTGTGTTTATTGACATACATGTATGGTCTTCAGTAGGACATGGGTCTTCAGTAGGACATGGATCAGTCCATAAATATGGGGTCCAAAAGTGTGACATTTTTGTGTGTCTTCGTCAACCTGATCTGTGTAATTTGCCATGCATGTATCAGGTATCATTAGAATTGATTTCAAACTTTTTTTTTGGAAGGCGCTTTACATAATCAGTCTTGGAGACAGGGTGACTGTAAGGTCATGGCAACATTCTGCTAAATGCGCTTCAAAAATCTGTCAGATTTATCAAAAATCTGCCAAATTCCCCAGAATTACTAGAAATACACTATAAACACTTAAAATCGCATGAAGATTGGTAGTATTGCCTTAATTAAAGTTCAAATTACACACACAATCTATAGTCACATAAGGATGTTGTGAAATTATCGCGTAAATTTCGGGCAAAACGCGGATCCGGCCACGACGAAGCCCGTTTCCCAGAGAAACCTCAGCACCTAGACTAGCCAACCTGTCCCATTATGCAAGGGTTTGTTGAAAAGATTAAAGCATTTCTAAACAAATGTACAATTTTTTTCAAATTTGCTATGTGATTCTGTCAAATATTCATTTTTGCAGAATTCTGCCACAAATCTGCCAAAAAAGTCCAATCTGTCAAATTTTCTGTCAAACTCGTTTTTTTTAAACAAAAAATCTGTCAAAGTTAGCCGAAAATCGGCTAAAACGGTCACCCTGCTGACTGTTACTTGTGAATTAGACTTGCACTACAGTCAGTGAGTCAACAGGTTCTAGGTAGTCATCCGAGTCAAATGTTTGGGCCAACGCGAGTCTAGTGCAAGTCTAATTCACAAGTAACAGTCAGTCGGTGAGTCAGTCGGTGCGACAGGTGTAAAGAGGCGGCAGCCCCCCTCAAGACCAGCAAGAATGATTGTGCCCCAAGTTGACTCTTGCGATTTGGTTGAATAGCGCCCTCTATGTGCACGCACGAAGCCAATGGATGACAGCTCCTTACCTGTGCATCGGACTCCCTGTGCTATGAGACCCCACATGAAGTTGCCACAGTACTCGCACCAGTTCAGACCCTTGAAAGTGTGCATCTGGGAATGGCCAAGAAACACCAGTTGTAAGAACAACTACAAAATTCTACACATAGCCAAAAGCAGCAACAAATCGATATTCAAATTACAGAAACTTCAAAACAATGTTATGAATGTCTACAAAATTTGTCCTTATTGTAATTCAAAGAGTGCCAGTTTTCAAGAATACTTAGGAAAAAATGCTACTTGAGCTAAACTTTGTACTATTTTGAATGTGTTTTTAATTCAGATGGCGGATATTTGCAGTATGATCCATTTGAGAAGCGAAGTTTTAAAGACTTAGTAGAAATAATTAAGCCCATCTAAGTAAAGTCTGTCACGAGCCAATATGGCCCATCAGGCCAGTGTTATCTGGCCGCCAGCGTTTATCTCCGGTTTCCTTGGCATGAAACGACTGAGAATATTTTTGTTCTCCCTAGATGGGACGCCGGTCCATTGCAGTTTACTCCCCAGCTAATGCCAGTACCCCTGGGTAGAGAGAACCAAGTGGGGATGAAGTGGCCTGCCCAAGGACATAACACATGACCAGCAGCAGGATTCAAACCCCTGACCCTCTGATCACGAGTCAAAAATCCTAACCACTAAGCCACACTCCTCGACTCCAAGACCTGTCTAAATTACTTGCCCCTAACTGGTAATAGCACATGTGCCTTTGGAAATGGATGAATGCACTTCCCATAGACATGTGTGACTGTTGGTTAAAGTCCAAGTAATTCCGACACGGCCAAAGTATTTTTTACTGTTTTTGTAAAAAAAAGTACTGTTTTTTTTTCCAATCCTATCTGTTTCTGAAGTACTCCCAAACAATATTTTTAGCGACAGTTTTTCTCCCAACTCCAAACTTAAACATGTCATGCTTTTCTCAGGTTAACCAACGAAAGTCCTACAAGCTATTTTTCTTTTCCTAATAGTTTAGTTACCAGAAACAAATAATAATGATATCGGTTTCCAGGTTTTGTACCTTGAAGTTGTGTGCCTTCTCGTACGATGCCGACGTGACTGCATTGTCCAGCACAGCGGTACGTGCATCCACCTACAAGGGCAAATGAAAAAAATCCAATATACTTAATTCCATTTATTGAAATTATTGCTTAGAAAATGCATTATGCTTAGCAGTAACCAGCCGGGAATCATTCAATAGCAGAATACATCATATGATATTTTAGCCGGTGACCTGTTTTCTGCTAAGCAAATATTTCAGTAGTAAGCACAATTTGTGCTGAATGAGAACAGCATATGAAAACGGCCTTTGCCTTGGCGCCAATCACCGGTTTCCAGCCAAAGCTTGTATTCAGCTGCTGAAGTAGCCGGTTCCCAGCTTAATTCCTGCTTACCAAAATCTCTTCTAAAAATCCTTCTAAACTTCCTTAATCGATCCCCGCGCAGCTGGTCATCCTGTCGGGATCAATTAAGCTGGTAATACCGACTCCGATTTGACAACACAGCTGGGAAAAAGGATCCCTTTATATCTCCCCGCAAGATGGTAACCCCATCATCCGCGCTAAGCACTTAGCGCTTGTAGAGCGCTCAACTCTTGACACCCTTTCACAGGTGTCCGTGGCTTGCCCTTAACGAGATCAGACACCTGTTAAGGCCAGGCGGGTATGTGTCATCAATTTTTGAGGCCTAATTGATAAGCCAGGTAGGGTAACCTTCAGATTAATTAGTTTAAAAGCCAATATTTTTCTGAATAATTTTTTTTTTTTGGAAGGAGTGGGGAAGGGGGTGTGATATCTTAGAAAATGCTTACTGGTCTTTTCTTGTTCAAAGCAAACGTGAACTTTACGGGACTGTCAATCAGTTTGATCAAAGTTTGACAGGTTTTTGAAACCTCACAGGGAAACTGACTAGGTGCAGCATAAGTATTTTAAGGCTGAACAAGGAAATTGACTGGAGTGGGGTTTGAACCTGCAACCTCCGGTTTGCTGTTTCGGTGCTCTACCAACTGAGCTATCCAGCCCTGTGTTGGTGTTCCCCATTTTGTCCAGAATGGCAATCTGGAGGTTGCAGGTTCAAACCACTTGTGAGGTCTTGTGAGGTCTTGTGAGGTCTTGTGAGGACTTGTGAGGACTTATGAGGCCTTGTGTGGACCTTTGAGGACTTGTGAGGACTTGTGATGACTTGTGTGGACTTGTGTAGACTTGTGAGGACTTGTAAGGAGTTGTGAGGACTTATGAGGCCTTGTGTGGATTTGTGAGGTCTTGTGAGGTCTTGAGAGATCTTATGAGGTCTTGTGAGGCCTTGTGATGTCTTGTGATGTCTTGTGAGGTCTTGTGTGGACTTGTGAAGACTTATGCAGTTTTGTGAGGACTTGTTTGGTTTTGTGAGGAATTGTGAGGTCTTGCGTTGACTTCTGAGGTTTTGTGTGGACTTGTGAGGTCTTGTGTAGACTAATGAGGACTTGTGGAGGTCTTGGAATAGCTGATTTAGGGAACATTTATCCCAACCAGGTCTTGGACCTAGACTTCATCCAATGGAACTTTCCTCACCTGATCCTGGATGGGTACCTGTTTGCTGCCTGACGTCGGCAACACGGCCCCGTTACTGATCCGCTTGTCCCTGATTGTCGCGTACCGTGAGTGCTTCTCGTAGATCGGTTCCGACTCCATGGATTTGATGTAGTCAGCGGCTTTCGCCTCCACGTAGAGCGTGATGAGGCCGTCGGCCACAAGGTCGTGCAAGGAGTCAAAGTGCTTCTCGGCCACGTAGTGCTTGCCATCGTAGTACAGCCGAAAGTTCTTCGTCGAGTGGTTCAGCCTGCAAGCAAGAAAGAAAAAAAAAAGAGCCCATGAAGCAAATTGGATGATGTTCCAGATGTTTTCTTTAGGCCAAAAAAAAAAGTCTCCGGTTTCTGGTATGGAGCTTGTCCAAAAAGTGGTGCGGCGACGCGGCTTTTTTTTTTTTTTACCCGACTTTTTTGCTTCAAATTTGCTTCAAATGTCGGCTGATGACTGCAAATGGTGCCCGACTAAACTTAGTGCAAATATATGGGAGTCCAGAGAGGCCACATAAAGCTTATTCTCGATCATAACCCCATCTAAAAACACGTTGAAATTGCGAAGCAGCAGAATTCCAGTCAAACCAGTGAGTTTGGCGGTTTTGAGACATCATCTTTCATTGAAAAAAAAACTTTTTCATTTTGCCGACGCGCATGGCTACGGCGACGCGCGCGCATACCAGAAACCGGAGACTTTTTTTTTTTGGCCTTAGCTTGTGTCTCAAAAATGGCAGGCTCAATTTTTTAAAGGATGGTTTCCAATATAGGTGTTCCTAAATCCAAACCAAATATTGAGTGGGATTCAAACCGAGTTTTAAAGAATAATCTTAAGAATAATTCTTTTCTCTATGACTTTGGATGTGCCAGTCTGAAAGGGGTTTAAATTACCTAGGGCATGACGTGACTGCCCAATTAGACAAGAGCTGAAAGCTTCTTCAAGTAATCCCGGCCCGAAATCTTTGACTTTCCGGCCTGCCTTGAACATGATACGAAACACCCGCATAATATTTTGACTTCCTAATGCCGATGTGGTATCAACAAGGATTATAGCAAAATCCAAGCTACTTTTCTTTTTCCTTTTCGAGGGGAGGGTTAGGCCAGCTTTAAGGCAGGATGCCCCATATTTTCATATCAAATAGCAGGCGGCTGACCACCGCCGGTCAGATTTATCTACGGAGCCAATGTTATTGAGGGGTAAATCCCACTGTCCAAACGAGCACTTCCTCAGCGGATGCTCCGGCGTGAAGTTAACGGTCAACTCCGATGACGAATGGGAAAACATTACAAAGAATACTTTAATTTTTCTGACACCTATAAGTAACTGTGACCCAACCCAACAATATTAAGTCGGAAGTCACCACAGCAACAACATGCGTGTACTTTCGAGGAATAAGCCTTTTTTTTTTTAAATCTTGCGCAATTAACCCTCCCTCTCTTGCTGGCAATCTCAACGAGGCCAGCCCAGCAGTAAAAATAAATCAAGTGACTGTTTTAAACAGTTGAGTGCTCCCTGCCTTCATAAAGCAGGATTGACTGGCTGTGATTGTTATGAAACCTGATATAGCTATGCTTTGACTGTAGGAGATTGATACATGTACGGTAGGCCAGCTGTTGATGGAATTTGACTAGTCACTGTGCCTACAAAAAATATGATCAGACTGTTGGTGACTAGCCTGTGTAAAAGGCATGGCAAAGGGCAACAGGACTGACTTTTTGACTGTCCCTGGTTGATCAAACAAAAGGAGGGTTAATCTATAGGAAAAGTAAAACAATTAGGGTCTAATAGATAAAAAAAACTATTTTTATCAATGGTTGTAATTCGTCTTCAATGGCAATTGAGTAGGGATATACCATATATCCACCAAAACAGGAAAATATATACTGATAACACAGTTGGATAAGATAGCAATTTTCTAATATACGAGGGTACATCCCGTTGTCGTTATTTGTAAACATTTCCTGCTCTGAATAATTACGGAGAGGTTAATGGCAAGTTATGGTTTTGTGCATTGATCTGTAAAACGTGTTTACAGTGTCGCTTTCCGTTTTTATCAAAAATGAGCACACCATGTACATGTACCAGTACTTTAAGATTTGGTTACTACAAAATGTGGCATTCCATACGTACCCAAAGGAAGCTTTTCAACTTTTGAACAAATATTTTATTTTTAGCATTACAACATAAGAGTTTTTAAAAAGGTAACGATTTGGTGTATTTTTTTATTAGCTTGGGTCAATTTTGTGGAGCAGCTAAGCACAAAAATCTGCTAAGCAGAGACATTACTTGCTAAGCAGAAACAGGTCACCAGCCAAAATGCCATGCAATACATATGGATTGTGACTGGTTCCCCAGCCCAATCATGCTTAGCATAAACATTTGCTAAGCGGATCTATGAAATCTAGGGCTGTCCCGAGTATACCTAATAGTCAAACATTCGATCATCATTTGAATATATTTGAAAAATGTTTTGCTAAGCAGAGACATTACTTGCTAAGCAGAAACAGGTCACCAGCCAAAATGTCATGCAACATATATGGATTGTGACTGGTTCCCTGCCCAATCATGCTTAGCATAAACATTTGCTAAGCGGATCTATGAAATCTAGGGCTGTCCCCAATATACCGAATAGTCAAACATTCGATCATCATTTGAATATTCGAAAAGTTTTTTGCTGGTTTGAATATTCAAAGAAAAAAATATGCACATGCATACACACCCAACTGTGATGTTATTATATCGTAAAGTTGCGGCACTTTGTTGTAATAGGTGCCACTTTTTTGTCGAATATAACTTTTTTGTCGGAGGCACCTTTTGAGGGGTGACCACTGCCTCAATTCAATATGTTGAGGCAGAGCCAGTGACATCCTGGAGCAGCGCGGATGATTTCAAGTATAAAATACAGGCTTAAATTTACACACGGCTGTGCATAAACAACACAAGGTCTGGCCTAAGACCTTGACGCAGTGCATCCTCCAAAATCAGCCACACACTTTTGCCTTATAGCCTCAATCCTGCAAAATCCTCCATTTTGCAAAGAAGATTTTGGAGGACTTGAGAAGGTTTGGGTTAAACGGCAAAAAAGTGCAGTACAGTTATCTTTCATAAATTCCATCACTGCAGTACATGTACCGGTACGTCTAAAACATTCATGGATGACGTAACACCGTCCTCTCCTTACTTAACACCTCCCCCACCCCGCCCTCGATTACCATCACAGTCACTTAAAACCTTCCACGTCTCAACATGCCACATTCCCTCCGCCAGGATGGACGCCATTAAAAAACCAAATTAATACGCCGCCGCAAATTCTGACTGACGAGCTTGTTCGTTATAGTCCGAGATTAATGGTCAGCGAGCGTCCAGATCTCCAAATTGGTGAAAAACTTCCTGCCTATTCTGGGCACTAACTAAAAATTCCCCCCGGGCGTAAAACAGGGAAAATGGCCTTGGTTCCTGATTTTCGATGACTGCGTTCTACCGGTACGTTTTATTTTAAAGAAAGGGTTGGAATTGGCTGTGAAAAGTGCAAAATCACTGGCTACGCTTTAAATATCACTGACCAGTACCAATGTCTTGTCTCCACAAATGTACCGAGAGAAAAACAGCGCAATTTCTAATCTCAGGACACTAACCTACCGGTACATGTATTTTTCGTTAAGCCGAAAAAAAATTGTGTTTACTCTAACGCCCTAAAAATCATTCAGGTAGGTGGGGATAAAATAATTTTATTTCTGTAACTTTTTTATATTTATCTGTCGGTCTTATATACTTAATTTGTTTAGTTTAGATTACCTTTAATGCTTTTCAGTTTAATTGACCTGTTGATTGTTTAATTGACAAATAACCCACAAAAAAAACCTTGCATAGGGAAGACTTTTATATTTTTACGTCACCTATATTTTAAATTTTGGCCAAATGTTGCAAAGCAAAGTTTAATGTCAGCAAAAAAATTCAGGTGTTACTGTATAAGGCCAAAAAAAAAAAGTCTCCGGTTTCTGGTATGCGCGCGCGTCGCCGTAGCCATGCGCGTCGACAAAATAAAAAAGGTTTTTTTTCAATGAAAGATGATGTCTCAAAACCGCCAAACTCACTGGTTTGACTGGAATCCTGCTGCTGCGCAATTTCAACGTGTTTTTAGATGGGGTTATGATCGAGAATAAGCTTTATGTGGCCTCTCTGGACTCCCATATATTTGCACTAAGTTTAGTCGGGCAATATTTGCAGTCATCAGCCGACATTTGAAGCAAAAAAGTCGGGTAAAAAAAAAAAAAAACGCGTCGCCGCACCACTTTTTGGACAAGCTCCATACCAGAAACCGGAGACTTTTTTTAGTTTGGCCTAAACACACTATTATTTTTTTGGCATTTGCAATTCAACGAAATTGGGACCTGGTCTATGTATAAAAAATTGCAAAGATGGAAGGAAACCAAACAATTTTCTCTTTTGGAAATAGAAGATGGTAAACGTTAGCCTCAGAAATGTGATGTTTCTGCTACAGGTTAGTCAAGTCTTGGGTTTTCGAAATCTAGGGTTCATCTCCAACGCTGGCTTCCGAATCATTAAGAAACCCTTTCTGCCCAAACCAAAAGGAAAAATTCTAAACCTTAGCCTTTTATTCTAAGATCTGATGTTCCTGAAATAGAGCAGGGCCCTCGGTTGAGCCACAGCCCACCGAGTGAAAGTCGAGGGCCAATAGTCTCCTGAAGCCAAGGCCCGAGACAAAACCAAGATTTCAAAAACCTCTGGGAGAAGAGATAATCTTGAGGTCAAAGGTCACCTGAGTCCAAGGGTGAAGCTTCCGGGAGCTCGTTGGCTCTCCCGGACCAGGTAACTCCCCTCTCCGCCCTGCGTCAGCAAATGGTCGGCCTCCTCACGGGCTATCGCTCCGTGAAACCTAGAAAAAGGAGGAAAAAAATGAAAAAAAATCCGATTAGTTCGGATCGTTTAAACCTACCGATATATGTAGATGCTATGGGCTCCTTGCGCGAACCCGAGAGGGCGCTTTTTACTACTTTCGACAGCCCAGTGTAGATGGGACACACTGCATGCACGTACTGGGAACCGCATTTAGTGCGAAGTACGCGCGACTTGTTTTATCCTGAATGTGGACGAATCCATAGTGTCTTTGCATAAGTGTCAGGCATACCAGTTGGCAATACGTTGAATGTCCTTACCAGTGGTCTCCCCCAACTCTCCTTTTCTTACCGTTGAGGGGGTACTTGTGCACGGAGCCCATGCAGTGGTGGATCGGGGAGGGGCTTGGCAGAAACAGGTCTCCAGCTTTATTTTTGTGACAGGTTTGTGATGGGACATCCATCCATTGTATACAAAAAATAATTTCCTGAGCAATATTTTCAGCTGAGCACCTTAGTAAACTTGGGCGTCCAAAAAAACTAGAACCAACTGCAACTTTTGACTAGTACCCTGCTGCGGGTGCTTCTAACTAATGTACATATAATTCTGCACTTCCAACAATATAAAGATTGATTGTCGTTAATGTGTACTTGACATAACGAGTTCGGACCAAATTTGTCCCTTTCGTTCAACCTAAAAGAGTCCAGACTTAAGTATTGCTTTGCTACATGCACCCTATCTGCACCCCCCCCCCCCAATCTCGGCAAATGGTTTCCTGTTTTTTATTTTAGGCCTGGAACAGATTGGACAGAAATTCTCAGCTTATTAGACAAATCAAGAAAAATTCGCTCTCGGAACGTCAAAATGTCAAACTGTCAAAATGTCAAGGGGTTTTGGCCGGGTATGTAATTATTCTTGATCAGTTTTGGGTGGGGGGGGGGGGGGGGGGGGCAGAAAGCTTTGGGTATTTTGTATCCTGCCTTAAATACCTCAGACTAGTGTTGTAGTTGGGTCCAGCAAAGTCAATCATATGCCATCCCCTGCCAAGTCTCACACGATATTAAATTTAAGTAGTGACAAAAGCATTCCTTTGTTATTGTTCATCCTTTGTTATTGTTCATTACTTTGTTATTGTTCACTTGTGACCTGGGGCCAATTACACGGCGCTGCTAAGCACAAAAATTACTTAGCACAAAAAAAGTCTGGCTTATAAAAGCAGGTTACCAGCCAAAACTCTATGTGATGTATATTGCTCGTGATTAGTATTTGGCTGTTGTTTGCTTAGCATGAAACTCACATGGAGGTTTGGCTGGAAACCTGCTTTTATAAGCCAGACTTTCTTGTGCTAAGCAAATTTTTGTGCTTAGCAGCGCCGTGAAATTGGGCCCTCAGTTGACCAGAGTTATGAAATGCCTTGTGATCGTGATTTACATGTACCGGTACAAGACAATCACAAGTAAATCGCAAGTCGGCCAGTCCCAATAAGTCGCTGTACTGATGACGTTACACTTTTTTTTACACGTGTGCTTTCTTATGGGAGCTGGGTGGGGCGGACGGTTTTTGTTGCAACAGGAATTGTGATGAACTTGACTAAGCACAGTAAATATTCTGTTTAAGCACAGAATAAAATCGCTTAGCGAAAATGGGTCACCAGTTTAGTCCAGGGATGTCTACAGCTTGTAGCTGGTTCCCAGCTGATTTTGGCTAAGCAAATATATCTGCTAAGCAGATATTTTCTGCTTACCAACTCCATGAAATTGGGACCAGGTAAGTTCTTTTTTGTCAACCCCCCCCCCCCAAGCCACTTATATATTTTGTTGGGGGTCTAGGACCACATCCGAGTAGAGAATTTTTAACATCAGGAAAAGGCTTTGTTCCTTCGTTTCAGGCCGTCGATCACATGACCGGGCGTATCGAGAGATGAGAATCAAAGCACAGGAAGAGGCCAATCTGGTCTGAGATCACTAAACACAACTATTCATTTTAAGCCTACCCCCACCCCGGAAACCAGACTAATTTCACAGAAATTACTGTCTGCCATATTGTACACAGACAAGTGCACGCACTCTATGAATGTGTGAGTGTTTATGTATGAAAGCATGATAACTTTTCTGTGCTGTACACATGAAGACATACATAGGATCATTTGCTTTTCATGCATTTTGTTCATTTCCGATAATAACACCACTCAAAATCCAAAGAAGAATGTTCAAAACCTAACAAGATGAAGGTTCCACCTCAGTGGATATTACACCTTTCAAGAAAAAAAGTGAAAAATCACGAAACTTGATTTTGTCCATTTAATAAAATCGTTGGAATCACCTACATTTCTTTTAAATGACAGCTAGCCGGACGGAATATTTTGGTGGGGGCGTTTAATCCGAGTAAGCTTTTTGATAATTTTTTTTGGCAGGTTACTTTTGGCATAAATGCAAATGATGCTACATGCTTTTAAAGGACTTGAGAAAGGAATTTTGATTAACTTTTGACCAAACTTGTGATTGACTGGACTACAACATTGAGCTCTTTAATGCTTTTTTGGGGGGAGGGGGATCATCCCCCTCCTGTCGGATTCCTGACCTGCCCCTGAAGAGGACAGACAACTTGCCATTGTGCAATAGCTAGCTTAACAAAACTTGTGATTCTCAAAACAAAAAGGGGTCACAAGACAATTACACACACACACATTGATCAAATTAAAATATCATTGGCGTTTCACTTTCATTTTAATATAGCAGGTGAGAAGAACGTCACTTCTGAGTGATTCAATCAGCTTTCGTCTCCCGGAGCCCATATTTTTTCCGGGACCCGAGGCCACGAGGCAGGGCCGCCTGACCATTTCGGCTGATTTGGCTGCATCAACGCACCTGTGATAATTGGCAGGTACCCTGACTCGTCGCAGTCTGGGCTGTTGTGAGAGAGCGTTACCTCACACGCCGGGCGCTTTCCGATTGGCTGTTTCCTGCGCTAACCTTGCGACTCAATTTAGCACCTCCAAGAATATTTTGGAGTGAGGTCCTTTGAGGGCATTCACTTCGTCTTGAAGGCCAAAATGTCTAGGTGCTAAAGTCTTAAGTTTTGTGCAAAGGTTCTTTGAAGGAACTGGTATTCATTGCTATCATTAGTGCAATGATGGTAAAATTGTCTGTTTTAAAAAGTACATGCACCGGTATGTTAAAATCCTTTAAAGTACGAAGTTCTAAGTTCTTAGGGTATTCATTTCCAGCAAAGGTACCACATGATGAAACTATACAGATCTGAGGTCCTATGTCTTGCAGTAAATTTTGAAATTTCTCTGTCATTCACGTATTTGCCAATGGTAAGTAAAAAAAGTACTAAGTTTGAGGCACATTTTGAAGTTTTCATGCATTTCGTTCGTTTCCAATAATTACACCACTCAAAATCCAAAGAAGACTGTTCAAAACCTAACTTGTAGAAGTTTCAGCTCAGCCGGCATTTCACTTTTTGAGAAAATGGTGGAAAATCATGCACAACCTTTTGATCACGAAACAAGATTTTGTCAATATAACTCTTTATTCCAAAAATGGGTCAGTTGACTGATTATTGGAAATCACCTACATTTTTTGATTTAACAGCAAGCCAGGCGGAATAATTTCATGGGGTGTTTACATGTAGTACCAGTACGATCTTTAATCCAAATAAGCTTTTTGATAATTTTGCAAGGTTACTTTTGGGATAAATGCAAATGAGCCTATTGATATGCCTTTTATTCATACACTTCAAAGGTTAAAAAGCGTGATGCCAAAAGAAATGAAATAAATAAATAGAAAATGAAACCTGCGGATGAGCATTTACGGTATATCCATGATTCACTTCTAAAAAATTCAATCCTCATTTCTGAAAAGTCTATCAAATTATGATTTTGGAACTCAGCCCATCCTTCCCGTCAAAATGCGCATCACCTGGAGGTCTGTCTCCGATTACTGAAACAATAAACCCCATAGCTTCCCCACGAAGAAACTCAGGATCATACCCTTATGATAAACCCTTCCTGGATGCGATATGAGATGATTAGAAACCCGTGTAGGGACATGACACGCCTAATGAAATTTTCAAGCGATGACTGTAAGAGCGAAATGACAGGTACACGTAGTCATTTTTACTGAGCTTAGCAGATGAAATGTACTAAACAGAAATACTATCTGCTTAGCGGAATTGGGGACCAGCCAAAGTCATACTGCTTGCGACTGGCACTCGGCATATGTTTGCATGTAAAATTTGCTTATAGCAATATATTGTATAGTCTATGTGCAAATGGGCAAATTCATCTCCCTGTTAAGCATAGAAATCTGCTAAGCGGACAAAATATCTGCTTAGCAAAACTGGGTTACAAGCCAAAATGCTATGGAACTCATACTGCTTTTGATTGGTACTCGGTTTGCATGCAACCTTGCTTAGCAACTATTTTTTCTGCTTAGAAGTTCCATGAACAAAAATTTGCTCAGCACAGAAAATATATGCTAAGCTGAAAAGGGATACCAGCCAAAATACCATGGAATTCACACTGACTGTAACTGGTACTCGGCTGAGTTTTGCTAAGCATGTAAAGTTTGGTAGCAATATTATGTTATGTTCAGCAGCTGGACAGCACCTGGGTTACATACCCGTGTCACGATTTTCAAATATCCTGAAATTATTACTCAATTACTCAGAATTTCTGGTACTGGAAATGAGGACCAGATGTATAACAGGATTTTGTTGAAGATGGTACAGCAAAGCCCTTGGGAAAATTCAGGACATGTGGGGCAAGTTCGATCAAGGAAAACTGGTTAACTAGCGGTTGATTTGTGATGTACCTTATGCCTATGAGCACATATTAAATTACAAATGAGATGATTCAACAATCGTCACAAATCTCACTCCTAGTTCTCTGGCAATGTCCTCGCACATACATGTATTGACTTAGCATGGCTACCTAGTGTGTAGTTGAGTCCAGTCACAAGGAAAATACAAGTCAATTCACAAGTCCAGTCACAAGTACAGACAGGGAATGAACAATCACAAATTTGATTAGCTTGTGACTTGACTTTATACACGAATGACTTGTGATTGACTTGTCAGGACTTGAGATGCTTTGTGATGACTTGTGAGGACTTGAGACCAACTTGTGATGACTTGTGAGGACTTGTTAGGACTTGTGAGGACTTGCGATTAACTTGTGAGGACTAGTGATTAACTTGTGGGGAAACTTGTGAGGACTTGTTAGGACTTGTTTGGACTTGTGATGGACTTGTGAGGACTTGTGATTAACTAGTGAGGACTTGTGAGGACTGACAAGTATGAGGACTTGTGAGGACTTATTAGGACTTGTTTGGACTTGTGATGGACTTGTGAGGACTTGTGATTAACTAGTGAGGACTTGTGAGGACTGACAAGTATGAGGACTTGTGAGGACTTGGGATGAACTTGTGAGGACTTGTGATGGACTTAATCACAACAGTACTGGCAACTGATTACCAGCAATCTTTCCAACCTCACAACTACATGTAGTCTGGTTCTGTACAGTCACTAGATTTGTCAAACCATACATGCACTTGACTAGCATGTATTCAATAACAGTTAGTTATATAGTCCTCACAAGTTCATCACAAGTATCACAACTCCTCCCAAGTCCACGACATGTCCTCATAAGTCCATCACAAGTCAAACAAAACTTTTCGAGTCCGTCTCAAGTCACAAGCTATTCAAATGAACTGTCAAGTCACTTATTCAGAACCAGCCTATGCAGGTTGGAGCAAGGACTACATGTAAGTTTAACCATAGTTTGACTAACTTCTCTCGACCGAAGGACGGTCAGACTTCTCTAGTCGACTTTTTGGAACCGGACCACAGAGCATGGTTGCATCGATGGTTACCACTAGTCAATAGTCCTTGCCTGAACTTGCTCGTGTTTTTTTTTGGGCAGGCCTACAGGTTCTAAAATCTACAGAAAAAAAACAAGAGCATACTCACTCTCTACCATAGTGCGCCGGCTTGTTGTCCGTCGGGAAAAGGCAGACGATCCGTTTGGGATTGGGCGCCTCTTGCTGCAAGTTGTACACTGCGGACAAACAGAAAACAGCAAGTGAGCGCCGGCGGCATTTTGTCTTGACCGGGGATGACGAACGCGGGTGTCGCGGACTGTGACGCCGGCGGGGTGAAATGGAAAGCAGCGAGTCGGGAGCCAGACTGCAGTACCCGTACTTCCTCTCCCAAAGTTCCAATGACCAGCGGCTTGGACGGTTTAAGGCTTCTTCAAACTTCATTCTTTTTCAAAAACTTTCACCCAAATCTTGATACCACTTTTTACCAGTGTTCAGTTTGATTTACACAAAACTTGCGACGAAAACATAAACACTTTGTGAAAATATTACAAAAACACTGAAGGCCCTTCCTTTACCCTCACGTTCTGTGGTGAGAGTTTTGTTACGTATGCGGATACTGAAGGCACTTTACCGTATATAAATTCAGGGACAACCGGTACAGGGAATGTACATGTATGCCTAACATCCTTGAATTGGAAAAAAGTACAGCAAAGGTGTGCGGTGTGGGAGGAAATAATACAGGAAATGATTGATTTGGTTCGAATTTAATTGATTTTTTTGCATGGTGATTACTATGGAAACCATGGTGTACTGCCGTGCCCAGAAACTGAATGCAGTGACGAAACTTTCGGTTTAAGTCAATTAATTTATAGTTTGACTCTAACGTCATAGATATTTTTGCCAAATACCATCCGAACTTCTTAAAATCCACCATTTACATGTGAGCCAGGTTTGAGTTGAACGTCCATTGCATACAAGGCACAAATGAAATAGGCTCCATGTGCAAACAAGAGAGGGCGCATTTTTACCACTTTTGAGAGCCCAGCGGATGAGTCACACCACGTGTGTGTATTGGTTTTCGCACGTAAAGCGCAAAGTACGCACATCTAATCTTATTCTGAATACGCAAAAAGCACATGGTGTCTTCGCACGAGTGCCACGTGTCTAGACAATGCATTCGACTGTCTCTCCAAGTGGTCTACCCCAACTCTCCTTTCTTACCACTTACATTGTAATTGTACACGGAGCCCATACAAACCTGACCCTACACTCCAAACCACACTATTTCATCCTGGGAAGTACACCATCCTTGTAACAAATACAGATCATTCAGGAAACCTAGCTTCGTAAATTTCAGTTTGGGTGGGAGTTTGAACCTTGGTCACAAAATCATGAAATGTAGAATGCACCACTAAGGCAGCTTGCACCAGGGATTCGAACCAGGGACATACATGTTTCAGAAGCTACAAAACACAAGCAAAATCACCACTGCACCAACCTGTCCCTTGTACCCCCTACTCTACATTTCTGCTTGAGCGGGATTCAAACCCAGGTCACAGAGACACTTGAGACATAAGGAAAGCACCACTGACAGAAACCTGTCCCTTGCACCCCTAACCCACACAATTTCAGCCTGGACGGGGTTCGAACCCGGGTCACCGATAAGCACCAGCCCTCACCACCCACACATACCCCAATCTTTATCTACCTCAGTTCAAATTTCAATCAACCCAGATTAATCCTACCCAAAACGTCAACACCGTAAGTCCGTTTCACCGCGCGGGCAAAGTCAAAGTTCAATCAGTTAACTCTCGAAAAACGCAAATTGAAAGTGAAGTCTCGGTGGAGGACAATCAGAACACCCGCCTAACTAAATTTCCTTCCCTGACGTTTCATCTAATTTTCTCTCTCGTTTTCTTCGGTCAGCGTACTTGATTTGAACCAGACGAGCAAAAACCCAACAATAAATTTAATTGTCTTCCCAACTGACAGGTAGCATAATTACAATGAACTACAATCGGGGACAGGAGACGGAACAAAAACCCGTTGGCGCCCATGTAATGAGTGACAGCCTTGCGGAGTAAAGAAGTCACTTCAGATCCAGAAATGAGACATCCTAGGGCAAATTTCGTCCTGGAGTTGCTGAGCATGAAAATATGCTTAGCACAGAAATAAAGCTCAGAGTAAAACCAGTTTTCAGCTAAAACTTTGTGTGTTTTTCACACTATTTTCTGCTTAAAGAACAAGTCTAGACAAGTCTACCGTACATGTAGTAAAGATGGCCTTAGTCAGAGCGCAGAAAATTCTAGGCAACTGATTCAGAACGGCTATTCACTGGAAGTCTTTTCATGCATCTGGTCTTCACAATGGGCCAGATTTAGCCCGCCCATTGGCATTACAGGGTTATCCTATATGATAGCACTGCCCGACTCCCTTCACCAGTCTACAACCAGTCTACTTCACAAGTAACAGTCAGTCAGTGAGATAGATATAAAATAAAAATGGGCAAAAGCTCAAACATGTTTTATCAACAGAAAGTATGCCTAAACTCTCGCTTCCGATTAGGGAAAGTAATCGGACTCGATTAGGTTACAGAGACCGACCTGCCGGCTTTTTGAGTTAATGCTTTAATGAAAAACATGCCCAAAGGAAGGAACTATGGTACCGCTGCCTAACGACACAAATGAGGGGTACTCAATTTCTCTAGGATAATGTTGTAGCAATATACCCTTCCTGTCTGTCAATCAAAAAGTGCAGACCGACTAATAGGATCACGACTTCTGGTCAGGTGACAATTGTAGCTTGGCCAAATTTGGTCACAAACTGTGAGAAATGTGCACAAACAAAAAGTGGGCGGGGCTTGTGGTCCATGGCAATGGACTCTTCCTGCCTGTCAATCAAATAGTTTACATGAACCAATGAGGTCATGACTTGTGGTCAGGTGACCATGGTAGCTTGGCCAAATTTGGTCCCATCACACTGTAAGAAATGTGCACAAACAAAAAGTGGGCGGAGCTTGTGGTCCATGGCAATGGACTCTTCCTGCCTGTCAATCAAATAGGTTACATTAACCAATGAGGTCATGGCTTGTGGTCAGGTGACCACGGTAGCTTGGTCAAATTTGGTCACAAGCACTGTGACAAATGTACACTTAACCAGAGGAGGGCGGGGTTTATGGCCCATGGCCATGGATTCCTGCCAGTCAGTCAGTATACATTGACCAATCAGGTCTCAACTTTTGGTCAGGTGACCATGCTACATGTAGCTTGGTCAAACTTGGTTACAAGCACTGTGACAAATGTACACAAACCAAAGTGGGCGGGGCTTATGGCTGAAATCTGGAACGGTCTATTCATGGGTTAAATATCTTGATGTGACATATATTGGAGGTTGGGGTCTATAGATGTACCAAATTTCATGAAGCTGGTAAGCAGAAAACAGTGTTTTATGTTCTAAGCGAATTTCAAATGGGAACCTGTCAAACGCATTATACTCTGCATGGCATTTTGGCTGGTAAGCGGTTTTCGCTTAGCAAATTTGTGTTTGCTCAGCAGATTTCTTGCGCTGAAAAAAATGTCAGGGGAGTCAGGTTGGCGTAGTGGTACTTTCCTCGCCTTCCAACGCTGTGACCCGGGTTTGAAACATGTGGATTGGGTTTTCAGTCCCTACCTGATTCCGTGGGTATTCCCCAGAATATGCTTCTGGGCTTTTCCTCTAAACCTCTAAAACTGTAATTTCTTCTCATTGTCTTCTTTCTACAGGTTTCTTCAGGCTTGCGAGCTACAGTGCCTAGTGCGCTTTTGATGCATCCTTGGTTTCATTACCAGAAATAAATTATATTAATTTCTGCTTATTTAATAAGCTGTAATAGAGCTCTTTCAAAAATAGCATTCGTTTAAACTGAACCAGTAAATCTGCTAACAATATGTTTCCTCTTCGAAAAGCTCAGAGAAAAACATCGGCCTCAAGTAAAATCCTAAATCAATTCGCCTCCCGAAGTTTCAATAAATCTGACACATGATAAAGACCAGAGCTCCGCAGCCACAGGAAATCTTTGGACTGCACAAACATGTAACAGAAGTGTAGGGTTGAATCCTCCATTGCCTTTGGCACATCCGATTTTATCCCTGTACGCGGCTCTAGGGACCAACAATAAAGTATCAAGATTTTTTTCTTTTTAGTAGAATCTTCCTGTCGAAAGTGAATGGAGACGACTCCTCAGAGAATACACTGATTAGGGTTGGGATCGTACGTCTAATTTTCTAAACGATTACGCGTTGGATTTGTGACCATTTAAACGTTTAAACGTAATGTTTAAACGCAACATTAGCAAAACACTTTACAACATAAAACTTCTCATCGGAACACTGTACATGTGCACAAAAAAACTCTCTCTGCTTGTCAGCTGATGAAGGATTCGAACAAACTTCTCGACAGCAACTTGCTACAGAAGTTGGGATCAAACCAAATCAGAAGTTGAACGTCACACCTTGAATTGATAAATTTTCAGAGTTCATTGATCATTTTAAACTTTTGTATCTCTTTTGTGTACACGCTAAGGTTTACTTCACAAGTGGACTTCAATTTAATAACAGGAATTCTGTGAATTTTGTTATTCTGAGAAAGTTTAAAACCATTGGCCTCATAACAATGAGTCTGAAGAATAAATACCGGTACAGTGACAAAAAAGCCCTTAATTCTAAAACCACATGGCAAAGTTCTGGTTCAACCTGTATGTTCAGGCACCTAAAATGTAGTGTAGAACAAGCGAAGATACAAATTGTGAAAATGTACACCCTTTCACACACTGGCATGCCATACTTTTGCCGAGCCAAATTATTCAAAAGATGTGAATTCAGTTTAACATTTGAAACAGGAGTAACTACATACACAAGTCATTCAAAGATCAAAGCCTGCAGTCGTTTGAAACAAGTCGTGAGTCTACTTACAGAAAATTATTGCATAAAGTTCGCCTGTTTGAAACCAAAATCTGTTTGGGTCGACCTGAGCTGCTTAAAACTTTTTCGATTTGCAGGACTCAATTTTGACGTATTAAATTGTGTGGAGATACACGTACATGTATATATGTAATGCATTAGTGATTCTCTCTCCCTTTTTAGAAGACAATTCAACTGGAACTTCTTAAGTAAAGTGCATTGTTAAACAAAGATTTAAGGGAAAGGTTTTACATTGTATAACATTTTAAACAAGTTGAATTCATGAAAGCTTACGTATCGGTTTCCGCCGGTTCTTTCGGGCCGTCCTGAGAATGTACTGCTTGACTTCGTGCAGATAATCCATGGTGTTGCTACGGTAACGAGTCTCATGCTTTAGCAACGAGTTCATCAGCTGTGCCGACTCGTGTCGAGGCAGGAAGGGTGGGGGCGAGCAGGGAGGGGAGGGGGAGGGGGCATCGGTGTACAGGGTCGGGGGGTCCAGAGTGTATTCCTCAGGGTACACGTTCAGGAAAGAGGTCTCCATGTAAACAGGGTGCCGCTTGGGTTTCGGTGGGTCGGCGGGTTTCTTGAAGACATCCCGCGGCGGCTTGCTGTTGTTGTTTCGGTCCACGAAGCAGCCGTTGGTGGCAATCTTTAAGCGCGGCCGCTCGCCGAAGAGCATGTCCGAGATCTTCTGGTTGTTGTTCATGTTGCGGTGGAGGCCCCGGCGCGGGCTGACGCGGGGGTTCGTCTGCGGCATGATGTTACGACGGTGATGGTGGTGGTTATGGGTCCTCGGCTGTTTGTAGCCATTGTTGAGAGTTGCGTAGCTGGGATATGCCATCCTGTATCAGAACTCAAATCCTCACACGAAAAAACGAGACTTGCTTCCTAAAAATCACAGCTTCTCCACTGCCGACGTAAATCAACTGCCAAGTTTTACAATTCAGTTTATTAAAATGCTGCGCTCTTTGTTCAGAGCGCAAAGTCCATTCCCACACTAGGCCAAATTCCGAGACAAATTTCTCTGCTTTCAAACATTCAAACCTGGCTTGAATTCTATGCGCTCCTCTTTAGGCAAGTTGTTCACAAATTTACAAGTGCACTCCCCGGCAACACAGTTCCAAGTCACGAAGAAAAGTTTTGCAGAGCAGAGAAGTCGTGCACTTAAAAAAGACGGAACGAGTCCAAGTTTTAGCAGCTGGGGCCTCTTCCTGACAACGTCTGTATGCCCACTCCTTGCTGCTCTCACGGTATTTATAGCCCAGCCACAATCTGATCGGTTTCCTTCAGGAAACTCTCAAACAAGATCTGTTCCACTGCAATGCCTTCTTTTGACCTCGCTGATTATTTATGTAAATGTTACCCGCGCGTGTCATCCAATCAAGGAGTGAATGATTATTCATGTCACTTGGAGTGGCCAATCAGAGGCAGATGGTGCACTTTGTCAATGACACTGCTGATTCTCATGCAAAATGTACTACCGAGTTCTAACCAATTAGAGACGACATGGATATTCAGGTAGTCCCCTCCAGCCAATCAGGATGCAGGAAGTGGGTGGCGGGCTGGCCAACTTAAGGCAGGAAGATGCAATTCTGAGTGAGTCTGAAGAGGGGGCACGTGTTCTTTTGGGGCTTGATCCCTTAAAGTCGACTTAATGACCTCGGCTTTGGATGAAACCCTTCCTAGTTTTTCTTGATTGCCCGAAAGCCGAGATGTCCGTTGTTGGTGTTAGCTGGGCGCGTCTGGGCGGCTGACGGCTCGTCATTCATCAACACGGAATTTAAATTGTCAATTGAGACTTAGCCAGGAGGCGAAATAAAGAATATTACGTATTAAAGTCGGGAAATGAATTGTCAACTCTAAACGTTTCCTGGCAGGTGGTTACATAATGGTGACGGAATACATTTTTTATCTGAAAGAAATTTGTAGATTTTTATGAAATATGTTCCTGTAAATATGTCACTATGACGTGACTGCAGCGACTTTAAAGTTTAAAGCGTTAAAACACGACTTTTAATGAACTTCTACAGCCTCTGTCATAAGTGCGCAAAAGTTTACTATTGCTGACGAATGCTTTGCACCATTTCTGCCAAGGCCCATGTTAAGGTCCATTTTGGTCACATGAAGAGGGTACAAGTTAATACACATGAGTCAATACGGTTCAAACATACATGTAGTCAAATAGTTCAAACTCTTTGTTTTTCAAACTGAAGATAATGTAAAAATATTTAAAAAAGCAAAATCAACAGTGATCTTTCTTCTTTGGCACAAAAATACAAACTGTCGAATAAAAGTCTGATTCGAAGAACGGGACTCAATTTTTGTCACCAAAGTTTTGCCGACAACTGAAGCTTATAGGTTTAAGGATGAAACGTAGTGAATCATTGCCATGCACGCACGCTTGTCACTTCGCTGTAAGCTTCTCATTCGTGATTGGTTCATCTCTTTTGTATCGTCAAAGACAGGTATAAATCCACGACGTTGGATAACACGCAAAAAAATCCCTAGGAAAAACCGCGAGGTCGGCTCCCAGACAAACTCACACCGTTGACGAATTTTGAACAGCTGATGCGAAAAATTCAAAGTTGGGATTAGGAAGAAGAGACGAAGGGATCTCCGAAACAGCGATAAAATCTAATTAGATTTGGACCTAGAAAGTGCAGCGGCGGGATGATTTTCAGTTTATCTTGCGGATACCGGTTTTAAGGAAAACCTTTGAAGGGCCGTGTGGCACTGCTCACAAACATTCAAAGAAACTGCAACTTTGTGTAGAGTTTTCCCATCTGCTGCATGTTTTTTCCTTCGTTTGAAGAACCATGATCTGATTGAAGACAAATGTTACTGGGCAGAATTTAGAAGATGCCCTGTCCACAGGAGCAGTGTTGCATAGAAAATCCTCATCCAAAACTTGTCCACTTTCTCATACCTGACACTTTTGTACCGGTACATTGCGAAAAAAAAGTTGAAAGCCCTAATGCTCATCCGAAAGTAACATCCATGCAGCAAACAGACTTTGTTTTAGGCAAAGCTGAAGTGTTTTGGGGTTACATGTAGTACAGCGAGGGTTATAAGGACTGTGAACGCCAAACACAGTTGCACAGCAGCAAAATGTGACTTCCACAGAGCAAAAGGTAACAATATGCTGCCCTCGTAAGGTCATGCACTGAGCGGATAGCAACTGGAGTGTAGCGTTGCAATTTATTTACATCAAGATCCTCATCCTTTAAGGCAAACATTGAAGCATTTTGGAGGTTGTAGAAGTGCAAGTGTCACAGGCTTGTAACAGCACAACACTCTGGCATTATAATGTGACTTCATAGAGCAATAGGTCACTATACTGCCCTCGTCATGCCATGCACGGAGCCGATAGCAATAGGAGTGTAGCAATTACAAAAGATCCTCGTCGTTTAAGATAAATATTGAAGCATTTTGGAGGGTGCAGTAAAGCATGGGTCAAAACTGCACATGATAAACACTGTGGCAAACCAGCAGCATATCACTTCACAGGGCAATGGGTAATTATGCTGCCCTCGGTAGTTGGTGTGCTGAGCAGATAGCCAAAGGAAAGAAGTGATTACATAAGGTCCTCAAATGAAAGATGGTAACAGACGATTTCATTTTCTTCGCTTGCCTACAACCTCCCTCGCACGCTTTCCTCTCCATCATCCTAATGCAGACATCGTCACAAAAACGATCCTCAAATTGCAAATTTCCTAGCACCTCATGCAGGCAACAGCAACCCATCACTACGTATCAACTTCAATGATCTACTGTTGCAGACTCTCATTAAAAAACCAACACAGCAGAAGACCGCTGTCAGCTCGAGCGCACTGCATAACATTTGCACAAACGGCTGGAATCTAATCAGAAATATGCAAAAAAAACTCGGCGCGAGTTATCCGTCCACATCACATTATGATCTGTCTCTGAATGCATTCACGATTCACGAATGCCTTGGGTCGTTTCGTACCGGTACGCACGGTTGCAACAAATCACGAGGGTGGTACGGCGCACGGATCTCTGCGTGCGATGACCATCTCGTAGATCCGATCAGCGAATCTTGAAGGTCATACAGCTCTCTACGGGATCACGAGGTGTAAATTTACGCCAAGAAACCGTCAGCGCTACTCTCCATTAAGCTAACGCAAAAAGCTACTTCAGTGAATATAATTTGCCATTCAGTAACAATGCGCTAGCCTCATAAACTATGCAGGCTGTGGGTAACAGCTTGCATTGCCAGAGGCCCAATTATTGCGGCTAATTTACTGCGAATAGAGTGCATTCGCATCATTAAAGAGGCATTAAAGGGATCATCTCGCAACCTAAAGCAGTATTTATTATCATATGTTGACAAATAAAATAGGAAATTAAAAGAAAAAAAATAAGTACTAAGTAAACATGTTTATTTAACACCAAAGTTTACGTTCATATAATTTGTATGGATGTATGGGGGCAGCACATACATTGATACCTCGGGCGCTGTTCCAAAATCTATGTACAGCGTTTAAAACCAGTTTCTGGAAAATTGCCTTGTTAAAAATGGATGAAACAATTTACATACATTATGCACAGTTCAATATTGACTTAAACCATCCTGTTTTCTTCAGCTTTTTTTTTTAAGGAGTGCACTCCTAATAACCCCCCCCCCCCCCTTTGTTGGTCCAGACCAGTAAATAGACTGCATAGACCTAGGTGGTAATACGCGCACTTCCCAAAATTATTTGAAATTCTCACAACTCACTGAGGTGTTTAAAACATACATCAAATTAAAGCTTATTTCATCATCTTTCATTTTCTGTTCGTTTTTTGGGGGGTTAACCTATGACTTTTGGGAGAAAATTCCATCCAAAGAGGATCACCCCTGAAAGCAGCCCTGAAGCCCATCACCATTTGGAAAATGGACGCCTACGCTCCATTTCAAAATAGAGCCATTTTAGGGCCTAATTTCATCCACATTTCACAGAAATACAAGCTCGCAGTCCTCTGCACGGCTTCCAACCTTCTTTTCTACAAATCATCAAGTTCATGGCCCTCAAAATGCTCTTATACCGGACAATTTGAGGGCATGTAAATCGTGATTTGGCCGGCGTAGGCAATTTCGGACCGATTTACTGGCCTGCACCCTTGTACCCCTTACATCGCCTGTGCATTGTTCTAACTGTGAGGGGGTACTTGTACACGGAATTCTGGTTGCTGTTTCTCATGTTTAACATTGGGGGTGGGTTTTTACAGGACATAATTTCATTCGGCAGTGCACACGACCATGGAGGTAGAATTAGTTGTACAGTACCTGCACATGTATCTCTCTACATTATCAGTATCACAATGCTTGGATCTAGGGTGCATTCATCATACCACATCCTTTCCACCGCCCCTGCCTGTATATGTCACTCTGTTTGTCACCCCCCCCCCCAAAGACTGTTCATTGTTCCACGAGCGAGGCTCATAATCAGGCGATGTAATTGTTCAATTGTCCAGGCAGGATATGTACAGCCTTGGCAGTGGAGTTACGCACAGCCTTTCCTGAACTCCCAAATTAAGTAATTTGAACAATTACTTACACCCAACGTCACCTGGCTTTTGTCTGTAGATACCTTCATGAAAAGTGGTTCAAGTTTGATAAAGTGCATGCATCCTAATTACTCATATTTTTCTGGTGATTTGTTTTGACCGATTCAAGCTCATAGCAAATTGGAACAATTTCACTGCTCAACACTGCACGGAAATCTGCTAAGCGCGGAAATATTTACTAAGCAAAAACAGGGTACCGGCAGAAACTCTGTGCCATGTATGCGAACAGGCAAGCCGGCAAGCGGTGAAGCTGCCTACCCGTAAAGCGGGTAAGGTAAATTCTTGTGTAAATTAAAAGGCATCTTTCAATACCATCTCAAGAGTTCCCTGAGTCAGTTTGCAAATATGTAGTTAAAGGGAATGTACATCATTGGCTTTTGCTGTAATTTTCAGAAATTAACTACTTGAGGGGTAAGTGTAGTAAATCAAATTTTGTTACACTGACATGTTTGAAGTTTTGTGTTCGAAAATGCTGGAAAAACCAAGAAAAACAAAACTGTTCAATTTGTCTGGTTCCCTGACTCCATTGAAGATGAAACGGATCAATTTGGATGAAATGGATCAATACACCCTGCCCGTGTGACCCCTGAGAAGGGGTGTTGGTGCAGTATTCATCAAGACAATTTATAGATGCTAGAAAATTGTAAGGTAAGGAAACCAGTCTAGCTGGCCTGCACCCGTTCATGAACATGTAACCAATAGCAATCAAAATTTGGACTGAAAAAATGGTAAATTTGGAGGAGAAGTTGAAGAATAGTTAGGTTTTTCCAACGGTGGTTGGCCGACCACTGTTGGAAATTTATACAAAAATACCATTTTTCTTGGAAATAACTTCACACCAGGTGCCATAATTTTACAGGATGTTTTAGACTGTCATTTACCAACATCCTAGTAAGGTATTTTGTAAAAATTTGATAGTTTTGTTTTTCGATGTTTGCAATGTATGTTGTACATTCCCTTTAATTGGATACATCTATAAGCCTTAAAATAAAATGGTCAATCTTTTTTAACTAGTGGTAGACAGTTTCTGCCAATCCCCTCAGACGAAATGTTTGCTTGTTGTTCTATTAGACCTTCCGTTTGCACTGCTAATGACCCTTGACGAGTCACAAGATCAAAAACAAACTCAAACCACAATGGACTTGTGATAGCTTTGTTTGGTCGCTTTCCTGGCTAGACCCAAGCTACCCCCCCCCAACATGTCGTTGCTTTTCGGAGAGGATGTGACCATTAAGTGACTCCCGGGCAGGAAAACCCCTCCATACCCCTTCTAATCAGTTCCTCCACCACACCCATTGTTTTTTTATTCTGTGGGATTCTTTCGAGTTATTCTGTCAATGATTAATTTATGCTGTTTGTAATAAGGCCTTTTCCCTTGGGCCAAATCTTTTAAGGCTCTGCATTTTCGAAGAATTCAGTATTCGGCTGTTAAAAAATTGAACTTGATTGAATGTTCGAATATATTCGAAAAGCACTAGGATCAAGTCAAAAAATTACCCGTCAAAAAATGGACAGAGCGCTCGTTAAAATAATCTAAGGAACAGGTATTAAACGAAATGGCGTATCCGCTCAGTTCACAAGTACCCCCTCACCGACAAAGAAAGTATAGTTCAGGGTGACCGACCGACGCCATCTTGCCTGACTGCGGCCACTGCGTGTGCATAGTACAAATCCACTGGTGTATGTGCGTCACACACAAGGAACGGTGCGCGTCAACCAGCGAAATGCCCCGCTCACGGGACGTCGTTACTAGGTAAAAGGGCGCCCTCTTTCGTCGGCGCACGGAGCCCATATGACCGATTTCAAAGAAGAAAATTTGAGATACATGTTGTGTAAACCCTCAAATCATGGCTTGCGACAAAAGTGTCGCATTCGATAAACTGTTACTATATACATGTACACACGTATGTGGTGCGTTCTGTCCACTGGGAGAAAGTTCGCGCAACAACCATATAGTCAACCAATGGTTGGTTGGTGTCAAACAGTGCACATGTGCTGTAACATTAAATGTGAACGACTCTAGTCGAACCATTGTCAACGTATATGGTGGTCACGAGTATGTTTGGACTGTTGACATTCTTTGACCTGTTGAATGAACAGTCTCTGAGGCCCACCAGCGGGTAGTACAACTCACTACGTTTATTTCGACATCTGCGCTTAAGTAACGAAACGAGACTATTGATAACCAGCGATGCAACCAGGCGCAGTAGCCTGGTTCCAAATAGTCGACTAGCGTAGTCCAACCATCGTCGACTAGACAGAGTTCAGGCTAACTTAGTCGAACTATGGTTAACAGTAGTTCTTGCGCAAACTTGCCCCGGCTATCGAAGGTTGTAAAACAGCGCCCTCTGTTGTTCACGTACGGAGCCCATAGCCTTAGTACACATGTGTGACCCTTGACTATATACTTCTAGGTCAGGCCAGAAGTATGGTCAGACATCAGACCACATCAGACCACCTCCAATTGTCTAATGAGAACCCATTGTAATATGACTACTTTACTTAGGACACCCAATATTCTGGACACCCAATATTCTGTGCTGTGTCCTGTACATATTCACTTGGTAATGAGCACTCAATAAAACAACACTAAGATCTTAATGCCATGTCCTAGATCTTACATAGCCGCCCTGAATCCAATGAATAGAATAGTGTGCACTCTGGAACTAGCTCTACTAAGCTAGATTTGTCTTGTTTGTATAACAGAAATATAGGTCAGCATGTACATGTAACATCAAAAAGTCTTAATTTTTTTTTCTCTTTCAGTCCCCCCCTCTCCCCCCCCCAAACTCTCAATTGCTAGCTGGATGATAGCCAATGAAGGATTTCTGGAGGATATAAACTGCACTCCCTAATTAATGCAGAAAGACGTTACACAGTTGTGAACTAAACGACAAGTCAAAAGAGTGTCTAATTGAATTCGAGAAGGCGCGCTAATACTCCGACCCCGTCCGTAGATAGGGCGTGCGGGTAAGCTTATCTCTGCCGGGCACAGCTGCCGCAGACAAAGCCGCGAGTCTTAGAACCCAGGAAGGCGGTTTTTGGAGCTTCTACCTGTTAGAGAGGCGTTAAATGACGTGCATGTGACGCACGTCATCGGATTACCCGGGATTTAAGTGAGCCCTCATCTCTTCGGAATATTTCCCTGAGGGTATATATGGAAATAAATCCCAATCGGCTGAGAGTGCTGGTGCAACACCCTTCAAAAAATAAAAAGTCTTCTATTCCCTTTTTTTTTATAAAGCCACAAGTTCAGTGGCGCGCCTAAGGGGGGGCTCGGGGGGCTTGAGCCCCCCCCCCCCCCCCCCCCGAGGTTGTTAATTTTTTTTTTTTAGTCCAATTTGACCTTGGTGATATGTATGTGGCCTATTTTCGAGAAGTATATTAGGGGTATGGGCTCCGTGCGCCAACAAAGAGGGCTCCCTTTTACCTAGAAACGATGTCCCATGGGCGGGACACTACATTTCGCTGGTTGATGCGCGCCATTCCTTGTGCATGACGCACGTACAGCAGGGGATTTTTACTATGCACACGCAGTGGCCACGCTTCGCGGCAAAATATTGCAGTCAGGCAAGATGGCGTCGTTCGGTCACCCCCAACTATACTTTCTTTGCCGGTGAGGGGGTACTTTTGAACGGAGCGGATAAGTGGTGCCACCAACGTCAAGTAGTCCGCCCCTCCCCCCCCCAAAAAAAAACCTCCCGATTTTATTCTGCGGCCAAAAATTTTGGGCAAGATATTTGAATTTTTTTTACAAATTTGAAAAAAAACCAAAAAAACATTGTGAGCCCCCCAAAGCCAAATTCTGGGTGCGTCACTGCACAAGTTGTCTAAAATTTTAAATGATGTTGCTTCGCATATTGCATGGATTAAATGATTGGTAAAATACAGTACCCTCATCTGAAGAGTGTGTTTTTAAAGTTACGTCAACAGCTCCCTCAGCTGACAGGAAAAGCATGAAACATTTTTTAACATTTAAAACAGTGCACTTTGCAGAAATATTTACCAAAATGGGGTGTCTCATAGGTTTTTTTTTTTTATACATTTCAGGGAAAGGATATTTACTACAGAGCCCCAGTGTAAAATTCATTGCACGGTCCTTTAAGGGGTGGGCTGGTAGGTTGGACTTTATACTGACCAAGTTTCACAAACTTGAATATGTTTCCTGCAAACAAAATGTCAGTTTTACATCATAAGTCCACTGTGTTTCATTTGTAGACAACTGAAAAAAAGTACTGTGTACTTTCGGTAACTTATTTGCATTTCAAGTTGGCTGGCAAAATATCTGAAAACGAAATATCAGTTTTACATCATAAGTCCACTGTGTTTTATTTATAGACAACTCAAAAAAAGTTACTTTCGGTAACTTATCTGCATTTCAAGTTGGCTTGCAAAATATCTGAAAACGAAGAATTTTTTTATCACTAAAACAGTTGCAGCAAAATTTGCCGGCTTTTGACCTGGGTTCATTTTGCATGTACTGTATATTGTAGTGTGAATACTTGCTGTATTTGTAGCCACACATTCGTTCTCACTTCACTTTGACATCAAGTATGAACAGATAGATTCTTCAGTCCATTTCAGCTTTTCATTGACGGCAATGAAAATAGCTCGGGCAAATTTCTGAAACTGTTCACCACTTTGCCACGGCCTAATATCACCAGCCAGTCGGTTTTGGGCGAGCTGGGCGGTGGCCGGCCCCGTCACTTCTAACAAGCGTCCCGCAAAATAGGACTGGAAATTAACACTTCAGTTTCCAAGTCGGATCGTTTCAGTCCTAATTCCTTAACTAAGCTGTCTGACTGTCACCGGTTCACGGCAATACCCTTTTTGTGCTGTTTCACTGGTTACCCATCACTATTAATTCGCTGAAAGCGATCAGACATGCCCCCTGGTTACTTCTATGTTTCTTGAGATCAATTCCTGGCCGTCTTTAAGCAAAACTGACGATCGATCTTTGGAACGGCCTAATGCAGGTCGACAGTCAGGGGCAGTGGGCGGTTTGGGTCTAATCAGCTACTCTCTCATCACGTGCTGAGGTTAAAACGCGACTCGTCTGGGAGCTATTAATCCCAGATTTGAAGTCCTGCATGGACTTGCGGTGTTGTCTATTTCTGGTTCCCTATCCTCCATTCCTCCCCTTCCCCCCATCAAAAAGAAATGACCAACTTGTCAATCTGCCGTTTTTTCAAAGTCTTGAACATGACAAGTTTATGAGATTGAATTTTAAATGTTTCTGAAAATTTGACTTCATCTTGGCTTCGGATCCATTCCTAACCTCAGAACCATTGTAGAAATTGTCCATTTACTTGTAACAGAATTATTCTAAAACTAGAATTACTATACACACGACCTGGAATTGATGTTCCCTATGCAGAATAAGAGACCCATGTGAAACTCAAACTCCTGAAAACAAGTCCTGATTTCTCCTGGATCCACAGCTGGGCACACATCCCAGGTTTTGGTAAACATCTCCAGCATGCAGGTTGCAGACCAGTACATAGACTGCCATAGACTGCAGTGTTATCACCGCACTTCCCAAAATTACTGATTCCCATAATCTCCAAGGTGTTTGAGACACACATCATATTTAAGCTTATTTCATCATTTTTCATTTTCTGTTCACTTTTTTGGGGGTTTACCAATGACTTTTGGGAGAAAGTTCCATCCAAAGATGATCACCCTAAAAGTGGTCCTGAAGCCCATCGCCATTTTGAAAAAAGGATGCCTACTGTATGCTCCATTGCAAAATAGAGCCATTTTAGGGCCTAATTTCATCCAATTTTCACATAAATATGAGCTTGCAGTCCTCTGCACGGCTTCCACCTTTTTTTATATTTTTTTTTTTACAAATCCTCAAGTTCACAGCCTTCAAAACACACTAATACCGGAGAATTTGAGGGCATGCAAATCATGATTTGGCTGGCATAGACAATTTTGGGCCTATGTTTGCACCCTGACAGGACGAGCCATTAGCCCCGACATCTTGCTGTCAACAGAGGGGGCTATTGCACTTTTATGTGCCCACAGATGATGACTAAGTGACAATACACTGAACACTATACACACAAACTAGTTGCGACTCACTGACAATTAGGTCTCGATGATTCATTTTACGTCAATCTATCAAGCAATCGAGCAGAACAATTATAATTTCACACATGATCTCACTATTAATCATGTAATTTGATGCTAAGCTACATGTACCGGTATAGTTGTATACGTGTGTAATACTTTTCAACGTACATGTAGGTTAATTCCGAATTTGCTTTTTGGCTTGAAAAAAAAAGGAGCTTTTCTACGGAAATTTTTTAAAGATTAATTCTTTTATGTGCAAAGTACATTTTATGCTGAGAAGTGCTGTATTAATCAATCACATGGCCTCATTTTTATGAAATGTTTTTTTCACATGTTGTTTTACAGCGAAATCGTATTATTTAAAATAAATCTTAGTATTTCAACATACATGTGTATAGCGTAATATTAGTTGGAATGTTACTATATAGTATGTATTCTCAAATTTCTGGTCCTTTTTTTTTTTTTTTAAGGGAATGTACAACATTTGCTTTTGCTGCAATTCCAGAAATAAATGGATTTGGAGGATTAGTATGTTACAGTAAAAATTGTTAAACTGACTTGTTCACGTTTTTGGGTTGTAGATGCTGGAAAAACCAAGAAAACCAATCATGTTCTTGTAGTCTGGTTCCCTGACTCCACCTAAGATGAAACGGAGCAATTTATAGACTTTTGGGGAATTGTAAGTTCAGAGAATCAGTCTAGCTGGCTTGTACCCCTTCACAGGTGTGTAATCAACTGCAAAGAAAATGCTGAATAAGTAAATCTAAAAAAATAGGAGCAGTTTTAAAAAACAAAACAGTTTTCTCCAACGCTGGTCGGCTGACCAGCGTTGGAAAAATACAGTTTTTCTTGAAAATGTCAGCACACCAAGAGCCACGATTTTACAGGATGCTTCAGACTGTCATTCCTTAACAATCCAGTAAGGTATTTCGTGATAATTTGATCTTTTCATTTTTTGATGTTTGCAAATGTTGAATCATCCCTTTAACTCCAAGCGAAGGAATGCGAACATTTAACTTCAAAATCCTCCAGGCGGTTTTGGAGGATTTTGGAGCATTGAGGCTGAATGGCAAAACTCAGTTGATTGATTTTGGAGGATGCATGGAGTTCGTAAGCTGTGCACAGCATTGTTTATGTTCAGCCATGCATAATTGAGCCCTGCATTATGCTCGATATCATCGGCACTGCTTCTGAATGTCATCGGCACTGCCTCAAACCATTAACAGTGATTGTTGGAGGATTTTGAAGGATTGAGGCAATGGTCATCCCTTCACTGAACAGATTAGAGAGGAAAACCGGAGGGCCTGGAGAAAAAAACCCTCGTGGCACAGGAGATAATCAACGCACAACTCTACTCACATTTGGTCTGAGCCGGGAATCAAACCCAAGCCATAGTAGTGAGAGGCGAGCACTTTACATTGTACACAAGTCCTACCACAAAACAGAAAACACTGTGTCATGTGTAAAGGAATTTTTTTTCAGAGTATGCCTACTTCCTTATTTGTCTTTACATGTATAGGGCCTACATAACCACCAGGAAAAATACCATTATTCAATTACGAGTTAATAAAATATAGGACAGGGATATATTTTTTTTAATCTTATTATAAATCCGGTTTCGTTTCGTTTTTACATGTTGATGCATACAAGTGTTCATTCCATCTTTCAAGATAATAGGGAATGTTTTTTTTAAATTTATACAGAGAGTGTTTTTATAGTACATGTAGTTTCTGTTTAAATGCGTCATGTACATCTGTTTTTTCCATTTAAACTTAAAGGGCCCATTACATAAATCTTTAATACTTCGGACCATATTTTATGCAGCTTTCTACTATTAGTATTAAATGTATGAAAAATATTTGACCTCCCTTTTTGGTTAATTGTATTAAAAAGTGCACTTTTTTGTTTAAAACAGTTAAAGCTTTCCATACTTTTCTTGACAAATGAGGGTGCTGTTGCTATGATGTCATTTCAGGAAGACACTGTTCGCTTTAAGGATTTCTGTTCAAAGTGTGAACCCAAAATTTGCTCATTGTAAACAATTGTGAGAAAACTTTGCTCAAATGTTGTATATTGGCAGTCTGTTCCCCATTTTGTCCAAACATATGACACAGGTTTATGGTTTCTGACTAGCGCCCGAAAATTTTTCAAAACTCTTTAAGTAAACACTTCCCAAAACTTCAAGTGGAACTCCCCAAAATGTCCACTCTAAATTTGCACCTCAAAAAAACCCCAAACAAACAAATGGGTTTTTTTCAACATCTGGTAATCCCCACTGGCCCACTCTTTTCCTGTGAAAGTAAACTTAATGATTCGAATAAAACAAAGGAAGTGCCAAGTTCTGCCAACATACAGGGTAAGGATCAAACAAACTCAGGGCTATACATTTTTAAAGTTTTATTTCGTCTGACGCATCATAACAAAACCACATCCTTTTTACGAGGGGTCGCAGGGACCAGGGAGTACAGAGTACCGCTGCTGGCTGAGGAAACTGGTTTGGGAAGTCCGTGCTAGTACAGAGTCATATCCAGAATTAGCTCATAATTTTCCGCTGGTATTGTTAAATAATCAACCCCCAAAAAATAAAAAATAAAAATACAGTACAGAGTACAATACAAATCAATACAATACAATACAATGTACTTTTGTTGACTTGTGGAGCGATGTTGACTTTTTTTTTAAAGGTCCATGTACATGAGGACATTTGCTTTGATTTTATGCATTTTTTGTTCGTTTGAAATGACAAATTTGCTCAAAAAACTTAAAGGGAATGTACATCATTGGCTTTTGCTATAATTTTCAGAAATGAACTATTTGTGGGGTTAGTGTAATAGATCAAATATTGTTACACTGATATGTTTGCAGCTTTGTGTTCGAAAATGCTGGAAAAACCAAGAAAAACAAAAATGGTGGAGTAGTCTGGTTCCTTGACTCCACTAAAGATAAAATGGATCAATTTATAGATGCCGGAAACTTGTAAGGTAAGGGAACCAGTCTAGCTGGCCTGCACCCGTTCATGAACATGTAACCAATAGCAAACAAAATTTGGACTGAAAAAAGTGTAAAGTTGGAGTAGTAGTTGAAAAATAATTAGGTTTTTCCAACGGTGGTCGGCCGACCACCGTTGGAAATGTATACAAAAATACCATTTTCTTGAAAATGACTTCACACCAGGTGCCATAATTTTACAGGATGCTTTAGACTGTCATTTACCAACATTCTAGTAAGGTATTTCGTAAAAACTTGGTAGTTTTATTTTTTGATGTTTGCAAATGTTGTATATTCCCTTTAAGAGGAGTGCAAAGTAACAACTAACTTGTTGAAGTTTCAGCTCAGTTTTGAGAAAGCAGAAAAAAAATCTACGCACAATTATTGTTGGGGTCCCATAACTGGAATTCTGTTGCTAATTCTGTTGTACTCCAAAACTTTAACATTCAAAAGCTTAAATTTGGCTTTGCACAACAGAATAGAAATATTAGCGTATAATAAATGTGTGTGCATAATTAACAGCGCCCCCAAGTGTCGACTGATGTCCAGCCAAGATTCCTAAAACACAATGGAGCAAATTTGGATCGAGTACGCTAAAAATATCATCTGAATATTGTGGCAGCTGAAATCAAATTAATCAATGATCTGACTGATTAAAATCGAAACTCGATTCGGGCCAGAGAAAAAATAAAATCGAAATTTGCCAACGCCTTGCAACCATTAATTCCTTTACTTCCTCTAAAACCATGATGTGCATTAACAAATTACACAAATTCATCTACCATGACGTATACATCCCCCTTTCTGTAATGACACTACATGGTCCACGGGCTATAATGAACACAAACAATTTCTACCAACGACCCAAAAATTCCGGCCCTCCAAATGGTGTTATTCTAAGCCTTTTTGATTGATATCAAACATGACATCTTGATTAAAAACAAAAAGGGAAGAGGATACGCAGGTCGGCAGATGGTTGCCGCGACGACCCGTGGAGAACTAATCCCTAGATGGAGGAAAATAAGCAAGCGTTTGTTTATACTGCCGTCACATTGTCGACTGGGAATTAGTGACCTAGGACAACCCATTACTGGAATATGACCCATCTTTTTTTTTTTTACAAGTCACTCACAGTTTTACTAGCATGAATTAGAAGCCATGTTGGTTAGGGCCCCCCCCCCCCCCCCCAAATAGTTCTGCTTCCAATTACATGGCATTCGAAAATAGGGTGGGTAGGTAGGGTTTTTTAAAATCGAATAAAACTATCAATTGTATGTTTATTGTGTTCTTATGAATACAACTTCCTCATTTCATACAGGAACCTCAATTTTATAACCCTCGTTTTTTCACACTCCATTTTTTTTTTTTAAGTATCAATATAAAAAAAATTCTTTTTGTGTTGGATGTTAATGTACCTCTTTGCCTGAGATTCATAAATGTCAGCCATCCGTGTCCAAACTGGAATTGTTGTAGTTTGGACAATTGGGTACATGGAAGTTCCCACGATTTTTCGGAGTCGGGTCCCATTGTGTTTTGACAAATGTCGTCAAGCATGTGAAAAGCCTGCACAATGCTTGCTATTACCAGAATTTCAGCGATAGTGAAACAGGATTTTCCCCATAGAAGCTCCCCAGATTAGGCAACAAAATATGAAAAACAGTAAAATACCTGTATTTTGAACATGTATAGGGTGAGTCAAAAATAGCGGAACCCAAACCCAAAAAAATATATTTCATATTTTAATAAAATATGTAGCATCAAAAATAATAATGAGTGGAAAGCGATATTCTTTGGTGATATTCATTGAACGGATTGAGCAATTTCAGTATTTTTTTCATCTTTGTGAAAATGTGTAAACGGAGAATAGTTTTTATTTAAACGTCTAAATGTAAACGTCACATCCTGAACCAAAACTAGAAAATCGTGCAGAACCTTAATCTTTTTATTCGAACAAATTGAGAAAAGGAGGAAAAAACACTGTTGCGCAACTGTTCATTCTGAGATTGCATTTGCTGCACTATTTATAGGCTTCGCTGCTAATTTGCATACTTTTTGCATGTACCGGTATTAGACCACGCCCCATTCCTTTTCATTTTCTGTACTCTCGAGGTACCGGTACGGCCCGGGCACACGGACAGTGCCGTAAAGCCGTCTTCACACATTACCCGGCCTCGCTGCTAGTACCTGGCTGCCGTTGGTTGTACCACTTGGTACTTGTTCAATGTTATAGCGGAATCCAGCGTCCAGAGTTAAATACAAGCCATTAGGCCAAAAAAAAAAAGTCTCCGGTTTCTGGTATGCGCGCGCGTCGCCGTAGCCATGCGCGTCAGCAAAATGAAAAAGTTTTTTTTTCAATGAAAGATAATGTCTCAAAACCGCCAAACTCACTGGTTTGACTGGAATCCTGCTGCTGCACAATTTTAACACGTTTTTAGGTGGGGTTATGATCGAGAATAAGCTTTATGTGGCCTCTCTGGACTCCCATATATTTGCACTAAGTTTAGTCGGGCACCATTTGCAGTCATCAGCCGACATTTGAGGCAAAAAAAATCAGGTAAAAAAAAAAAAAAAAAATGCGTCGCCGCACCACTTTTTGGGCAAGCTCCATACCAGAAACCGGAGACTTATTTTTTTTGGCCTTAATACAGTGGTACCATGCTGAAGCGTTGCTGCACGCATTCTTAAAGACAAGGCACTCATGCACTTTGGTAACTCTGGTGGTCGAACGAGCCCAGAGTGCGTGCGTACTACCTGAGTGACTCGCGCGAGCCCGGTGCCACCTCAGAAAATGACTGTTGCCCAATTAGAATAGGAAACACAACATTTTTCTTACATGGCCTACACATCTTACCATGTGATGATGACAACTGTTGTGTTGATATTTTAAATACAAACGACCAACAAATCTGCACAGAAATCCAGATTCATAGGTAGAACGAATAAAAATTATCACACTGCAACTGGGATGATGTGGCCACCTAGCCCAATCAGCAAAGGCTACATACGTATACCCATCCCCCATTTTGTTGTTGAGCAACATATTAACATATTTATGTCTCTGTACCGCCCAAAACTGCCCTTCTTGTCAATCCTTGTACTGTCCCAAACCGCCCAAACACTTCATGTGAAATGGATTCACCAATGATATAATACAATGTAATAAAATGTAAACACAATGTAATCACCAAAGTTCAACATTATTCCAAAATAAAAATTTAAGACAAAGTCAAAAGCAAAACTACTTAAAAAGCAAGTTTGAAAATATATTTAGAAAAATGGAAAATGTGTGACTGGCTCCACAACAAAAGGGTACTACGTCGCAAAAAAAAGGAGTTTTGAAAAATTGAGTTATACATGGTTGGAAAGCCAACAACGTAAGCTTACATTTGGTATGGGTTCCATGCGCCAACAAAAGAGGGCGCCCTTTTACCTAGCAACAACGTCCCATGGGTGGGACATTAAGCTGGTTGTCGCGCACCATTCCCCGTGTGAGACGCACGTACACCAGGGAATTTGTACTATGTACACGCAGTGGTACATGCATGGTACGGCCGCGCATCGCGGCAAAATTGCAGTCAGGCAAGATGGCGTCGGTCGGTCACCCCCAACTGTGCTTTCTTTGCCGGTGAGGGGGAACTTGTGAACAAAGCGGATAATAGAGCTCCATAGCCCCTCCCGTTCTGGAGATTATGACGCATTTGCATATTAAATACTTCCTTGGAGTTTGAATTACACAAGTGAGAAAACACGCTTTGAAATAGCTGGCCCTAGTGTAGATTTGGGCACGATGCACTCAAAATTGTCGTTTTCCTCCACTTATTCATCGAAATCAATATTTCTGTAAATGAACCCTGAAACTTTAGGTATTAAAGACGTCATTTGTGACAAAAAATGAAACTCAATACCCTTTTTGGTTGAGCGGGTCACAAGTAGAAACAGGGAAAAATACATTGAATACTTACAATGAGATTTCCACTGGTAGGTCGGCTCAATTTCTGAAATGGGAGAAAAAAACCAAGCTATTTCCTTTAATTGTGATAATATTGTGAATGTTGGGCTCGATCGGTGGATCTGGACAATTGGGAAAAAATCCATACTGGGCCACCACTCAGCTCAGAGCTCCTGCACAAAGTCTTTGGGTCATGACAGAACATTTTAAAGTATTAATTTTTGCACTCCCAGGGGTGTGAGTGACTACTGATAAAAATAGCTGAAAAAGGCGTAATAAAGCTGAACTTTGGAAATCTCCTATACTTTTGTACACAGCAAGCGAGGGAAAAAAGCTGAAATCCAAAACAAAAAAGCTGAGATCAGCTTTAAAGCTGAGATTTCACACCCCTGACTCCTTAAACAGTGTTTCTTCATCAGATTTACAACTTTTGGTACTTTTCAGGTCATATTAGGGAATATGAGTGGTGGCCCAGTATGGAATTTTTTCATATTAATACGTTAGCTGTTGAAAAATGCACGTCATAAGACCAAATAAACAATGGTACCTGCCTCTTTTTTTCCCCCTTTCAATTCACACAACTGCTTTAATAATGTTGCTCTACAACAAAAAGTCTCCTAGTCCTACAAAAATAAACACTTGCAACTCACCTTCCTCAGATACTTCTGACGACGACGGTGTCTGGGGCACTGGCATAACCTGCGTGTACTGCCGATTTCTGGAATCACTGGTACGCCTCGCCATGTTTGCTTAAAAATTCTCACTTCTTTATTAGGCCTAGTTTCTGTTCCTCCTTCGAAGGCTTCGTAATCGCAAGGCAAGGTCGATGAAACAAAACGACACCAATTTCCATTTAGCTCCAAATTTAGACGCTTCGCACATCACACACGTGACGCTTTCAAAGCACCCATGATTTCCCCCTTCTAGTGAGGTTTCGAACGTTTTAATTGTGCGTTTTTTCTTTCGTTTTTGACGACTGTGACTCGTGAGCAAACTGACACAACCAACACAAAGCAAGTAGCTGTCAGAAGTTAGGCCTAGCAAGCTAGCTCGACATTCGGCCCTCGTTTTGGGTGTACATTTATAATTTAGAATCCATCCGATAGAGTGAGCTTCAACAATGAACACCATTTTGCCATTTTGCAAAATGTAAAAATTAAACTGTTAAAAAATATCACAAAATATCCTACTTTAAATTGTAAGTAAATAATATCTTCAAGCATCCTGTGAAGTCGTTGCGCCTGGTCTGCTGTCATTTTCGAGAACAGCGGAATTACCATCATATTTCCTCACAAATGCGTCGAGAAAAATGAAGCTATGCATTTTCACAGGTTTCACAAAAAGTTAAATATCTATTGAGCTGAAATTTCGGCATTTTTTTATAAGCTGCATCAGATTTATCGTATTGTCCCTGGTATTGTCCTTTGAATCGAAAAAAAAAAAATTCTGCAAAATGATTTTGCAATGAACATTTGTGAACTCCCTATGTTACATGTGTTCAAGTTTTTCAGATCCTGTAAAGCTTTGCGGCCCGTTTTGAACTGGCAATCAATGGGGACCGCTTTGCGGCAAGCTTCAGTCCGGTCTTGCACAAACTTCCGGGATTGTGAGCGTGGTACCCTGACTTCAACTACGATGATTGCAGATTTGTAAGCACACGGCAACATGCGGACAGCTGAAATCTAATGCCATGAATACAAGCCGCACACGCAAACCAACGGGCTGATTATTAATGAACAGATCAATGTAATTTGTTTACTAATTTCACTAATTTAGTGTGCTGAGAAAGCTCTCATATTCTCTGAGCTCAGCCAAGTTGGAAAGAATGTAGTATCCAGACGACACTTTGGTTGTTTACATGGTGTATGAGAGTCGAGTTCATGTTTTTTGGGGGGAGGGGGCCGGCCGGGGGACGGTCCGGGGGAGGGGCCCGGCGCCCTGCGCCGTGGAGTCCGAGGTGGGGTTGTGGAGGAAGAGGGCGGGGTTGTGGGGGGGGGGGGTGTGTTGTTACCCCTAGGTTTGCATTAATAGGTTGCGTCAATAATAATTATGATGATCCCCACTGACCATGCTGACACGATTTGCAGTAAATTTTTGATATTTTGCAGGCCTGATTTTGTCTTTTCTTTGCAGTAAAAAGAAAATGGAATCCTCGAACACAATACCTGTGTATGGCAAGGGGAAGATCGGAATCATTGGGAGGTTTGTGAATCCACTTATCGAAATTAATCTTTTCATCCATCATTCAGTAATCGGACATCTAAAGCTGTAAACTTGGCGTCAATAACAACTATTGACGCCACGTATATTTTATGGGCCTATCTGCACGAGTGGACGTCTTAATCATTTAATCGCAACTATCTACTTACGGAGAATTTACCCGTCACCAGGGATGGAGTCCACCACAACTGATACAAGTCTAGGCAAGTCCATCACAAGTCCTCCAGTCCCAATTCAACTCGTAAGCTGTTCAAATGAGCTTCCGTTTAGTGTAACCTGTTACTGGACTTGTGATTGAACTTATGATTTATTTGTGACTGGACTTGTGATGGACTTGACTACATCCCTACACATCACCTGTTTTAATGTTTTAATTACTTTCCTTATATGATGACAGTGGCCTGATTGGACGGAGCTGGACATTAATATTCATTAGCGCCGGATACAATGTCACAATATTTGACATTGAACAATCGCAGGTCAGCACTGTCACTTTTCAACCCTTTCTTTACCCCCCCCCTAATATTTGAATACTTGTTTACACTCATACTCTTCCCCCTCCACCCATTCCCCCCTCCCCCCTACCCCCCCCCCCCCCCCACCCACCCACCCACTCCGTTTAGGGCCCATGCAATGACGCAGTGTAATTTTTTTAAAGCTATCCTTGCCAGTGGTATATGCATCTTTGGGTCCCATTTAACCTAATTTTTCAATTTTCGTTTTGCCATTTTCAAGGATATTTTGGTGCCTTTTTGTTTTTATGCTAAATTTCCATATTCATGAGCAAAAGTGTGATGTCATTTCAGGCAGATACTTGAACGTTGCAGCTATTTCAGCACCAAAAGTTTGAAAAATGTATTTTCATTCTTGTTATTTTGCGGGTGATTCGTTGTTGTGTCAGAAATATTTTTTGGACTTTAAGACCTATGGGCCTACTTCGAAACTTTTTAACAAGAAAACTGTCATTGTGAAAAGCAGCGTATAAAATTGTTCTGAACTTTTTCATCTATTTTTTTCAGCTTTCAGGTGCCTTAGTCGACATTGAAAAACAGTTGGCGGAACTCCAGAAATCTGGGCTGCTGAGGGGTGCACTGACACCTGAACAACAGAGGGCGCTAGTCAGTGTGACCAGTGACATGAAAGAGGCCATCACTGGTGCCCTGCATATACAGGTGGGATATAAAACCCAAGGATGACCAACTAGAAAGACTCCTTAACTTCTCATGTGCTTGTTTTCAAGTTGGAAGGAAAGGATTTTCATCTGCATCCTAAATAAGAACCAATTAGTTTGGTAGTCTGATTGTTACAGGTCTGTCACAAGTAACCCGTAAGTCAATGCTCAAGTCTGATCACAAGTATAAGAGAATGGACAATAACAAAGGAATCCTTGTGTCACAGTTCATCATTTGAATGGCTTGTGACTTGACTTGGGACTGGATGACTTGTGAGGGCTTGTGATGGACTTGTTAGGATATGTGAGGACTTGTGAGGACTGGCAATGGACTTGTGTGGTCTTGTGAGGACTTGTGGTGGACTAGTGTGGTCTTGTGAGGACCTGTGGTGGACTTGTTAGAGTTGTGTGGATTTTGTCAGGACTTGCGATGACTTGTGAGGACTTGTGGGGAATTGTGTGGACTTGTGGGGACTTGTGAGGACTTGTTAGGACTTGAGAAATTGTGTGGACTTGTGAGGACTTTAAAAACTTGTAAAGACTTGTGAAGACTTAAATATTTGCGAGGATTGTGAGGACTTGTGATGGACTCAGCTACAATACTGGTCACTATAAATTCAAAGGTCAACTTGTGTGGACAACATCTGATGGACATATGGGGACGTGTGAGGACTTGGGGTGACTTGGGAGGACTTAAAAGACTTGTGAGGACTTGTGGGAACTTGTGGGGACTTGTGAGGACTGAACAAACTTGTGAGGACTGAACAAACTTGTGAGGACTTGTAAGGACTTAAAAGACTTGTGAGGATTTGTGAGGACTTGTTGGGACATGCGTGGACTTTAGAGGACTTGTGATGGTTAACTACACCACAGGTCACTATAAATTCAAAGGTCAGGAAACAGACAAAGACTCAAACAAACCGACCAACTTGGGAAAAAAAATGTTCCGTTAGTAACCACTTTCAATTTCTCGACAGGAATGTGTGCCCGAGAACGAAGACTTGAAGAGGAAAGTCTTTTCCGAGATGGAGCAGTACGCTGACGATTCAACGGTGCTCTGTAGCTCAACCTCTTGCATCGTGCCGTCCAAATTTACCGACCATCTCAAGCGACGAAGCCAGTGCATCGTGGCCCACCCTGTAAGATCATTTGTAGTAGTCATTCAAGAATTGATTCAGGAGGGAAGTTGTTGTTCAAGGGGGTTCAATCTGTTCTCAAATTCTTTAATATATTACACAAAAAGCGTTTGTGTTGAAACCCCTTTCGAAAATTCTAGACCTTTAAAAAAATCTTTGATCCTTATTCTAAAATGTTTTGTTGGCTCTTGAAATAATTACAAATGATTGTAAATTATTTTTAAGAAGGGCATAAACATTTGAACACTATTATTACCCATGTTCAGTGGGCTTGTGTAACATTCCTGAGACCATCTCAGTTCTCTCGGAGTATACAGCTCAATGCTACCATTATTGGCACAAATGGCTTATAGACCTTTATCATGCTGCCGCCATTTCAGTCATGTTCCCTGTATTCAATAACAGTACTGAATGACACCAGACTGAGGAACCAGACCATTTTTCCTTCCAGCCTTGCTTCTGTTACGTTGATTTGAAAGGGAAAAAATCAAGATGGACGCTACATAATGGTCTATTGAAACACAAAAACCATCTGCCCTTATGTCCTCCAGGCTGGGAGAAGAAATTGTGACAAACTGTCTTGCCCAAGGTCACGAGCTGCAACCCCTTGGGCTGGACTCGAACCCATTGGTTTGCAGGATTGCTGAGAAGATTTTGAGTCGGATTGCAACTTTCCAACAAACTTGATTTTTTTTTTTGGGTAGGTCAACCCTCCCTACTATTGCCCTCTTGTTGAGATCATCCCTAGTCCCTGGACCGAGCCGTCGGTCGTGTCGCGAACCCGAACTTTATTGGAAGGAGTGGGCCAAGTACCGGTGACAGTGAAGAAGGAGATTGATGGCTTTGCGCTGAATCGTTTGCAATATGCCATCATCAATGAAGCATGGAGGCTGGTAGCTGTAAGTGAAACAATTTTCACATCTCGCGCCTGAGAAAAAAGAATTACCTTTTTGAATCAATATATGGGCTCCCTGAAAACAGAGTTTTTACTTCAGTCCATGTTTTTTAACCAATAAACAAAATAGACTTTTAGTAGATTTCTCATAAATATTCATCAATCAAAATTATCCTGAAATTTCAAGCTGAAGAGTAACATGTGCACATTGATAAATATACACTATGTCAGTTTATTTTTACGTTCAGGTTTAGTTTATGAGAATTTGGGTTTTCTTTTTAAAAGTTTTGTGTGTGGAATTTTTATTTTGCTTGTGTAGGATGGAGTGATGTCTGCAGAGGACGTGGACAAAGTTTTCACCGCCGGTTTAGGGATGCGCTACGCTTTCTGCGGACCGTTCGAGGTCATACATCTCAATGCTGAAGGTAACACATTTCGGAGTGGCTTTTAAATTTTAAGAATCGCGCCAAACTAAATTATACCAAATGTTGAAATTCAGGTCCATGTTTAATGTCATGGCAACCACATGCACAAGATTATAAAATATGAACTCCTGCGTTTGGAACGACTCGTCTTCATCTCAGATGTTGCTCAAGTAAATTATTGCATTAAAGGCTCATACGATCATTTGCAATATCCCAAAAGTAACCTACCAAATTGTTATCAGAAAGCTAACTTGGATTAAAGATCCTACTGGTACTAAACACCCCGTAGAATTATTCCGTCAGGCGTGCTGTCATTTAGAAGAAATCAAGAAATGAAGGTGATTTCCAACGATCAGTCAATTGACTGATTTTTGGAAATAAAGAGTGTTATTGGTAACATTGTGTTAAAGGATCACAAGGTTTTTTTTTCATAGTTTCCACTGTCTTCTTATAAAGAGTGTAATATCAACTGAGCTGAAACTTTAACAGGTTAGGTTTTGAACATTCCGGCTTCTTTCGATTTTGACTAGTGCTGTTATTTCATTATTAGAAATGAACAAAATGCTTGAAAAGCTAATGATCCCAGATGCCTTCATGAACAGAGAATGCACCAATGGATTCAATGAATTTTCAAGGTTTAAAATGCCAAGAGAATTATGATGCCATTTTATTCTGTTTTGCATTCAAGGTACTGCAAGCTATTTAGAACGGTACGGGTCGACCATTCAGCGCGTGTCGTCGACGTTTGGACCGTCGCCTACTTTCACCGGACCGGCGTTCGATACCATCGTGCAAGACAACGACGCAAACTATCCACTGGACAAACTACAAGAGATACGTCAGTGGCGGGATACCAGACTTGTGGCACTGGCTAAACTTAAAAAAGATTTGGAGTCTCAAAAGCCGCTATGATAATACCAAATTTAGAAATGACAAACATTTCAAAATGATGTACTGAGTTTCAGGGATTTTGATTTTGAAATTAGTGATTTTTTTACCGAATATAAAATGACCATATCACCTCGTTAGGTTATACCACTTTTGTTAAAGATAAATTATGCTTAAAGGTAGGTTGTGGATTCATAACTGAATTTGCATAAATTTGCATAATTTTTGACATTTTCATTTGTACTTTACTTGAAAATTGGACAATTTCAAGAGAAGGCAAATCAAACCTTATTTTTTGTAATCTGTGTAAAAATTTGTATTTTTGTTTCAATTCTTGCAGGCTGAATATAATAGAATTTTATTCAGGGAAATTAACTTAGTCTTGATAATCCAAATAATAGCAATTATAGATAGATCTTTAGATATGAAATTATGAATATTACTTGCGGGTGCATTTGGTTTATTTTAATTAGTGAATAATTTTCCTCGTTCAATTTTACTTTTCAGGGTTGACAAATTTTATCAAAGAAATAAATGATGCTTTATCTTTTATGGGCTTAGGGTTCCCATCACAGGAAATTGTAAATTTGCAGATAAAAGGTTTGCATTGTTTGTAACATGGCCAAGTTGCCCCTTGTTCAGAGTGGTAATATTTCTTTACTCAAAATATAAAATTACGAAAAAAGAAAACGAATATATGTTGGTAAACTTCTAATAAAGTCTTGAAATGATTAACATACATTTTGTATATCTTATAATGTCTGAAGCGCTCAACCCCGGTCCCCCTCCCCACCCATTTTCATCTATTCATGTTTTTGAGCGCCTTTGAAACTTACCTTTGGAGATTATTTCTAAACCAGCTGGAAGTATTAATTTATTTTCGGACCGACGAAAATGGGGGACCAAGGGCAAGAGATACTAGTGTGGGATAAATTAGGCAATATAACAAACGGAAGCAGTGCTATGAAGGCAGCAGACTATTTGTGTGAGATTTTGGGCAGTAAAATTTTAAGCTAATTAATTTTGCTATGAAGTATGGGTGTAGTTTTGCCGAGATGAATTTTACTAAGGCCCTAGGCCTAGTTAAAGAAAGTTGGCGCCGGCTTTGCCAAAAAGTAATTACTTGTGGGATTGTGAAAGTAAAAGCGAATTCCCCTAATAATTTTTTACATTACCTACAAAATAAGAGTCTATTATTGTATATACATAATGATGATGCCATGGCGTTGTTTGTTTTTTTGGAAGCTCAAGAGTTTATTTTAAAATTTTGTTGTTTACGCTTTGACCTTCGTTGACTTGTTTACAAAGTTGACAGTCAGTGGCGTTTCTCAACATTATATAAGTACACAGACAGTCCCAGATTCATCATATAACTTTTTTGCAATGACTGACCTTCACTGATAATGATGAAAACAAGTGGCGCCAGAACGCAACATTCTTTCCAAGGTGTCTACCGTCTAGTTTTATACTAGTTACTAGTTATCATTTAAGCAAAACTTTCCCGGCCGGCGTAGCGTAGGTCCATGGGCAAACCAAAATTCAGCCAGCGCACATGTTATTGTTGACATCAAAATTTAATCAAACAACAGGTGGCGCTCTTCACAATTAACGGTGTTAAATCTATCCTCGTGCGGTGTGTCAAGCAAAACGGAAAACGAATAGCGATTCCCATTTTTCTATTCGACAGCAAAACGGAAAACGAATAGCGATTCCCACTTCCCCGGGCCCCATTCGACAGCATAACGGAAAACGAATAACGATTCCCCCCTCCCTACTCGACAGCAAAATGGGAATTCGGATAGCATTTCCCAAATCCTATTGAAAACAAAATTGGGATTTGGGATTTCTCAATGCATGATGGGAAGATCGTACTTTTTGTCACACTTTTTGTGACCGTTGAGGGGGTACTTGTGGATGTCCATTAAATCAAAGATACTGGGCGGAGCCAGTCTGGGGGCCCGGTGGTTTGGTGTGTATTGTAGTTATATAATCGTAGTGAGAATTTCTACGCGAGCTTAGTGAAAAGTGCATTTTTAGTGAAAACAAAGAGCTCCAAAATGGCATCTTCACAGCCGGCAACATCACAAGGAAAAGGAAAGATTGGAATCATTGGAAGGTTTGTGGAGATTGTTTTGTTTTGCCAAAAATTAATAAAACGAAGTGGCTATCGTTACGGCACTCGTTGTTTAGCGCCCTCTACGATATTTTTTTGATACGCACGCAGGTATATAATTATTTGTTTCCCCCCGATTTATCGAGCAGTGCGCCAGCTTAGCCGATAGAGTGTAGGATTTTGCACCGCGAGGTTGCGGGTTCGAATCTCAGTTTTGCACTCGAATTTTTTTCCTTTTCTAACCTGAGGCTTTGGAGGATTTTTTTTAAAAGGGAAAAAAAGTCCGAATTTCATAAAGTTCAAATTCACTTTTTTCCTTCTAATTTTATATTTTCTTGTCATGTTTTTTTATAAAAGTTGCCAGGTTGCAGTCTACCGTAACGATAGAAAATGGGAAATGCGTTACGGCTGCCGTAACAATAGCCACTGCGTTAATAAAAAGATAGCCTAGTGGATATATTGCCGGAGCCTCGGAGGTAAAGTTAAGTGTCTGTCACTGTGACATGTTTCACAAATTTTTGTAATTGTGAGAACTGCCGGATGAAAAAAAAAAAGTTTCTCATCCAGGGGAAAAAAATGAAGGAGGTGGTTCTCTGTTTTTTCCCCATTTTCTCGACTCTTTTGCTGGCAATGGTCCAAAGGAGCTGTCGCATCTTTTCAAGTTGTTAGGCCTACCTCTATGACTATGTTATTGGTTGCAGTGGTCTGATTGGACGAAGTTGGGCCATGATATTTGCCAGCGCCGGTTACAACGTCACAATGTTTGACATCAAAGAGTCGCAGGTAAGTTTATCATGAAAAATGATCTTCATTCATATGTTTAATTTGTTTTGTTCAATGATTAAACAAACTCAATGAGTTCTGACCGTGTGATGTCAGAGTACCACCTGAACACCATTTTCCCTGTTATCGGCCGCTGTTGCACATTTTTTTTTCATCTTGTTTATCTTTTTCATTTTCCATGGACTAAATTCACATTTTTCATTTTTGCCCCCTCCCCCTCCGAAAATTTCATGCATTACACTACAGTGTCAAAATGCCAAAGGTCCCATTAATTTCCCCAGCTGACTGGCGCTATGGCAGACATCACCAACCAGCTCGCCGAACTCCAGAAATCCGGAACGCTGAGGGGCGCGCTGACAGCTGAACAACAGAGGGCGCTAATCAGCGTGACCAGCGACATGAAAGAGGCCGTCACCGGTGCCTTTCATGTACAGGTATGGTTCAGCGTTGATGAATCAGAGGAGGGGGTGAAGACACCCCAACCCCCTCCAATGCCCCACCCCCACCCCCACCCCCACCCCCACCCCCCACCCCCCACCCCTCACCCTCCCCCTCCCAACCATCACCCCGAACCCCACCTCAACTCCACCCAATACCCCAGTCGGTATTTAGAGCTTCAGTTGCAAAACAAAGTTTTTCATTAGTCTTGGTAGTAGATTACCCCCCCCCCCCATCCCAACCCCAACCCCCATCCCCATCCCCACCTAAACACACATCACCCTCCCCACAGCCTTCCTCATCCTTACTTCCCATCCTTAGCCTCCCCCACATCCTCACCCTCCCCCCTCCCCTACCCTTCCCCCGCATCCTTACCCTCCCCGCATCCTTACCCTCCCCCTCATCCTTACCCTCCCCCGCATCCTTAGCCTCCCCCGCATCCTTAACCTCCCCCGCATCCTTACCCTCCCCCTCATCCTTAACCTCCCCCGCATCCTTACCCTCCCCCGCATCCTTACCCTCCCCCTCATCCTTAACCTCCCCCGCATCCTTACCCTCCCCCTCATCCTTACCCTCCCCCGCATCCTTAGCCTCCCCCGCATCCTTACCCTCCCTCGTATCCTTACCCTCCCCCGCATCCTTACCCTCCCCGCATCCTTAACCTCCCCGCATCCTTAACCTCCCCCGCATCCTTACCCTCCCCCGCATCCTTAGCCTCCTCCGCATCCTTACCCTCCCCTGCAACCTTACCCTCCCCTGCATCCTTACCCTCCCCCTCATCCTTACCCTCACGGCATCCTTACCCTCCCCGCATCCTTACCCTCCCTGCATCCCTACCCTCCCCCACATCCTTACCCTCCCCGTATCCTTACCCTCCCCTGCATCCTTACCCTTCGTCATCTTTAACATCTCTTGCATCCTTACCCTCCCTCGCATCCTTACCCTCCCTCGCATCCTTACCCTCCCCTGCATCCTTACCCTTCGTCATCTTTAACATCTCTTGCATCCTTACCCTCCCTCGCATCCTTACCTTCCCCCTCATCCTTACCATCTCCTGCAACCTTACCCCCCCCCCCCCCCCGCATCCTTACCCACCCCGCATCCTTAACATCCCCTGCATCCTTAGCCTTCCCCACATCCTTGCCCTCCCCGCAACCTTACATCTCCTACATCTTTAACCTCCCCTGCATCCTTACCCTCTGGCATCCTTAACCTTTCTCCTATCCTTACCCTCCCCCGCATCCTTACCTCTCCCGCATCATAACCCTCTCCCACATCCTTACCCTCCGGCATCCTTAACATTTGTTGCATCCTTACTACCCCCTGCATCCTTACCACCCCCTCTCCCCAATTCCCCTCCCCTCCTCCACCACTCCACCCCACCTCCACCCTCAAAATTTATACCAGTTTGCTTCTTCACAGGAATGTGTTCCAGAGAATGAAGAATTGAAGAAGAAAGTCTTCAGTGAGATGGAACAGTACGCCGACGACGCGGCCGTTCTCTGCAGCTCTGTATCCTACATTGAGCCTTCCAAACTCTTTGCCCATCTCAAACGACGCAGCCAATTCATCGCGGCCCACCCGGTCAGTTGCTAGGAGTTAAAAGTTTAAAGCCATGTAGGGACGTTTGCAATTACCCGGAAATACAACAAACAATTTGACTAGCTGACAAGCTGATGAGTGACTGACTAACTAACTGACTGAATTATGTCTCAAACAGAGATTTGGCGTGACTTTTCTTTTTTATTTGTTGCAGACCAACCCTCCATACTACTGCCCACTTGTTGAGATCATCCCTAGCCCCTGGACCGAGCAGTCGGTCGTGTCTCGAACCCGAACTTTACTGGAGGAAGTGGGCCAAGTACCAGTGACAGTGAAGAAAGAGATCTACGGATTTGCTCTGAACCGAATGCAGATTGCCATCGTCAACGAAGCCTGGAGGCTGGTCGCTGTGAGTAGTGCTTGTCGTAATTTTGCTAAATTTGGAAATATTTTCCACAATTTTGGATGTTGTTTGATTTTCTAAAAGAGAAAGACTAAGGACTAAATTCCTCATTGATGCTCATTTTTTTATTAGGATGGAGTGATGTCACCCGAAGACGTTGACAAAGTTTTCACGGCCGGTTTAGGGATGCGTTATGCATTTTGCGGTCCATTTGAAGTCATACATCTCAATGCAGAAGGTAATACTACTAAATAATAATAACAATAATGTAGTGCTTATATAGTGCTTTATACCACGAAGGTCTCAAAGTGCTTCACAAGTTACACCTGTTCATGTCGTGAGACCAGTTTTAACAGCAGTTCGAGATCAGTGCATTCTAGTCTTGACCTTCTTAGGGTGGCATGGGTGGCTTGTGCGTAAAGCGCTCGCCTCTCACCAAGGTAACCACGGTTCGAATTCTGGCCGCGGATCCTGGCCTGGCCGCGGATCACACGTGAGTAAAGTTGTGCATTGGTTCTCTCCTGTGCCACAAGGGTTTTTCTCCGGGCCCTCCGGTTTTCCTCCCTCCGGAAAAATCAAACACTTTCGATCTCAGGCTGTGCTCCGTGGTCATATATGGGTTGATGTGGCCGGCAGCCATAGGCGCCTTTACGTGCCAGCGGCCCGACCACGTTGTAGCCGCGTCCTTCGCAATTCAGCATACCAGCTGCCAGTAAGGATGATTAGCCTCCCAAATTATTATTATTATTATTATTCTCAGATACCCATTTATACTCCTGGGTGGAGAGAGGCAATCGTAGTAAAGTGTCTTGCCCAAGAACACAAGCATCACATTCCCCGTCAGGGTTCGAACCAATTACCACGGCACCGAGTCGAACACCGTAACCATTGGGCCACAGCGCTCCACGCCTCCTCTAAATGTCATTTTATTAACCTTAATTTAAGGCTAGTACAAATTACAAGATTGGAACAGCACCAGTCTTGTTCTTATACCTCGACTGATGTGATTTTAGGGTGGCGTGGGTGGCTAGGGCGTAAAGCACTCACCTCTTACCCCTGTGGCCCGGGTTTGATTCCCGGCTGGGGTCATATGTGAGTAGACTTGTTCGTTGATTCTCTCCTGTGCCAAAAGGGTTTTTCTCCAGGTTTCCGGTTTTCCTCCCTCCGCAAAAAAATCAACATTTTCGATCTGGTTGTGTTTCATGGTAAGACATGGCTTGTATTACAGCTGCATAAGATGCTGGTAATAATAATAATAACGAAGTTTTATAAAGCGCACATATCCACCAAGGTGCTCAGGGCACTATTACAATGAAAACGAAACAAAACAAAATCAGTTTAATTACAAAAAAACGGATCTTTCGACATGAGGTGTGTTTTGAGAGATGTTTTGAATGAGTGAATAGAAGTGGAGGTTTTGATATGAAGAGGTAGTTGACTCCAGAGATGTGGTGCTGCAACAGAGAAAGATCTGTCCCCCCAGGTACGATGAGATTTGACTTCTTGAAGAAGATATTTATTTCCAGATCGAAGGTTGCGAGATGGTTTGTATATATTGAGCATGTCCAGGATGTACGCAGGTGCTTGCCCATTAAGTGCTTTGAAGACAATGAGCATCAGTTTGTAGATGATTCTAGACGATATTGGGAGCCAGTGAAGATCCAAAAGGACAGGTTTTATATGGGAGTGGTACATGCCTTCGGCTCAACCAATTGTAGCTGCGTCCTTCGCTGCGACGAGTGAGGATGATTGCCCTCCCCCCGCAAGTTAGTTTCCTCTAGATATGGTAAATACCTGATATATTTATGGAAATAAAACATTTTATATATTTCATCAAGGTATTGCCAGCTATCTAGAGCGCTACGGCTCCACCATACAGCGCGTGTCGTCGACATTTGGACCTCCGCCAGCTTTCACCGGACCGGTGTACGACGCCATTGTGCAAGACAACGACGCCCACTATCCATTGGACAAACTGCAAGAGATGCGCGGGTGGCGGGATGCCAGACTTGTGGCACTGGCTAAACTAAAAAAGGACATGGAGGATAATAAAGCACTTTAAAAATGAGGCTGAAGGTATTATTTTTTCATGAATTTCATTCTATTTGTCATGATTTGAATAATCATCAATTTTGGGTGGATTTGAAATATATAAGTTTTTACCAATATTAGGCTACTTTAAAGTTACATTCCCACCTTGCCCAATTTTCAACTTTTAAGTTTTATTCCAACCAAACAAACCACTTACGTTTTCCTTTTTTTGACATTTACAATCCTCTGAAAAGGGATTTTTGTTTTGGGCTCAAACAGATCTGCTTTGCAAGCAGACTGGCTCCTAGTCCATACATTATCATTACTGAATGTGGGGCGGGAACCAGCCTACCCTGCGAGAAAAGAACTATTGTCTGGCAGCTAAGTATTCAAAATTTTGAAGTCAGGCAATATCTTAACATTGGCCAATTTTTTTCAGTCAATATCTCATGTTAAAGTAAAGGGGGGGGGAGGGGGGGGGGGGGGGGGGGGGGGGGGGGGGGGGGGGGGCATGCCCAGGACAACCCCCGCCAGCCTTGACTCAATCCCCCTTCATATCGAACCCCCCCCCATATCACCAGCACCGCCACTAACCCCCCCCCCCCCCATTTTGAAAGATAGATCTGCCCCTGAGGTAAAACAAAACATGGTTATGTTCACCATATTGTTAGAAGTTACAAGTCAATCAAGCCTAATTAGTTTCATGAGTTGGTGTCATATGAAAATCCTATGAAAATAGGACCCATTTTCCCTATTATTGGTTAATCCTTCGCACATGACCAGTCACTCTCTCCTAATTATCATACTTACGCATATGCAATACTACCAAAGAGTCCATATTTCATGGAGTCGTATATTCATGCTTATGACCGGCATATTTAGAAATTTGATAACGCAAGCATCCAATACCTTTGAATAATGGTATGACAATTACTGTATAAAAGCCTAGCTTTGCATGTTTTTTTTTTTGTATTTTGTTTAACTTTACAATCATTCAAATCTTTTGAAGATGAATTCAAAATAACGGGTAATGTAAAACATTAATATTTATGAGTAATTAAAACAGTAAAAACAAAATCTATAAATTTTTTGACGTATATTATATATGCAAGAAGTGCTAAAGTAAAGGTAGCAATCAAATCAAAATATTAATGAGTAAAAAATAAGAATAAAAAACAAAAACATTTACAAACTGTTTGAATTTACAGAAAGATTTAAGGTTGTTGGTCAGTAAATATACCCCAAGTCACAATTTGCATACCCTCAAATTATCTGTTATAAGACGCATTTGTGGCCCATGCAGTTGGGGCTTTTTAAAGCTGACTCGGGACAGAGGTTCTGCCCTGGAATTTTAGCTTGTACCTCTGTGAAATTTGGATGAAAAAAGGCCCTGGAATTGCTCTATTTTCCAATGGAATGAGGGATCATTTCAAAATGGCGACGGACCACATGACTACTTCTAGGGGTGATCATCTTTGAAGTAACATTTCCCCCAAAAGCATTGGTTAACCTCCAATAATTTTACAGAAACTGCAAGATGGTGAAATAAGCTTTAATTTGATGTGTGTCGAACACCTTGGTGAGTTGTGAGTAATTATCCAGATTTTTTTAAGTGAGTGCATTTATCATTTGGGTCTATGGCAATTTCTCAGGTAGCGTATAAACAACCTGAAGTGTAGTCATTTTTTTGGAGACCATGCGGGCTGGATAAATAAAATTGGCTCTCCACGGACGGGCTGAAGCCCTCTGGGTGTAACCCCTGCGCGCCACTTTGTTGTCCCACTAAGACAAAAGAAAACACATCATCTGCTGATTACGGCCGAAAGGGTGTTTCAATATTGACTTTGCTTGCGCATTGCCTGCTCGTAGACGGCGTTCACGAACTGAAACTAAATCTGAACATTACTTGCCTTAAAGACTAAGATAGAGTGCAGTGCCTGCGAGCTGGGATGAATTGTGCAAATCGCTAAAGGATTATCAGGCAATTTGCTCTCAACATTTTCAACTTTTGCTTTCATAGATTAGCGGGAAATCGGGCTAATGCTGTTTTCGTTTGCCATTTAGTTTACCTATTGAATGACCCAGTAGTCTGATCTATTAAGCCACGCCCACTGCACTCTGGCAGCAACTGCACAAAACCGTTTTCCTGCGCCCTTTATGACCCAATAGTGTGATCCTGTAAGCCACGCCCACTGCAGTCGGGCAATAACGTACGTACGCCCATCCCTTAACGTTTGCAAGCTTCATGCGCACGACCCCTTCCCCAACCCTCGATTTTTGCTCCCGTGATCCGACTTTTTCCATCAGCGGGCACCACCTGCGCCGGAACCCAGTCTAGCACCAGCTTTTCTTTGCTAGCCGGCGCGGCTCGATAAAACGACGTTCTTTATCTCCAACACGGCCAAGTGGTAGCTCGATATCGCGTCGATACTGCCAAGGTTGAAAACAAGTGCGTGCCTTGTGGGGTGCAGACCAGTAAATAAGCCCAAATTTGTCTACGCCGGCCAAATCACGACTTGTACACTGGCAATGTTTTATCTTTATAGAGACCTTTGTGGTTCCTTCCCTTCGGGGTTTGTAGATATGAAGGATCCCTGTTCTTCACTAGCTTTGAACTTGTATTTCTGAGGAAATTTAAGGTGAACATGGACCCGAGAGCCGCTTTATTTTGCAATGGAGTGGATGGATCGTTTTCAAAAAGGCGATGGACTGCTGGACTGCTTTCCAGGGGTGGTCAACTTTAAAGGGAAAAATCTCCTAACAAAACTTGAACCGAAAGTGAAGAAAGGGGATTAATTAATCAATCGAGTAGTCTTGCCTGTTTAAAGTACCAAATTTGAATAAGTTGGGGACCACACGCACGAACGAAAGCCTGTGAGGGTGGAATTTTCTCTATTTTTTTTTTAAAGTGGTGTGATTATAACTTTTAAAGAGTCCTCCAACCAATCATTTGTTATAAATATTCCTGCAGGCGACCTCTGGCCAATCAGTTGTGGTTAGTTATACATATTCATGGTGACCTGTGGCCAATCAGTTGTGGTTAAATAGTTATACATATTCATGATATATCATCTGGCCAATCACCGGGTTGTGGTTACTCATTATGACCATACACTGCACTGGCCAGTGGTTATAAATATTCACGAAATTACCACTTGCCGATTGAATGTGGTTAGTTATAAATATTTATGTTAGGACTTTGGGTCCATACATTGTGAATATTCATTGTTCATATAATATTCATTGTTCGGCAATCAGTGGAAGTTAGTGATGAATATTCATGAAGACCTCTAGCCAATCGGCTGCATTTAGTTTATAAACAGTCATGCAACCTCTGGCAAGTCCGTAGCGGCCAGTTATAAATATTCATGTGACATCTAGATCATGCAAATCAGTTGCGGTAGTAAAAATTATTCAGTAGGCCATGTATTTTTGCGGATAATTTCTTTTTCATTGCCTCATAATTTTCTCTCACGCCCACTTTGTTCCAATGTCCCATTCAAGTTGATGGTTGAACTCCACACTCGGCCGATGTTGAGAAATTTCCAATTAATTTATCGCCATTATCCAATTTGTACTAACAGGATGTGAAAGCAATTACAAATTACTGTTGAGCCGATGTGGATGTACGTTACTTAATGAATGCGAAGGTCTCCCATAAAAACAAATCCTTCGCCAAATTTCCCGGCTATTTTGCGGGGCGAAACTATTGCCGCGACTCGCCCGAAGGCTACGACTTCCGTTGCCGCCGCAGGCGTCAAAATAGTGCCGCCAAAAAAAAATCAATATGACGTCATCGATTCGGTGCGTTTTGATTCGCGTGCGGTATGTCGTGAGTGGTTGTATAGTTGTGCGTGTTCATATACTAGGGAGGTTGCATGCCTTGCCTGTGGTAGGAACCGTTTTTTTTGCGAAGGTTGTTCGTGACCACACTTTCTGATTAGGTATAGTGTGGCGTCGTGGAACGAGGGGTGGAAAGCTCGAAGGGACTCGAGCTCGCAGACCGAGCGATTGGCCGAGATTTGGGGCGCAGATCTGGAGCAACCTCGTCTCGTTTTTCAAGAGTCCGCGGACAAAGCTGCATATTAGTGAGATTTTTCCTCGGGCCCTTTTTTTTTTAAAAGCCGGTCGGCAATTGTCGTGATCATACACAGGCTTGGTGAATCATAAATAAACCTAATCCAAACACACTTTGAAGCTATTTAAAGCGAGATCCCTTTCAGCTACCAAGACCCAAAACCACGAATTACAATCCAGATTAATCCGTTTGATTGGATGTGATTTCAAAACGAGAAACTGCATGCTATTCATTCACCAATGCACGTTTTGACTGAAGTCCGCTAGCTTTTAACAGAAGTGCCGAGCCTCCTTTCCTGCCGCAGTCACATTTCGACGCTCCGTCAACCGTGACAAAGCCACTAGTGCAGAGCTTTTAGGACCCATTAGGCGGCTTCAAGGTAAGTCTAAAATACAGTAATATTTCATAAGGTTTTACTGCGGCGAACCGTGAAGCGAAAGTGCATGTACTCGAAACAATAAGATTAACCTCTTTTAGTTAAAAAGGCCTATAGATGCAAACCCATCGTCTGATGGCAATTCATTATACTTTTAGCTAAATATATCGTGTGTTTACCCATTGACTGAGATGCATAGGCCCGAAAGCAAATGGGATCATTTGCTTTTCATGCATTTTGTTCATTTCCAATATAGTAACACCACTCGAAATCCAAAGAAGAATGTTCAAAACCTAATCAGTTGAAGTTTCAGCTCAGTGGATATAACACGATTTGAAAAAATAGTGAAAAACCATACACAACCTTTTGATCAGGAAATCGTCAATAGCACTGTTTATTTCCAAAAAACACTGAATTGGCTGCATGATCGTATTTTGAAGCCAGACGGAATAAATTAACGGGCTATTTATAGTACCAGCACGATCTTTAATCCAAGTTTTGATCTTTTTGATAATAATTCGGTAGGTTACTTTTGGGATAATTGCAAAATGATCATGTCGTTAAAATTTTGCAATCAACCGAAGTAATATAACTGTAGGCCTCACATCCTGAGGCATAGGCCTACTGGAGGTAAAGAAGTAAATACCAAAAATCTGTCTCCGTTATTAGAGGTCTTGCCTTGAAATCATTTTGCTAGACTACATTTTGTACATAGGATGTCGAAGAGTTCGGTTCCGAATAAAGGCAAAAGATTATTGGTAACTCGGGTGTACGAACAGGAATTTCAATTGACATGATTAGCGATAAAACATGTTTACGAATTCAGCGGGTATGACTAGCTGTTGCTAAGAAATTATTTTTTTAACAAAAGGCGTATACTTATATACTTTATGACATTGAAAGTAAAGACGTGAGAATGCCACGAGCAGTAACATATCATTTTATCCCATCGAAAATGTTTGGGTGAACCTTAGTTTTAGATCTTATACAGCTTTGTGATTAGAAATTCCCAGCCCTAGGCTATATATGCAGGCATTGTTTTGAACTTCTCACTGAAGATTATTTTGTTTATGTATTTTCCTCACAACATTTTCAAGCCATAGTGCCAGTTTGTGCCGAAAATAATTTTCAACATTTTTTTATGTTATTACTATAGTCACTGATGTCTTATAATATACGGCAAGGCGTGGGTGATACCTCACCTTTAAAATAATATTTTTAATGGGGCAATTATTTAGGTATGCTGTCGGGACCTAGGATTATGAAACCCCGCGTTCAAGAATGTTGATGTTACCTTGAAGAGAATCAGCCGACATCTTCAAATAAAACATTAATGTGTCAACCATGTTGTACTCTGCGGGTTGCCAATTACATTAAAATAAAACAAAGGGGAAAGGTTACGACACTTGGTGGCAGCAGCAACTCCGGGCATGCGCATAACTGCCTAACAACGTGAAGAACCGCAGTGTGAAAAAATGACGAGCAGGCGGTAAAATTTGCTGTTCGACACAAAAAAAGTGCCTCAAAGGGTTCCGTTGCCAGTAGAACATCTTAATTTACACCAGTCACCGAAGTATAACGTAAGTACGCTGCGTTGCAGGCTAACTAAAATGGAAATTCAGCTGAACTTTGAGACTTCTGTGACATTTTTGGTTAATATGTGCAACTCTTAAGGACACGGCTTGCCTATTTTATGCCCAATTTCCGGACACCAACCTTTGAATCCCGGAAGTTAATTTCAAGATATATATTGACATCAGCAAGTAATTTTTGCATACCAAGCGTTAAAAAGATAATAGTAACAACATTACTGAATGAGAACAAACATATTACCAATGACTGACAACAGCAATGGAAGGTCGAGAAAATGTCCAGTCATTTTATTCTCGTTTTAAATACACAGCAGGAATAGCCATTTGAAGCGAGACAGTGAAAAAACAAGGCGACTTATGAGCCTTTTGAGTGATAGTTACTGTAAAGAAAACAGTCAGCAAAATATGGCTTTTTAGTCAAGCAGAGGTGCCTTTGTGTACAGCATAATAATTGTAACAAAGCGAGCATTCACGCTGGATATTTACGACCATAAATTCCGATTGTGCCAATGAATTACGACATGTTGCGCCGTGCAGCAGCCGGCTCTGGCTCACACACCTAGCTACACGTCAGAGGCTATTTTCATGAGCCACAGTATGTTTCTTTTCGAATTTGAACTTTTTTTTTTGCAAGCCCCGAGGTATAGTGCTGTAAGAAGGGAACCATTTTGTGAACTTATTTAAGATTTGACAACATAGTTTAATATTGACATTTTTGTAGGCCTAGGCCTATATGGGGAAGTACATTATAGGCCTACACATTTTGCCTAAAGTGTTCGGTTACTTTTACTGAAAGTAATTTGTTTAGTTTCGAAATTGGACATCTTTTTTTGGCAAGCCCCGAGGTATAGTGCTGTAAGAAGAGAACCACTTTGTGAACTTATTTAAGATTTGACAACATAGTTTAATATTGACATTTTTGTAGGCCTATAAGGGGAAGTACATCATAGGCCTACACATTTGCCTAAAGTGTTCGGTTACTTTTAATGAAAGTAATTTTGTTGACAAGAGAAACAGAGCAAAATTCGGCATTATACTTTTATTAATGCTATTGGTATTTCTGATATATTGGAGACAGAACATTTTATCTTCACGATAATACCCCTTTAATCTAAGAAATCAGCTTAGTATTAATCATATTCAGCACCCCCAAATTAGGTAAAATATATATATGTAGACCAACTTATACTGAAAAAAAAATGCATCTTCTCGCCTTAAAACGAGCTCTTTTTTTAAAGTATGGTCTAGACTATTGGAAGTTTATGCCACACTCAACAGAACACCTTTTGAATTCAGTGGAGATGAGGATATCTGAATATTTGTTGTTTAGGCTTAACCACTTGTAGACGCTGTAAGAATATAGACAGTAACCACAATGGCGGGCTGGGTGCATACCTTTCTTAATATAACGTCCACTGCAACTCAATCAAAATAGGAATTTCTGGCATCTGTGCCAAGGCACGTAGTTTTAGTGTAGCCTATCTGTGAGCCTTCGCTTATTGACAGTAAATTCCTATTTCTTCGAATTTTATGTTAGACTATTAAGTAATAGGCTATAGGCAAAGTAGCAACTTTTCAATTGGGAGCCCATTGTTTTTGCATTGTTTTTTTCTGCAGTGTGGGGTATAAACCGTTTTCAAATGGGAACTTGTTTTGTCGTTTGTCAATCGATTTAAAACAGGTGTTTCATATGGAGAATGTGATCAGTTTAAGTATCTTGATAATGCGCGCAGCACTTCTGTTGCAGGTGCCAGTAGATCCCCGCACAATTCCACACATTATTCGAGTCGCAGGTAGTAGACGCGCCTTCATTGTCATCGGAGACATTTCGATTAGATCGCCAGCTTCTCGCTCGTTTTCGTCTTTTGTTGGCGCGGACAAAAACTCGCAGAGCCCCTTTTCAGTTGAATAGATCGCATGCAGGCCATCCAATAACGCACCGGCGGGATTAAAGTCATTCGAGATCCAGAGAGGGATGTGAATGACAAAAAAATAATTTGCTGGGGAAAAGAAATTGGCAATGCAGCTATTTTTTTGTTGGTTATCTTATCAAAGGTGAAAACAGACGGATCGTGTGGGGAATGGTTGCCGTGGAAACGCGGCAAGGCATTCATGTGGGAAGTCGGTCGTAAATTTGATACATGCGTGCATCAAGCGGTAGAAGTCAGGTCTAATTATAATTTGTATGTGAAGAAAAATGAGCACTGGAAGTGTGTTGTGTACGAAATTACAAATTACACCAAAATGCAACAAAAACAGCACCAAAACCCCCATAAATCTAGCCCCTGAGACTCTGCGGTATCCTTCGCAAATACCATGCTGTCGAAATGCTAATTGTGAAGAAACTTGTCATTCTATAGTACAGGACACCACGCCAACATTGTGGATGCGCTCCAAAGTTGGCCATAGTTACAGGATGTGCACCTAGATGCAATAATGTTTTGAATTCATAATCTTGTCGGCCCTTTTACTCAACCTATATACAACACAGAGCAGAAAACCCATCGCCATCCGTCAGTCTTGTTTTTCTTTTCAGACGTTAATTTCCTGACTATCCCCAGCTCGTGAGCGGCCCATCATCTCAGCTTCATCCAGACGTGAACACTGAACTCTCCCTTCATGTTTATGTCACGACAAACAGGCTGGGTTACACATGCTCGCGTGTTTGGATAACTTCACCATATGGCAAAACTCGGCAACGGAGAATATTTTTCTCCCGCAAACATTGCTTTGCCTGTGACTCGTCGCCCGTAGCAATGGTTGTTATTATACGGCCGGTTTCCTGATCCGTCGTTAATTGAGGGCTCAACAGATATCCCACCATAAATCGTCAGTAGGTTTGTGTATATAGACCGAAAATAATGGACTGTCTCTGCAAACATGTGCACCATCTCCGGTGTCAGTAGAGAACACACATCACAAGACTTGTTTGACAGCAAAGATGTTGACTTTGCGATGTTTGAAGAAAGAGGAGCCTGGTTAAATGTCATTGTATTTTACGAGATGTTTTCTCTAATGCCGCATCAGTATGCTTGATATTTGATATAAAATTGAGTGTTACAAATCCAATATGGTGAGCTGAGAGGTTGTGCGCCAAACAGTTCAAAACTGTTTTTTTTTTCTTAAAGAGAAACTGAATTACCAAAGCATGATTTGCATCGAAGGCGCAGGCCTGTCCAGTAGTTGATGTGCTTGAACATTTTAATGCACTGAATAAATTTGGTATGAAAATTGAGAAAAATATAAACATACATCAATAGTACTCTTTAATTTTTACGAATGTCGACACATTCTTGAGCCGACATTTCCTCACCGATTCCAACCCGTGATCTAATTATTTCGTGTGATGTTATTCTGGAAATTGCTTTTTTATAAGTCGATGTGCGAAACCGCGAATTTTCCAGTTTGCCGAGTGAATCGATCACAGATCACGGTGACAGACTCGCTGTTGCTGCGAGACCGACCCGCTAGCACGACGCCCCGCGCACGCTGCCGGGCATAGTAGTTTGGATTCGAGCTTTTGCCGTCACGGCACCTCGTATAATAATCCCAAGCATTACAGCACCGCAGATTCAATTGAGGCAAAAAGCTCTTCTGGACCGTTCACTCAATCTTCCCTCCCCGATGACAAGACGGGAGTGATGAGGGATGCGGAGCGATGCAACCCCCTTAGGGGGAAGAGAGAAATAGGAGGGAGGCAGGAGGATATCGGAGATGGAGATTTGATTTCTCCATTTAGCGAGAAAGTTCTCTTCGTGTGTAAACGCGGAGTAGACAAGGCTTTGAGAACATTTTTTGGCTGCTAGAGGTATCATCTTACGTTGACATAACGGTGGATACGTTGTCAACTGATTATGCACAGGCCCAGTTATAAAGGACTAAATCTTTACTTCTTTGAGAAAGTCTACAGTCTTTGCTGTAGAAATATAACCTATCTGTATTCATTTTGTTAGTTCATGTTTCATTATGCAGTAGCTTATAGTGCCATTGTGGAATCCTACAGGACAGTACATGTATAAGCAAAGTAAGAATGTTGATAAAGAGTAAGAAAACCTAAATCTGTTCCTGTTGCTGTTGGTGTCTTTTGCAGATGTTGATTAAACGTTTGTGATCGAAATGTGACGATAAAAGGACGAGGGAATCATTTCGATTATATTTTGCAAAGTGTCATGCAATTGCACAAAGTAATACTCTTACAATAATTGGTTCAACCTAAAACAGTATTCTATACATGAACTATTGTGATATCTATTCATAACCTTTTTAAAAGATTGGAGTTGTGAACTTTCTGTAATATTATTTTTTGATTTGCTGTAACATTGTGACATGGGAATGTGAAATGGAAAAGGGGAAATACTCGACTCCGAATTAGAATGCAGCGATGTATTAACAACAGATAAACGGTCACTGAAGCATGTCGCAGTTCCATCAATTCTGTCTTTCCCCAACCACATCTTGGCCTTTTTGTTGCTCCGAAATAAAATGACCCGTGGAAAGGTCGTGCCTTCGGGCAGAGACAAAAAAACACAAACAAAAAAACAGCTAGAGGTGAGAAGTCTGAATTTCATTATGGAAAGGGGATAGAGGACTTGGGAGGAGACAAGAATTTACAGACTTCATATCCTTGAAATGTCGGCTTGTTTCGCATGCATGGATTATCACGCCTCCGCCTCCGCCGTGTTTTATCACAGTCTCTGGTTGCCTTTTTCCCCGTCTTGAGACCTTTGGACGTGATGAAGTCGCCTGGAAAAACTGCTCTCAACCACCGAAGTGAATTAGCTTTGTAGCCACGCGGGGACTACGCAGCGGGGATTCTTCGTTGTTTTTACCTCCATCTATTGCAGATCCAATAGGGTTGCAGATTTAGGGTTGTTACAATTGCATGTTCTCGGAACCATGACAAGCTAGCAAATCTGACGCTTTTGTACTGGGTCACACTTAAGTAAGAAGCCATAATTTGTTACTTAGTCAAGCCTGAAGTTCCTGTCTCGAGATGCGATAGCTTCCAAGCTTTCTCTTTCTTCATTGCTCAAGGTGATTGCAGGTCTTCCTCTCTGCGGATTCGCTTTTGCATGGGTTCCCAGAGACGCCATGATGGCTAGCAATGGCTGATAGAATTGTGTGGTGAGAACGACACCATTTTGTTTTGCTATTTGCCTTAAAGGGGTTATGCCTACGCTTGGTGGCGCTCTTATTGTACATTAACCATATTGCAACTCAACAGGTGGACACAGGCGACCTCAAGATATTAAAAATAAGACTTTGTTCGAAAAACCTACTTTCATAAGATGTACCTCTGATGGAAGTTGTCTGGTGCCGAAAAGGGGGTATGTCAACGCTTGGTGGCGCTCTAATTGGAACGGAAACCATAATGCCACTCGACAAAATGACACAAAATTACTTCACTAAAGCTACCTTTGATATTAGTTTCATTATTTAAATAAAAATTGTGTGTATACAGTAAATAGAGTATGCCTTAGTTAATAACAGACTTGTTACGATGTGCATACATGCATATTAAAATGAAATACCTGTGAATACAGGTCTTTCTTCAGTTTCTTGAACAGATGTTCGGAAATGGCAGCAGAAGGATACTGTCTGTTGAATCTCTCCCTAGAGTCACTTTTCTCAGACAGTCTCCATATCATATCATCTTTAATTGCATTATATTCCCCCTACCAGGGCTCGCTCGCAATCTGGTAGGATTGCGGCGGTTCTAGTTTCCAGCCTTATCGTATTAGTCGGGCCCCGCCGTCCATTACCCACCGCGGAGTAATGGTAAGGGTCAGGGAGGTGATTGAATTGGTAACGGGAGATGCAAATTCCTCGTGCAATACACACTCTCAAGAGATTTGCAAGAAAGAAGAGGAGAACCTGCAAACAGATTGGGACAAAAATGAGCGGTGCCATTTTGGAATGTTTAAAATGGCCGAAATTTTGAGCAATGTGGGCAGCCTATTGTCTCTGTGCGTGAACAAAAGAGGGCATTGTTTGTTTACCTTGCTCACCATTAGTTTCGGTCGGTAGGAAGGCTACCATGCACGAGACCAGATGGCGTCCAATGGTCCTTCAATATTGGTGCCCTTTCTCATAATCTCCGTTGAGGGCGTACGTCTGAATGGAGTCCAAACTAAAGTGAAATGTTGGTCAAAGCTTTATTATGCAACACCATTCGCAACAGTCAAACAATTTGGAAGTATCTCTTTACCCATGCAGTAACTTGCTCTTTAATCTCAGCTAGCAACCAGACTGAGCCGACGGGATTGGGAGACTTTCTTCCCTCCTCGATCCCTCTCCTTCTCTCATCCTTGGCTTGTCATTACCGATCTCCCCTTCCATTAATCAAGTCCCCGGGTCTATAGCAGACCCGCGGACAAAGCGGCGACGATCGGCCCTGCCGGTCGAGCCGCTCCTTGCCCCCTCACTCTCACCAGAGCCGTCAACTCAATGCCTCGTCACCTAGAAAACACCGATCAATAACGCAATCCCGAAGACCGTAGGCCGCGGCAAGATTGAAGAGTACACTGTCGATAGGTCACTGAAGACGTGCTATAGATTTTGCGGTGATTTCATCCAAACTTTCAACTCGCGAGATTGAGTTCCTAAAACCCCAATACAAATCAATCTTGTTTTGAAAATACCCAAGTAATCTTCTAAAAGTGTTCTTGCTCGCATGTTCATCTGATGTTAAATATTAAAAGTTTCTTCCATCAAGACGCTTCAATTTTTGAAATCAAAAGTAAAATTGTTTGTGTCCGTTTTAAGGTACCGTAACATCACAATGCAATTAATTTTGGCTATATCATTTGCCCAACAGAATAATTAATAGCTGTATTTGCATCAGTTTAATTTGCATTTTGAGCAAGCAATTTACATTCTAAATAGCCAACTGGTATAACCGATTCCCATTGAAAATGAATTTGAATAATCAATTTACATTTTGAATAGCCAATCTGCATTATAAATAACCACGCCCTTCAGACACAATCCTCATAACATTCCTCAATACATTCTTTTCGCATTGCGATCATACTACGAAAACATAAACTGGTTGATAACCTTATTAATCGTTTACCTAGTAATTTACCAATATATATATAGAAATACACGTAGGCCCTGATTTCATTTCACCTATACCGAAATATCAATACCAATATCACGTTACCTATGGAAATAACAATCTCATTGTATCTATATAATTTACCTACAGCTGAAAATATCCACCATCAAACCAACTACAAAGGATAAACATTGCAGCACGATATAAAACTCCCAGGACAAAATAAAACTCTTAACTTATCAGGCTATAGATATCAACATGATACACTAACGGTATCGGAACTTGATACAGCCGCCTAAATGTACAAAACTGCAGCATCAACACACTGCTAAGTGCATGTTGCGCCACCAGCGTGACATAGATCCTTAGCTATAGACCGTCTAGAAAGCGTATCCGTAGGGAACATATTATCGGGAAACTGTAGAGCCATTATGGACTGTGCCTATTGATTGTTGGAGTTCTCAGCGATCACTCGCTAATAACTCTGGAATCTTAGATTTCACTCTGAAAAAAAACCCCACTAGGTTAAAAAAATAATAATAATAAACCGTTCACGCGATATGCACCTTTATTTTAAGACTTACCGTATTTCCCAGTTATCGGTTCCTTGATTCATTCGCTTGTGAAGACAGAAATGAAATTTTGGCGAAGAAAAAAAAACCTCAATCGATATAACCCAGTACTGTTTGAAATCACGAATTGCATGGCTCTACTATCTATTATTTCAACTTGTTTGTTTAGGTGATAAGGACTTTGCACCACTGTTTGTATTGCTCGTGTTTTGACAATCTAACATTTCAAAGTAAATGCAATGCTATTGATGTACCATAAAATTGTCTGTATGTAAATTTGTACATAAGGACTTATTACATTTGTAGTAAGATTTGCAATATAATGTAATAGCTTATCATTCAGCAAACTTATTGCTTTCCTGACATTAAACGATTTTCCAGATTGTATTATTCCCGCGAGAACAGACTATAAAATATTAATATTGTTATTAGGTAGGCATCGTAAATATTCTCATGCTAAAAGCTTAGTTTAATAATACCATTATGATACTGCTCATTACAAAAAACTGATTTCTTAACACCTTAAACTCCCGAGAGAACTGGATATATCGCTTATATAGTGGTGTTTGGATTTTTATATCCAAATGAATATTTATAAACAAGAATGAGATAGTCATTAATATTCATGAGATGGGGGCATTATCAATGATGTAGGATGGTGGAGTTTGCCACGGCGTTCACACCCTTCGGGTCCTTGGGAGTTGTTGGCGCGCCAGTCACATAGAACTGTAGATCCGCACACAGGGTTCAGTCTATGTGGTTTGATATAAGGCTTGGTATAAAAGGATTGTCGTCTTATGAGGCAGTTCACTCACGCACTCCCCGTCCTGCAGATGGGGCAGTTATAGCTCGGCTCCCCCCGAGGAGCGACCGCTTTCATTACCCAGCGTCATGCTTGTCTGGCTCCGCCGTCGGTGGCGGGAGGTTTCGAAGACGTGAGGTGCTCCACAGAGAGGACACAAATAATACCAGACTCAAAGTGAAGTGGGAGACATCACAGCGTCTTGGGAACTCACTGAGTGCATCACTGGAATACGGATTTTCTTCTCGCTTAGTTCTCTGTTTCCGTTTTCTGTCTCCTCTTCCATTAAAAAGGAATCTGTTTGTCACTGAAGATGTGGGGGTTTTAGTAACTGATAGGAGATGTGAAGGGAGATATGCAGCCGGGCATCATTATCGTCTTCATCATCAACATCGGGTAATGAAAACACTGCGTGGATAGCAACAACGGGAGGTCAGGCCCGATGGACTCGGGGAAGTAGCTTGGAAGTGCTTGGGCTTTTTCCCAAAAGGTCGGTGGTGTTTACGTGAGTTGAAATCTCAGCTGTCCTTATGGTTGATATAGTATAATGATGAGGGGACGATTATGCATATTGGGAATATCAACCTACAGACAGCTTATCGTCAGAATATATCGACTGGAATGTACATGTATTGCCCTTTGTCTTGTGTGTTTTATTGCTTCAACAATTCTAATCATGTGAATACCAGAACCTCGGTAAAACGTCCACCACTTTCCAACTGAATTAACACAACACGTGTGTGCTTCAGTGCTCTTTGTAATTGCTCCCATGCGTTTGTAAGTGATCTATAATGAATTGCGATAATGTAATGTACGTGTATAATTTCTTTCATTTTGTGTTCAATTAAATTTATATGGGCATATACTTAATATATATAGACACATTGCAGCCATCTTGAACATACAGTCCCTTTAAAATCTCAACAGGAGTGCATGATTAAAGCTTTAATATGTTCAATGCTTTGGTGATGAAATTTTGTATATATTATATAATTTATTATATTATTAATAATACATTTGAAGGTTTATACCTAATATAGACACTTTGCATTGCAGCCATTTTGGAGGTACGGTGCTTTTTGTCAACAGAAATACACACGATTAGACCTTATATGCCATTTTTGTGTGTGAAATAACATACTAGAAAAAACATCCAAGATGGATGCCGTATGCAACAAACTAGAACTGATATTGCATTTAATACACCGTGTGTTATTAACGGTTCGCCAGTCATATTGTGCCAGCGCACACTTGACCGGATTTTCACAGTACTCACACGTTCTGCATATTAAAAAGGTAAACGCCATGTAATTGAATGGCGAAACAATATGATCGTAGTTATTGGAGGAACCTGTGCAATATGCATAAATAGGAACGGCATTCAAAGACGACGTGGCTGGAATACAAAGAAATGGCTCTTGCGTACGCGTAAATCACTATAAAGGTTAACGATGATTAAAATGGCCACGCACAACAGGTTTGCACACTTTTAAATAGGTGGCAAAGCAGTGGGTTTTGCACGCGTTGACTCAAAAATGTTCTTGGGCAAGACGCTTTACTACGATTGCCTCTCCACGAAGGAGTATAAATAGCTACCTGTCGAAACGTCAAAAGCTGAGTGTTCAGTTCTGGTATGCTTCTGTATATTTGATCAAAACACGTCGCATTTCGTTAGTTTTAGGCGAATTAAGTGGAACTTGTATGACATGTTGACAGTTTCGTCCATGAGCGATATCAAACGAGAGGAATGCTTGCAAATACAACGACGCGTGACCAATCAGCGCCTTGGCATTTTGTGCATCACAATTGGTACAGCCAATCAGAGAGCGCCACTTGGTGCTGATGTTTCAAAATGGCCGACTGCGTGAAATTTTGGTGCATGTGATTGGTCAACCAGCTGCACCGTAATAAACAGCATATTTATACCGTTATTGGTATTGATGACTTAAAATGATAATTGGAATATTCAAATAAACAGTTACTGTATGCTTAAATAACCTGGCTTGTATATTTTAATATATGCACTTGAATGACAACCTAATGATAATGAAAATAGCCTCGCCACCACCGCACAAAGATAGCCGAGGATTATCGGCTACGAATTTTTTTTATTGTGTCCCGCGGACCTGATGGCAAATCGAATTAGCGCAAATCTGTTTATGTGAACGGGGATCACCGTCTACATCGCAATAACCTACGAGCGACGCAGCGCGCAGCGTACCGTGTATATATGTCACGTCGTTAGAACGGCCAGTGACCGGTGTCACATGAAATGTTGACTCTTGTGAAATCTGGTCTCTTTGACCTTATATGGACTGTAATTCTCGCACGTGATCTGTCACTGCGCTAATTCTGCTAACAGCATGCGCAAAACAAAATGAGCCCGTATTTCATCGAGTCCAAATTTCACACTATACCTGTCTTTCAATTAATTCATCAATTGAAAGCTTTATCAACTATTTGAGGCCGCTGTGTCACAGTCGATACAAAGCATTAATCTTCATAATCTATTAAGCTAGATGTAATTAAAAAGGTGCAGTATACGACTGAAGTTGTACATGAATAGCGATTGTTATTGTTGGGCGCAGCATGCAGGGATACGCTTCAGACTTCAGTGCATCTAGCTAGCCCGGCCTTATCGACAACTAGACTGTATCCAACTCCAATATTTTCCAAATGGCTCGTCATTTCGGTGGTTTTTTTGAAGGCCGTCTGATCATGCTCTTGTTTTTTTTTAATATGCACAGAGCGTCGTTAAATCGGTATTGCTGTACGGCGAAGCTCGCTTATCATCATCATGATCGGAATGATTAATGAGGCCTGTTTGTCTTGATGTACACTGCAGGTACCAAAAAAAAGAGGCAGCGAGATCGGCCCCAAGGGGAAAGTCACAACAGCGACGCGACAGGCCAGCCATGACCGAGCTAGAAGCAGTTGCCCACGGATTAACATCACATAGGCCTACCAAGACTTGCTGCTTCAACCACCATCTCCAAACTCACCACAGAACCGGGCTCAATCTGTGATCTTTTCGCGGATCCCTGCCATCTCTTCTCTCCAAAATGACTCGGGACAAGCTCAGGATGACTACTTTGCTCCCCCTTTATTCGGTGGTGTTTTTGGTCAGCGTGGCCGGCGTTCTGCTCCCCCTGTCTGCCGCGTTTGAACTCCCGCAGACGGAGGACGGTGATTGCCCGGTCAACACGGTGCGGACGCTGGACGGGGACGCCTGCATGTCGTGCGCGACTTGCTACTCCAAGTACTCACCGCAGGACTGGCTCTGCCTCAACTGCACAAGAGGTAAGAAAGAAAGAAAATCTGCTTGTCCGTGTCTGTGTCTGTTTAGTTACATCGCAACACTATGTCAGGGCCTACGTGTGTCTGATCCGTTGTTCTATTTGCCGAGTTTCAGAGCTTTTTGGGAACATAATTATCTAATTAAAACCTTGCACCAAAGACAGTCAGTTGATATAGCGAAAATACAACCCAGTATTTTTGGGAACATATTTCATATATTGCCCTCTTATTTAATATTTATTAGGTTGTTACTGCGGTTTAATATAATTGTGCAATTATATTAAACAGTCTGTATGAATAATATATTCACATCTCTCAATTTTATTCATTTCATAGTTTAGAAATAACATTTGAATACTATCCCATTTGCTGTTTTCATTTAAAAATATATTTATATTGCCTTTTTTTTCTAAATTGATTGCCTGCTTTCCATGCCATTGAGTATATTCCTACCTTAAACGGAATGGAGGCGAGGAATATGATTAGAGACTGTCTAATACAGGACCCCTTAAACGGAAATAATCCCTGCGCTACGCCAATCCGATTTGAAGACCCCAACACAATGCCGACTGTAATCTAGTCAACGCCTTATATTACATGCGGATTGATATTAATTGCGCACGAGGTCTAAGATTGGTCAGAGGTGGGTTTATGCCCATCCGCCCGTGAAAAAACCCTTACTTAAAGCGACCTACTTTCCCGGTGTTGTGATGTGCCCAATGGTAAACTTAGCTATGGTTTATGCTCAATGAAAAACACCCCAATTGGAAAACAAAAAACAAACAAACAAACAAACAACCCAAAGCAACAACAACAACAAGCAAAGCAAGGGAATTCTAGTAAAACTGGTCCCAAATCCCACAGAAATCGGTTACAAATTGGTTCAGAATATCTTTTCAGTGGAAGTCTTTTCATGCGCCAGTCTAGAAAATGGCCTTCATTGGCGTTACGGAGTAATCATTATCTTATACAATAGCACTGCCCGGTTCACAAGTGACTTTGAGACAGTCAGTGCAGGCTGGCCTCTCTGAGACCAGCAAAACCCAACAAAATCTCTACACAGTTTTACTCACAAAAATGTAAAAAGTCGACCCTTCATTTAAAACCAGTTATTAAATGGTGGTCATTGTTGGTAAGTTTCCACTCCAAAACAGCCGACCAACAAAACAAGCGCTTGAAAAGCCCTCCAAAAGGAAGGACCCTTAGTGAAAACTCAGTTAGCAATCCACTACATAGATAATAGGGCATATCGATGTACCCATTACGCTCCAAAATACTCCAGAGTTAGAGGCTCGAGCACAGTCGAAAGTCCCGATTAAGTACCCGAGGGCATGCAAAATGAGCTACGATCCACGTAGGCAGTGTGCCTATTTACCTATACGTGCGCGTGTATATCCATTATCGGACCGGTCTATATATCAAATACTGTTGTTTTTCCAAAAGAAAGGTCTATCGCCGAATCGGATTTCAGAATAAACGCCGCTGGCCAAACTTGCTTCCGTGGACAGTATCGGATCGTGCAGTCCTATCAAGAGGCAGTCGGCCGAGCCAATTCCCGATAAAGCCGATGATATGCTGCCCATAATAACTCACTCCACGGTTAAGAAACTCTTAAAATACGCCTCGCATGTCTGTCAAATACTTCACAGATTCCGGTTTTCAAAACGATAAACGAATGCATAGTTTTGGTTCTTCGTCTAAAGACTTGCATAAAATTCGTTTTGTAATATTGCCATCATAAACCTTGTATAACCTCGTCCCATTTTGGCCTTATGACACTCATGTCCGCTTCATTTGAAGTCAGTCTGTGAGAGTTAACCTCATGTAATAACATCAATGTTATGTTACTATACATCCGTGTGCAACCTCATACCATATCAGCCTCTTGTACTCCATTGTCGTGGCAGCGCCTCATTTGACCTATATAACATTAGGAACCTCATGTCATATCAGCGTCATACAGAATCATAAAATACCTACCTAAAATAACCTCTTGTCATTCCTTACTAGTCTCATTATTACCTTTCACATACGAATGCAACCTCATATCAGACCAGCAGTTTGCCATATCAGCTTCATAGTTCATATGACCTCGTCATATCAGCCCAATGTTAACCTCATGTCACATCAGCGTCATATAAACCCATATCATACCATGGACCTATGTCTTTATAGCTCCATGATCATACCAACCTCAAATAACCTCATGTCATTCCATATGTCATTCCGTCTCATTATCTTTTACCCTTTTCACATGTAACCTCATGTCATATCGGCCCGCATTCGTGTCATATTAGCTTCATATTACCTCTGTCATCAGCCTATATTGTTAACCTCATGTCATATCAATGTCCAATAACCTCATGTCATATCAATCTAACACTCATGCCATATCAGCTTCATACGACCTCTGTCAAATCAGCCTAATGTAAACCAGTCATTCATGTATGTTTAAGTCATTCCAGTCATCCATGCATGTTCAATCGACGGAATAAGAATATTTTGCTCATGATAAATCAATTGAACTGAAATATACTGCATATATTGAAATATATTTAAATACAATAAAAGGCTCCAGCAATAATATTTGATTTGACGTTTTCAACCACTACAATCTTTTGATCAACATTTGGTAAAACGAACTCGCCTGACGCATCCGTTGACTGCAGGAAAGCATTCATTCCACATGCATGCCAAAAATACACCGCACACAATACACAACGCAGTCAAAAAAAAATGGATACATATAGTGTGCATAGCCTTTGGCATTCCTTCGCACAGTAATATCTGCCGTTCACCAAAATCTCGTCTACTGGGAAATTAGAACAAACAAAAGCCCCGGCGAGATTTCTGTTTGATTAATAGATTATGCGAGTATGCAAACTGGTTGGAGGGGTGGGGGACCCATAACATACATGTGACGATTATTAAAAAGACAACACACTGCTAAGTCATTTGCATAGAAATGACTTTTATTCATTTTTTTTATCAAGGCAATACCAGTGATGCGCTTGTACACTTGATATGGGGAATTTAATAACATAGGGATGTGTGTGCGTGCGTGTGTTTGGATCATGATATTTGTGGAGAGCAGCGCAGTTTATGTGTTGTTTACCTGGACAAAGATCGGGACATGTTGAAGCTTGTTTGCAGCAGAGTGATTTCATTAAAATGTGGAGTTAAAGTCCAATTTATTCGCGATAATGAAATATAAAATGTAAATGCTCATCTTATTAGTACAAGCATCATGAACTTCACCCTTCACATTATCTTGAACATCTTCACCCTTTTTTTCTCATCAAAATCGTTTCACTCCCGATACCTCTGCGAAATCTCCAGTATGTTAATCCCACAGGCATAGAGACTAAAACGTTACCTTTTATCTAATATTGCCAATTATCATATCAAAATCAGTTAAATTCTTATCTTGTTCAATGTTTTTTTTGTATCATCGTGGTCTCATGTATCAATAAAGGAACAATGCTTCGTAAAATCCGTTGGTCTTTGTGGTATGCGCCATTCACGACACTGGCTTTCTCTTGAATGTTATGCCCTTTTCAAGATATCTTCATTGCGGCTCACAGAAATAAAACAAACAAACAAACAAACAAACAACCCACCATCCAAACAAACAACCAACCAACCCAACAAACAAATAAAAACAACAAAACAACCCAACTAACAAACAAAAAGAAACAACCAAAACGAATCAGCAAAAAAAACACCCCAAAAAACAAATAAAAAAAAGAAACCAACGCAGAAACCAAACCAAATAAACAACGCAGACGTAACATATTTACCAACCAACGGAAGAAATCACAAGTTTTTGCGCTGCATGCCTCATATGTTCTTTCATCAATGCCATAATACACCCCCAAAATTCTTTCTATAAAAGATGGGGTCTATTTCCATCCACTCTCACATGATTATTACAGAAACCTCACAAAAATACTTCATCTCCAGAGTCAGGTATTCATCTTCGGCACTGTCAACGTCTCAGGCATCAAAAATACCCAAGAACCATCATTATTACTCCATCACCACCAGAAAATTTCCCCCACCCCCAAATTTTCCCCTGAAAGCCTTGGCCTATTTTGCATCACCGCGCTCCTCCACACCTTGGGCACGCAAGGGTAGTTGCATCGGTCTTAATCCCAATCAACTGCTATCGAACTAGACCGCCAGAGATAGAGATGCGCCCCGGCCCCCAGATTTCTCTCCCCCTGCTAATTTTATTATCATCTTTGATTCAGAATCCATCATCGTTGCCCCTAGTTATTATTCTTCTTCTTCTGGAAGGGGCATAACCTCTCTCGGCTGAACCTGCGTGAGTTGTAGCACGTCGTCCCGTATAAAAACCCTCTCTCTCACTCGTAAGCTGAAAATGCATGTTGAGGTAGTTCTTCTATTTGTTTCTTACGTGTTTCCTTGCATTTTGTTTGAGCAAGTTGGCAGTCGGATATCGGCAATCTTCAAGCAGAGTTGTAACGAGTCACTGATTTTTGTGACTCGAGTCGAGTCGAGTCATTTTAAAGAAGTGACTCGAGTCGAGTCGAGTCATTAGGTCAACAAGGTCGAGTCGAGTCGAGTCGAGTCACAGAGTGTGGTCGAGTCGAGTCGAGTCGAGTCAAGTACTTAGCTCGAGTCAATTCGAGTCACAAATATTTGAACACTAAATTACAATAAAAAGCAACAAACACAAGAGAGAAAGAATACAAGGCACCAGTCTATTACGGAAATCCAAAGACATAAAGTATGCTGTGTGGTACCCAACCAACAGTTTCCATTGCTAGCTCACGTCACAGATAAGAAGATGTGAAACTTCGGTCTTATAACTGGTTTGGCTTCGGGTCTAGATTTTGTTGTTCGCTGATCGCTGACAACGTTGAAACCTAATTGCATTATACAAAACTGTTTCTGATTATTTAAAGGTGGGCCCGTCCGTATCACTTTTTTTGTGTGTGAAATCGGGACATGAATTTAGCCAGCGTTCCACCAAGAACTTCAAAATCGCCCGAAACCAATGATGAAACCACGGATTGAGAAATGCGTTTTAAGTCTGGTTCCGGGTTTAGCATTACATGCTATAGAACCACAAGGTGGGAGTCCGCGACACGGTGTATGTTTGTTGTTTCATTATGGAGGAAGGAAACAGACTGCCGCTGTATATAAACGTACATTATTCGCGAACATTAACGTGACGTGAACAAAAACTGGCAACGCGAACGGCGCAGCGTAAGTCATTGCAAATATTTTTCGCAAGTAAGTTTTGCTTTTATTTTGGGACTCGAGTCTTATTAGCCTTCCTCGAGTCGAGTCGAGTCATTCTGATGAGGGACTCGAGTCGAGTCGAGTCATTTGCTCGCAGTGACTCGAGTCGAGTCGAGTCATTTACCCGTCGGGACTCGAGTCGAGTCGAGTCGCCAAAAAATGTGACTCGAGTCGGACTCGAGTCGAGTCATTGACTCGAGTCATTACAACTCTGTCTTCAAGGTGTTAGACTTGGCATTTATTCAGCAGAAGAGACTGTTGTTTTCGCCAATGTTGTTCTTGTTTTGCTTTTCTTTCTCTCTTGGGCAATTCTATTTTGAACTAATTGAATACATGTTGTTTAGAGTCGCACAGTGTTGCCACATCTCTGGTAAATTTATTGAGCTGCCAATCACAGGATTGCTTACCACAAAGTATTAGCTTAATAGCGAAAACAGGTGGCCATCGGTCAGAATGCGGTGAATATTGCTTGCGACTGGCTTCTTGTGTCTAAGATGTATCCAGAACATTTTTTTTGCGTGTGGAATATTTAAAGGCATAAGGATCGTTTGCAGTTATCCAAAAAGAAACCTACCGAATTAGGCTTCATGTATTATCAAAAGACTTACTTGGATTAAAGATCGTACTAGTACTAAACACACCGTGAAATGGTTCTTTTATGCTTGCCGTCAGTTAGGAGAAATCATGACATGTAGGTGATTTCCAACAATCAGTCCATTGACCGATTTTGGAATAAAGTTTACTATGGACGAAGTCATGTTTCGTGATCAACAGATTGTGTATGTTTTCCCCCACTGTTTTCTCATGATTAATAGTGTAGTATCCACTGAGCTGATATACAACATGCATCAGGCATGGCATATTTTTCATATATACCACCAACCAACCGACCACTTGCGTTGAAATCAGAGATCTTCTGTTCGACATACAGAATGAGGTCTAGATCTCCAGAGAAATGTGTCATTCGGCACTCTTGAAATTCCTGATGTCTGAAAATTTTTGTCTCCATCTTTTTTACCGCATTGATAGTACAAACTCCTCAATTTAATTGATGAAAAGGTGAGGTGAGAATGTTGGACATTGTTTTGGCCAGAATTAGTATGAAATTACCAAAACTGTTGGTTTGATAATTCGGGTAAAATTGTACTTCCCTGTGAGAAGAATTTTGGCCAAGAGTGTAGGCAGTTCGTATTTGCTGATCGGGCAGAATTTCGATTTATCCACTTTTTTTGTAGGTGTAACAAGAGAGTAATTTGATAAAAAAAAATTGATATGAAACAGTATATACAAAACACGATCATTTTGACATTATACCTTTTGATTGATGCAGACGTATGGGTACGGAACGTGTTGCTTTTGGCAACAAAATATATCATGGGGTACATTATGTGTCACTTTCCAACTGAAATTGTCAGAGAGAAAAAATAAAGTCGAAAAACGTGTTACTTGGGAAAAGCAACTAATAACCCGCCAGCGTAAACGAACGCACGACGCCAAAAGAGCCACAATACACTTTTCCTTTCAAACAGCGCATTAGAAAGCAGAGAATAAATTCACCATTTGCGGCGCTTCTCGCAGTGCGCTGGCGAAGCGTACTCTTATATCGTTCGCAAGAATTTAATCCCGCCACTAGCAAAAAAAATCCCAACAGTCTAAGGACCTGCCTAACCCCCTTAACAGCCCAAAGTATGAGAACAGACACTCCAACCTGCACTTGAATAAAAGAAAAAACCGCGCGAAGCGAGCGAATCTTTCCCGCGCTTAATTTTGTCCCGCGAAAAACCAACAACTCATCGTGAGCGTCAGATTTTGAAGACTGTTGCCTGAAGCCTCCGCAGTAATTTCAAGCTACGGATGTTAAATATTGTTTGACGTGTGAGCATTTCTGACAGCTTGGAATATTAACAATCGTCCGTGTCATTTTTTTCTCATTTCGTCGTGAGTAGTTTATAATTTAGTGACTTTATAAGAAGAAGACAATTTTTTTAAGGCACACTTTGAACCCGAAACCGCGGGCGCGGTAGGGGTTTAATATTAAAGTCCACGCGGATTATGTTGTTTTTGACACATCTCGGATTTGACGTTGCAGGAACACGCTTGTGATGTTCAATAACCACACATACCGGTAATTCTTAAACCAAGTTACATTTCAACAGACTCTTACCAATTTGTTTTCATATTGCATAGCAATATACCTAATAATGACCCAGCGCCTTGAGCACCAATATTGGTGAATACATGCGCTTTATATATACACATTATTTGATAGTATACCACTTGCATTATGCACGGTTTGTCCGTATATTTGGTGACTTGAAACATTGTGTTTCTATGGTGTCATATTTGCAGACGGTTTCACAGTACATGAATTTTACATAAGCAAAAACTATGATGTCTGTTTTGGTAAATGAATCATTTGGGAATCAATTCCCATATCTTGGCAATGTAAAGAGAGCATAACAAAATGTAACAAAGAGGTATACAGCCCATAGCATGAGGCGCAAGTTAAAAAAACCCAGTTTCTTGTCCCCGTCCGCTTCCTTTTTTTTGAATCATACATTTGCAATATATTTTGTCTTATATGTACTTCCAGCAAAACTGTAGCAATGTACGCAAACTTTAAGAATCTGATAGAAAGGGTGACGGCTCCGTTGGACATAAAAGTATCAGCAAAAGGGTCGAGAAAATGGAAGAACCCATCTTGGGAAATCCGCCATCTTGGAAAAAATAAAGCCTCCTCCCTTTATTTTTTTAAAAAAAAAGACCGGACGAGAAAATTTTTTTTTTATTGGCCTATAAATGGCACTTGTTCATGGTCATGTTCCTAATATGAATTGGTAGTTTGATGATGAAAACGGGGCAGTTTTGAAATTCGCATATGAATCAAAGCCGCAATACCAGCTTTCTGCGTACCGAGGACAAAACAATAGGATATAGATCCTTAGCGTTATCAGCATTCAGCAGCCAATTTTTATTTTTAGTTTAGGCACTACTCAAGAGAACATGAAGCTAGTAAATAACCACCGCTAAAGTTCATAGGTTATGAGCAGGGGCATGTCCAGGAACAAATCATCAACAACGGATTTATAAGATTGGCTAGATGGGGCTACCACAGCAGAAGCAGGTAGTGAAATCCAAATCCTTACATATAGGATGCTGTATAAGGATCTCTGATGTTCTGAGGTACGTGACTTCGGGATGACAACTGTGTGTTGATGAGATGCAGACGACTGCGTAGTTTGAGGTGCTTACTTTTGTTGCACAAAAATGCACAATGAGTAGACCTCTAAAAGTTTGAAAATGGTTGTTGAAGACAAAAGGACCCATTGGTTTTCGAGACAGATTTGTTACAATAATTCAAACTTTTCCTCCCCTTTCCAACCATCTTGCATATTTGCAACACACTCGTTCGTGTAATCACTCCCCTAAATGTCCGTTCGAGCACGAAGTCAGCACTACTCAGACTCGATGGGGCAGATAGGTATCATCTCCCGTTGTTTCATAGCGTTGTCTGGTGAAAGCATCTCCCTCCGCTGGTTAAATAGTAACCCAATCCTCCAGCAACACTAACCGCCCATATCCGGGCTATTCCATATAGATCCGCTTGCTTTCATGCTTGCGTCAGGCCTGCTGCCTCTCTTTCTTTCTCTATCTCTTGCCGAAGGGGAAACTTTACATCGCCGCAGATCCTCGCGAGAGGACGTGTCTCCGCCAATATTATTTCAGCTCCTGCGGGAAATAGAAAGTCTTGGACGTAATTTCCGGGTGACGGGGAGATTTGGTTGTGTGTTTGTGTCGGGGACACTTGGGGAGAGCTAAAAGGCCTCGCCCGAGCGATGCCGCACAATGCTTCACTCGCCTGTAGTTTCAGTGTTTTTTTTTCTTCAAAAAGACGGTTGTTGCATACAGCTCGAAAAATCGTTTAAATTTACAATTTTTGTGTGTGTGACACATCCGCAAATCGCTGCAACCTTGCCTTTAGTCTGATGACGGCATCTCACGGCTTTCGATAGCACACTGTGATTTTAGAGCAGCTGTATATACGAATGATCACAAGTCATCACAAGACAGTCGCCATTCAGTCGCGAGTCAGTCGCAAGTCAGTTACAAGTCATCATAAGTCAGTCACAAGTCATCAAGCAATTCAGACACAAGCCAGTCACCACGACATCACAAGTCAGTCACAATTCAATCACTAGTTCGTCACAAGTGATAGCATGTCAGTCACAAGTTAGTCACAAATTCAATCGCAAGTCAGTGGTCAAAAGTCAGTCACAATTCAGTCACGTGTCATCACAAATCAGTCACAAGTCATCGAAAGTCATCACAAATCAGTCACATGTCAACCCAAGTCAGTCACATGTCATCTCAAGCCTGTCACAAGTTAGTCACACGTAATCACAAGTCATAACAAGTCAGTCCTGTATATAACATGACAAATCAGTCACAGGTCAGTTACAAGACAGTCACAAGTCGTATCGCAAGTCCAGCCTCAAGTAGCTTGACAAGCTTGGTGTGTGGAAAAAAGGTACTTTTGTCATTGTTCATTATTGAACTAAATATTGAGTTGAGTTAAACATTACCTGTTTGTGCTCACTGTTGCATGTACGTATTTAAGTTAAAATGTACGCTTTAAAATCAATATATACAGCTTATCAGATATCCCACAGTGAATATTTGATAGCATAAATATCAATATACACAAAACAAGATATAGCAAAGTGTTTTACGACTGTGTCCTTTTTCAATACCCTTTACCAAACAAGCACATCTATGTATGTACATGTAGGTGGCATCAGGCATACACATTGAAACGAATAGCTGATATCCAGAAGGACATTCATGTCATTCAGACATGAACATTATTACATTATGCCAAATGCAATTTCCTTAATGTACACACTGTACAACATTAAAATAGCCTTGCGTGCGCCACGTTACATTAACACAAACATGACCTTCACCATTAAGCTCATGTTAAAAGCAACATCCAAGCAATTTGATGCATAGCAACGATCATGTGTACTGTAGGCCTACTCATCAGCCGCTCAATCACTTTCCTGCGATATTATAATACCGTCAACTCAATTAAACATCTCTGACGATTTTGGGATATACCAACATAATTATGTAGTAAACACTGTACTGACCCAAGGCACAGGGGATGGGCGGCTCCATACACCGCCAATCCGGCCGTCTGGCCGAGCCGAAGCACCGTGGACATAACCGCTCAAGCCGAAGGCCCAAATTAAATTATTTCCCCAAATAGACATAATTAATATCCACTATCAGTCTTCGTGTGTGTATATGCATGAATAAAATAAAAAGCAGCCTTCATTTTAATTTTCGAGTTATGATTAGGGTCCATTGAAGTTGAGTGCATGACAGAAAATATGATGAAATGAAATTTAATATGAAATATTTTGTAGTAAGCTCATTCGACTAATCGCAGAGCATGAGGCGGGCATGCGAGGCCATTTTTCCATTAGTCAAATTAATACTATTATGATGTTTTACTTTCAATATATTTGATATTTAGCATTATAACATGCTCTTCAATAATGAATATCGTTTAATACTATTATGATGTTTTACTTTCAATATATTTGATATTTAGCATGATAACAAACTCTTCGATAATTGGATTGAAGTTACGACTTTTTTCAACAGTAAAATTGGCCCTTTTTGATGTCAGGTTGGTGTTTTCGTCAAGAATAAGAAATCTACCAAAAATTAAACTGATCGTGACATGAAACAGCAGTAGTTGAAAATGTTACATAAAAAGAGACAGTGGTAGCATCAACACAACAATAGATGCAGAAATATAGTAAATAGAATCGGCAACAAAATAATAGCATCAGCAACATCCCTAGTTGATATCCACACAACAGAGTAGTTACTGTCCACATATCCACGCATGAACAGTCAGATTGGCGTAGCTAGCGGTGCTTTCCTTGCCTTCCACCGCTGTGACCCGGGTTCGATTCCTGCCTGGGCCAACATGTGGATTGGGTTTTCAGTCCCTGCCTGATTCCGTGGGTTTTCCTTAGAATATTTTCTTGGGTTTTCCTCCTACCTCTAAAACTGTAACTTCTTCACAATGTCTTCTCTTTACCGGGCCTCATGGAAGAACAGTGTGTTTCACTGGATGGGCCGGGCCTACCAAATTAAAATAAGAATAAAGAAGTAATATAAATAAATAAATAAATAAATAAATACAACAACCTATAGTTAACATAAAAACAGCCAAAGCAACTTAACAGTATTAGCAGCAGCATGCAGCAGCAGCAGAGGCAGCAGCAGCAAGCAGTCAACATAATCAAAACAGTAGTTTCCAAGCAAAGCAACAGAAGATACTGCCACCATTACAAACCTATACACAGATTTTATCTCATTCCTGTGTACACGATAATTACATGCCATTTAGTCTCTGCAGCGCTCCGAAAGGTCAGCCAATAATATTATTATATGAAAACATCATTTGCCTTCCGATCGATTGAACTTGAACAGTGTCAAGTTAGCGCGTCGACGTGGCCTAGCCAATGAGGTCACGCTAGCGGCCTGCCGGGGCCAAAAATGGTAGTACGTTAGATGTAATTGAAGGAGACACCAAACTCGCTTACGTATACAGGTCAGAAAGGGAGAAAGACTGAACGCATCTATAAATGCACAGAACTGAGCACCTACCGATTTAAACCCATACAGGATCTTTGCTTGCCTTTTCATGCATTTTGTTCGTTGCCAATGAATAACACCACTCAAAATCCAAAGAAGAATGTTCAAAACCCAACCTGTTGAAGTTTCAGCTCAGTGGATATTACACTTTTCGAGAAAACAGTGAAAAACCATGCACCACCTTTTCATCACGAAACACGATTTTGTCCATAGCACTCTTAGGCCTATTTTACCAAAATTAGTCAATTGACCGATCGTTGGAAAACACCTTCGTTTGATTTCTTGTACATAATAGCAGACCAGATGGAATAATAATTTCGTGGGGTGTTTAGTACAAGACAGTACAATCTTTAATCCGAGTAAGCTTTGTGATATTAAATCAGTAGGTTTACTTTTGGGATAAATGTAAGTGATCCTATGTGTCTTTAATGAGGAAACCAAATGTGAAGACAGGGCTGGTACCAAATACCCTACTAAATAAATCCGCCAGAAATGGTTTATATCGAAAGAAAACAATCATTGAAGGCACTGGGTGGATTTAAAAAGTCTGCCCGCAGGCACACTTTATATGTGCGTTATCAACAAAATCTACGCACGAGACCCACAATATTATGCATACGTAAGATTTGAGGCTTTGCATGGTGGAGATACTAAATAATGAAAGGTTTGCGGAAACACCATGTGCGAATAATTTCTCAACTAAGAGAATGGTTCTGAAAAGAACCAGAGGTATAAACTCGACGTTCCGGTCAGTATGCTCTGACCGTCTTCAGGAGAGAAGACGGTCAGAGCATAATTATGCATACGTTTTCTCTGTTTTCTCAAACTGTAGAGTATCCACTGACTTCAACCTTCAACAGGTAATAGATGTTACACACCGTACTTAAGATATGGCTTGAGCAATTTTGTAGCTTCAAACGAAAAAAGACACAGAAAGTAAAATGATCACATGTACCTTTAAATTCCAATAAAGGCACGAAAACATTAACCGATGGCAACCTCGGAGAACTATCAGTCCTGCGATATAGAATATCGCGGCTCAAAAAACCTTAATATCTTGTCTCGATCGAGCCAGGGCGGCTGGGAAAAAATCTGGGCCGCAGATCAAGCATGCAGGTTACCGTTCATTCCACACGATTGACCGGCCACAGTATCACTCTGATAGCTCGCTTGACTTGCGAATATCATACGCGGCGCGGGCCGGGCTGGGCCAGGCTTGCTCGCAGACGTGGAAGAAAAGCAGGAATTGATAATGAAGGCGATGAACTGTGGGTTTGAAGGAAAGAAATTAAATCAGGTGTTGATTCAGGGAAACGAAGGGAGGCTGAGACATCGCTTTGTCTTTCCTTTCTTCCTTTGACCTTTTCCTTTATTGCATTCCGTGGAGCAAGGACAAATCACGGCTGTGGAAATAAACTGGCTCTGTAATAAAGTGGAGCTGTAAGTCGTATATGCCTATAATGTTTAAGAAGTGGGGGAGTGTGTGGCCTAGTGGTTAGGGTCGTGACTCATGATCAGAAGGTCAGTGGTTCGAATCATGCTGCTGACCACATGTTGTGTTCTTAGGTTAGCCACTTTACCCCGCTTGCCGCCTTCCACCCAGGAGTATAAGGGTAACAGTATTAGCTGATCGACTCAAGACCAGAGGTTCGAATCCAGCTGCTGGCCATATGTTATGTCCTTGGGCAAGCCACTTCACCCACACTTGCCTCTCTCCACCAAGGAGTGTCAATGAGTATCTGCATGAGCTGGGGAGTAACCTGTGATAGATTGGCATCCCATCCAGGGGGAATAGAAATATTCTCAGTCATTTCAGGCCTAGGAAACCGGAGATAAGAACCGGTCTGCATGGCTACATTGGCTCGACAGACTTTACTTTTTTTGCTTACTTTTCCAAAAGTGACCAGTTTATGTAGGTACGTAACACTTGTTTTGCATGACATTTCCAATTAAATCCAATGATCGATGTAAGCGGACAGCATTGTGCACTCATTAAGGGTTAATGAGGTCGTAAACGGGCCGGATCAGAAATTGGGCAATTCGGAGATTACAAAACAGTCACATAAACAGCACGAGATCCCGGGGTATAGGTTTACACCCAATTGGTACGACGAACTCCTCTGGAAATTAGTAGGAGGCTCGGGTAATTCAGAATGCAGCTAGCCTGCGAACCACACGCCATATTGTGCCAAAGCTTCCCTGCCTATAAATAACCTGGCATCCATTTCATTTCCCGAGCCTATATATCAATCATCCGTCCGCGCGCAGCATATCAATGCGCACACCTGCGCATTATATTGACTCGCGGATTTCAAGCTAGAAAAAGAGAAAGAAAAAAAAGTACAGTGACTGACACTGACACTGAAAATGACGGATGTCCACAAGAGACAAAATGCCAGCAGCGACGTGTTCATGACAATAAGCGCGTAATCAGGCCTGCCAACCATATCGCGCCATTCCCCCCGAGTGACCTTCAGTGGCCACCGTATTATTATCTTGTCAATTTACATCCTATGTTTCACCGCTGCCCCCATACCATGTGCACTTATCGTAATGAAAGCTTTCATCAGTTGAATGATACCGAGATAACATAGGCCATATAATGACATGCGCACTCAGTGAATGTCAAAGACTCGCTTTGGCGTATAGGCGTGTATGACATAGGCAGTACCTGTAATATTGAATGAATATTCGTATCATAATAGCCGTATCCAAAATAACCATAGCTGAAGGCGACGAGATATCAAAAAGATAACGTATTACGCATGCACGGAGTCATTCATTTACGTCGTTCATAATGTTAACGTTGATAAGTTCATATACTTCCATGCACACTGTATCAAGCTCGGTCCAATATACCTAAGTGATATTCTGCATGTATTGACTTGTAAGGCATATAGGATCGTTTGCATTTATCCAAAAAGTAACCTATACCAAATAATTATCAAAAAGCTAATACTTGGATTACAGATTGTATTGGTACCTGTGAAATTATTCTATCTGGCTTGCTGTCAGAAATCCAGAAACTGTAGTTGATTTCCGACGATCAGTCAATTGTCTGAGTTTTGGGAAATAAAGAGTGTTGTGGACGAAGTCGTGTTTCGTAATCAAAAGTAGGCCTACGTGCATGGTTTGTTTACACTGTCTTCTCGAAAAGGTCCACTGAGCTGAGACTTCAACAACAGGTTACGTTTTGAACATTCTTCTTTGGCTTTTTAGTGGTGTTATTAATGGAAACAAACGAAGTGCCTGAGTGACAAATGATCATATGCCTTTAAGCATCTTTTACCTTGCTTAGCCTGCGTCGAATAACACCCATTTTAAGAAAAAATATTTTAAATTAACAAATCGAGATATTATTGAACTCAAACATCTTTGAGTTCTTACATAAAAATACAAGTTGATCCGCTCACAACATGACCAAATAATAGAAAATTTATATTTTCCCCAATCCTTGCAACACTACTAAATAGTGAAGTCACAAGTCGGGAGACAATCTTCTCGTGGCAAAATATTTGAGGAAATAACACACATAGTACGTTCACGCAGTCGTGTTTTAAATTTCTATACGCCCGAGGACAATGCTTTGTGTTTCCCTTTGTTCCCCTAATATAACACTCTCCCATAGAAGCATATAACCGTACTTTCGAGGACCTTTTTCAACAAAAGACACAACACTCGAGGACTGTCCTCTGTGTGTCTGTCCTCTATCGTAAAGCCATTCATGTACGCTGTTATCTTTTCAGAAAGCCCCATACTTGAACCGTACGATCAGATTTCAAAACCCTTCAAATGTTCAAGAGTTACTTTAAACACAGAAGGTCGAACATGGCATGTCTTTGATTCGGTGCCATTAGATATTCCAGTTCTGGCTGCTTCGAGCGCCAAGTCACTAAGAGAGTTTGAATGAAATTCAAAAGCAAGAACATGTTGGCAACAATTTCACTTCTCTGTTAAACTGTATGTGTTTGTTGTATATATAAATAGGCCTACATCTCTTCGAATGCTAACAAATGTTGCTCCAAGATTCTGGAGGGTTTTTCTTGCCGGTTGTCTCCGTCTAACGACCGGCTGTGTTTGCTCTCTGCCGGCGACAAGGAGCCATTAGGAGCAAACTCCGGCTTGCCAAGCCCCTCATAAACTGACACTGCGCCACTGGTTGCCCTGGAAACCAAAACCTCCCCAACCAAAAAAGAATAAAAAAGACTCAACAAAATGTGAGTTAATGTGTAATTTCTTACAAGGGCCCGACAACCGTGCGATTCGCAAATGTCCGCGGATGCAAATTGCGGCCGCAAATTTTGTTTTGCATCTCGGTAAAGTCATCCATCATAAGTACGCATACGTGAAACATATCACGTTAACAACCAAATGTCACCTGAGTATTCCACGGTGGTTAGCGTGGTTTAATTCGCTATAGCGTGATGCGTGAAATCGCTCGTCTGAATGCTGGAGTTTCAAGGTTCGATTCCTGGAGGGAATTTTACATTTTCATATTTCCCCCAAGAGTGAATTTTCTTACCTAAATTGTGTTTATGCAAGTCCTCATGGTTCGATAAAATGAAATCCAGTCTTTTCTTCTCATTCATGGCTCAGGAGGATTTTTTTGAAAAGCCGAGAACCATTCCGTTACTATTTGACTCATGCGCATTATGGTCATTGACTATACGGCAATCGTTATCTTTAGGACACCTCCTTTTTTTACGAGTTCCGTTCAAAACTGACTTTTGCAGTGATCATCCAGTACCAAAGTGACTTTTGCAGGTTAACGCAGTCTTTTTTCTTCAAATTACGTCATGTTTGTGGGATTTCTGAAACGCACTGTCAAAGAAAATGAGAATGTTTTACTTTTTTTGCAGTCAGACGTGAGACGTGCATGTTTAGTTCTCAAAACACGTGTGAAAGCCTGACACAATGAAAGCCCGATGCTGTTTGGCTGATAAAAAAATTAATGAATATTTTTTTTTATCAGCCAATCAGCATCGAGCTTTCATTGCATCAAGCTTTCACTGTCGCCATCTTGGTTTTCTGGCCTGTTTTCTGGTAGTCGTCTTCGTCTTTTACCCCGTAATTTCCTTCATGAATCAAAGCTAGCCCTGCCCTCCTTCCACAAAATTAAACCTGCTAATATTCAAGAAGATGTCATTACCAGCTGTTCAGATGTATCAAGAAATATCAGAATGTCACTTTTGAGTGTCATTTAGTCAGCTGGTTTGGTGAGTCCTTCAACCTCATAGGAATGGGGTCCTAAACATAACGATAACCGACTATACTTGGTTGCAGAAAAATAATTGCTGTCTGTCCCTCTCGTTCCCCAGCCCGATGCAGTCGTTCAATCCAAACCATCACATTAAGGAACCTATTTTCATTCCTAGTCGACCTTGCCTTACAATGTTCAAGAACTCCCCGTCTTCCCCGGCCCATCGCACGCTTCCACATTCTGCGGATTACATTTTGCGAAATGTCATGGCAACCGGAATTCTCTGACGCATAAAGGCCGGCCTCGGATTCGTGAAAAATTAACCAGCCAGTGGGAATTGCGTGCTAGATTATTAAAGCGAGAATGAAGCGTTACGAAAAAGCTGTAAAAAGTCTTTCTTATCATAAAGAGAGATGAAGGTCATTCTGTAAGTCGAGAACGTCATTTTGTTAATCATAAGAATGAAAATAATTGATGGAAAGCCAATTAATATCAAAGAAAAATATTTCAGAAATTTTAAATTTTTTATTTTTAATCATTTGAGTAGGAAAATTACTCAAGACTGTCTATGTATGCCATTCTCTGGGGTAGACTAATAAGACAGTGTATACATCCATTTTTTTATTGGATGTAAAAAAATTTGTATCATACTATAATTCTAAACATTTTCAAAAGTAATTTGTGTAATAAGTGGTGTGGGCACAAACTATGCAACTATCGAAATAAACCATCTGTGGCTTTTTATATTTTGTTTGATAATAGCTTTATTAGAAAAAGTATTTCAATGGCAAAATATCAAGGTGCATAATATTTGATGTTATACAGCACCCTGAATAAATCCCCGTCATCTGATTGGTAGGTCGTTGATCACGTGTGATTGAATCATGCGTTCCAACGCACGGCTTGGCCGCACGGCAAAAATAAAAATTCTATTCCACGGTGAATGGAAGTTCCATCGTTCGGTCACACTTTTGGCGGCTCTGACCAATCAGATGACGAGGATTTATTCAGGTGCTCTATAAACTTATAGTGAATGTTTCACATTCGTGCAATGGAAAGAATAAGTTCATTCGGTGACAGATGGAATGTTCCATTCCACTCGGCTTCTCTTCGTGGAATGGAACATTCCGTCTGTCAGTGAAATTATTCTTGCCATTGCACTCATAAACATTCATAATACTTAGTTATCAACCATGGATACCAACAGGCGAAACATGCGAAAAACATGAAGAAAACGGATTTGAAACTTCGTAGGCCTATACTTATGAAATATCAACTTAAAATTAATAGAACTGTTGCAAACTGCTTACCGACTGGATTGACCTGAAATACACAAATAGAAGTTAGAAGTCCTTATGTTCCGATCCTAGCAGCATCTTTGTCAAACGCATGCAATTCCCTTAGACAAAGGTTCTGCTATATAGGATGGAAACGTTAGGCCCTCTATTTTTTGAAATACGAACTGGATAATCTATATTTATCAAATCTCTCTACTCCCTGAATAGCCAAGTAGCACATCTCTACTAAACATCTCTGCAAACCGCGAAGAAAAAGAAAAATTATACTAATTTAGACTCGATACTTACGGAATACGAATGGGATAATTTGCATGTTATGCTTGGTTACAATATACATTATCATAATATAATAATCGGTGTTTTTCATCAAAAATCAAATATTTGATATTCTCTGAATAACGATCTATCAGATCTCTACTAAACATCTCTGCAAATGTGAAGTAAAATTAATATTAGGATATCTACGGAACACATGAGTTGGTACCTACTTAATGCATGACTGCAACATACATTGCCAGAATATCACACCATGAGATCTCTCTAATATCTCTTGTATATCACGTTTCAAGTATGATATACAACACTCTGCAGTTTTATCACCGTTGATTTATAGCACTTAGAGGTGATGATAACGGGAATAATGCATTGTCAGCGAGACCCATTACTCTGTCCAATCGTATAAATCATGATTTCGATCAGGCATTAGTGACTGAGCGTCGGTATGTCCATAGTGCTTCGTCAAACAACAAATAACTTTTAGTGTAAGTCTCGAATTTCACCGAGCTGGCCAAAGACTTTGTCATTATATCAAATGCACCTCTCACTGATGAAATCAGATCATTAAAAGTTAACATTGAAATAGTGACCGGAGTGCTGATACAGTCAGCAACTATAGTAAGGAATCTCGTATATTTGTGAGCCATATAGGGTTCCATTTCATTTTACCAAATGCACCTCTCACTGAAATCAGATCGTTAACGTTAAACAAATTTGAAATAGTGACCGGAGTGCTGGTATAGAACAGTCAGTAAGGAACCTCGCACATTTGCGAGCCATATGAGGTTTCCATTTTATTTTACAAAATAGTGACCGGAGCGTTGGTATATCTAACAGTAACTAATAATGAATGTTGTATCTCTGCGGGCCATATAATTTTCCATTTTATTATACCAAATGCACCTCTCACTGAAATCAGATTGTTAACATTTAACATTGAAATAGTGACCGGAGTGCTGGTATAGAACAGTCAGTAATTAGTAAGGAATCCCGTATCTCTGACAGCCATATACGTTTCCATTTCATTTTACAAAATGCACATCTCATTGAAATCAGATCGTTAACATTTAACATTGAAATAGTGACCGGAGCGTTGGTATATCTAACAGTCAGTAATTAATAATGATTTCGTATCTCTGCGAGCCACATAAGATTCCATTTTATTGTACCAAATGCACCTTTCACTCAAATCAGATTGTTAAAAGTTAACATTGAAATAGTGACCGGAGCGCTACAGTCAGTAATTACTAAGAAATCTTGTACACCTGTGAGCCATATAATTTCCATTATATTTAACCAAGTGCATCCTTACTGTTGGTAGGCTATATCTAACAGTCAGTACCTATATATAGTAAGGAATCTCGTATATCTGCGAGTCATATAAGTTTCCATTTTATTTTACCAAATGTAGGCCCTACCTCTTACTGAAATCAGATCGTTCAAATTTTAACAAATTTGAAATATGACCGGAGCGTTGGTATATCAAATGGTAAGTAACGAAAAATGAATTTCGTATCTCTGAAAGCCATATTCGTTTCCAGATTATTTTACCAAATGCACCTCTCACCGAAATCAGATTGTTAATATTTAACATTGAAATAGTGACCGGAGCCTGCGTTGGAATGTCCAATTGAATAAAGGTGATTCTCGTATCTCAAAGAGCCATATACTTAAGTTCCATTTCAGAACTAAAATGCATCTCTCCCTCTGATCAGACAGTTCTTGCTGAAGACGGGCGATGCTGTAGTTGGTTCCAGGTTTTCAGAAGTCAAATGGAAACTGTTTAAAGGGATATCTTGCTAGCACATCTAAATTTTTGTTGTATATGAAAACAAAGTGGGATATACGCACAAGAGAGATACTAAGGTATTTCGTTTTACTATGTTCTATGGCTGTATTCTTTAATAGGTACAAATCCGTGCAAAACGAATGACAAGTTAGATTTACAAAAGTTATAAATGTATGTTATTTTACAAAGGACATTAAGAATTGCATGCCGAACATAATAGATCTGCCCATCCGTGGCAGACTGCTTACTGTCGCAGTAACTGAAGGTGTGTTTATTAAGAACTATTTCACCAACGAGTACCGAGGATATAGAACATTATTGCCCGCTTCTCAATCCCATATAGCCTTACTAAAGTTTCCTTCTATAAAAAAAAAGTGATCACGTCAATAAAGGAACAAACTCAACACCCGATCGTATAAGGACACAATTTCAAATTAAAGGTCATGAGGAGTCACAATGCCTAAGAATTGTGCCGATCACGGTTTGTTTTTTAAAATCTACTGCAAGCCTTTGGGGGGGGGGGGGCTGGTTGGGGTGAGGGAGATACGTGCGAGAGCAGGTGTATTATGATATTAAAAGTCTCGCCATTAGATCACGGGCGCCAGGATCTGATGTATTATTGATAACTAGTTGGGCTCTCTCTCGGCGTCTGTCGTTGCATTACTGCTCGCCACACCTGGGAAAGGTGTCGAAGCTGAAATATGCATGGGGCTCCGGCTCCTTCGCTGTCTGCAATTCGGTACTGAGGAGGGCCCAACTGGGACAGGGATGTGTGTGGAGAAAAACTTTGCCCTTTGAGAGACGAGAGACTTCTCTCTCCATCAATGTTTGAAAAGAAAAGAAAATGAAACACGGGTTAAAGAGCTCATGCAATGTATTTTTTTTAATGCAGTCCTTGAAAACACACTTTTTGTGTCCTATTTAACCTTATTTTCAATTTTTGTTTTGCCGTTTTCAAGGGTGTTTTAACCAGTTTTGGTTGTTATACTGATGCAAATTTACATAATCATGAGCAAAAGTGGGAAGTCATTTCAGGCAGAAACCACAATGTTACATCTATTTCAGCACTAAAAGATGCCAGAATTGTGTATTTTTATATGTTGCATTTTCTTTTCTTTGGTGATTCGTTGTTTTGTCAGTACATGGCAATAAGCCAATGAGCTTCTTCTCACAAATGTTTTCCATGAGACATTTTTGGGTTTACAATTTGAACAGAAATCCCCTAAACTGAACAGTGTGTCTTCCTGAAATGACATCACGGCAACAGCGCACTCTCCGTCCGAAAAATGGAATTAAAAAGAAATTGAAGAAGTGCACTTTTCAATAAGATTATCCAAAAAGGGATGGCAAGTAGTTTTCATACATATAAGAGGATTAGAAAGTTGTACAAAATATGTTCCTAAGAAAATATTCCTGTGATATATGGCCCTTTAAAGGGTGCTGGGACAATCTTGTGTTCATAAGACAGAAGCTGCATTTTGCAGTGGAGCCAAATTAAATATTGTATCGGAATTGATTCAGAAGGAAAGTCAAACCCTGGTTCAACTCTGACAAAAAATCCGCTCGTGTGCATGCATGTACATTAATTGGTGTCCCTAATTCTAAATTTATGTCATAATAGCCACGGGTTTGCACCACCTTATACAGGGTCGCCCCCCCCCCCCCCAAAAAAAACTATACCAATGCATGGGGAATTCTGTTACCAAAACATGAAAAATGATACAAGATCGTCCAATGCAGTCCATTATAGTTTTTGTTCTAGAGCCTATTTTGTGGAACTAGGTAGGGAGTCATTTTGTCCTGATGAATTACTAAACCAAGGTTGCGAATCTGACTTACTTCGATAGAGGGATTAACCCACATCATAAAGATGTGTGCTTCACAAAATAGGCTCTGCAGCAAAAACTACTGGACTGAATCTTGGTATCATACATTCTTCTAAAAAGATTTTCCATCCATTGGTACAGGTAGTTTAAGTCTCAAGGTAGTGGAAGTACGCCGTCCCTTTGGGAGGGGGGGGGGGGGCACCCTGTATAGCCTGGACCTATGGAGCCCAAACCCTGCACCCGTGCCAATTCCAGGCACATGAGTTTTACTGTAGGCCTACTCAAATATATTCAAGTAGGACCTACAGGACGATGTTATTCAGTACATCATCCGGTCATTTCTGAGTCCCAAGTTGACGGATAGTCCAAGGAACACCCGGGCCTAAATGCACATGCAGACAATCATGTCCTAACTAAACCGTCATTAACTCCATAAAAAGGCCTTCATTATGCCCATTACCGTAAATTGCCCTCTAGTATACGGAGGTAAAACATGCATGCCGACGAGAACGCGCCGCTCATTAGGCCCTATTATCCTATTAGGGCCAGTCAGGGCCAAATTGCGCGGTAATGGCCGCTCTTAATCCAATGGAGTTGATTCAGTACACGACCAGACACGCCTAATGCGATATCCGGAATTGACGTGCCTGGCAGATCATAACACTTCATGCGTTCGATGTGCCTCAGAGTCTAGAGAGAAAAAAAGGGTACAACTCCGGCAGTCAGAGAAGGGATAACATTTTATAAATGATGCAGCAACTTGTAGGGTCCTTAACCGGAAGAGGCAAAAAGCAACCTCATCTTCAACCAAAGATCAACTACGGAGAAAATGATGGAGAAAAATGGAGTGCTACTTCTGCTTAAAGTTGCATACCCGTTGCTCTTAATTTTTTTTTTTTTTCACCCAGCGAATTTTCAATTTGTATGCTTTAATTTGTTGTAACGACACATAACATGAAAGACATATACAGGGGCTTAATCACACCATTTAGACCATCGTAAACTTCATCAATCAATGAAGTGAGCGTTCTGGGTCACATTACTTTAATACCAAAACCAGTTTTTCGATCAAAATAGGGCTGCATTTTTCTTTGTGAAAACAAGCTGAAGCTTCTCAATTGCTCCCCGTGGACTATCGTTTGCTTTAGATGATGTAGTGACCTTTTACATCGGTGAAACTCTAGTTTATTTTCTCTTTCTCTCTCTCTCTCTTTAATTCTCTCTGCAGGTGGCAAGCCATTCCCTGGAGATGAACAGAAACTCTATGAAGACCTGTTCCTGAAAAAGCCACTCTACAATAACAACCTGAGACCTCTGAAGAACCATTCCGACCAACTGCTTGTCTACTTCACCTTAAAGATAAAACAGATAGTTGACATTGTAAGCTCACAGCACACGTATAGCTACATTAATCGTACCTCATATACCAAACCAGGTCAGACTAGAACAGACCGGAGCAAACCGGATGACACCAACTATAGCGCAGACCAATCCAGGTGTAAGGCATATCAATCTAGACCAGACACAATAACACTAGACCAGACAATACATTGCCCACACCAGACTGTACATGTACCTCACCATATCGTGCAATCACAAGCGTTCTCTGAGCCATTCTGCAGTCAACAGAGCATCCTCTCAATACCGAAGATGGAAAGCCGTACCATCGCATTCCAGACTAGCCCATACCTGACCAGACAAAACCAGACCCGACTAGTTTAAATCAGACCACACCAGACTAGCACAAACCAAATATTAAAGGCCAATTCAGAACTGCCAGGAACCGACCGGACTGAATTAACAGACTAGACCAGACCAAACCAGACCGGACCAGGTCAGACCAGACAAGACAAGATCGAATCAGACTAACACAAACTTGATCAGACGACCACCCTGACCTCATCAGAACACACGTTACCAGACCAGATCACACTGGACCAAACCGGGCCAAACAAGACAACACAAACCAGTTCTTATTGGCTTTCTGCACCTTAACTATCGGGCTTAGCCTACTGATTTCTCCTTATCCGTATCTGTTACACCAAGGATGAGAGGAACCAGATTTTGAAGCTGAATATCATTGTCAAGCAGAGCTGGAAGGACATCTGGCTACAGTGGGATCCCAAAGAATATGGGGGACTAGAGGAGCTAAGAGTGCCGGCCTATGATGTCTGGCTCCCTGACACCACTTTGTATAACACGTAAGATTTTTTGTTTCAGCCTGCTTGACATTGACGCAATATTTTAAGTACATTTAAGTTGGGCAGTCAGCAATGCAACCAAGCTCAGTAGGATGGTTTAAATAATGATCTCTAGAAGGTGACTACAGTATAAACTTAGTTATTGCCTAATCCTGAGAAATCATTACACTTTGATCGCTGAGAACTTCTGACTGATTGTCTTCTCTCAGCTTGCTGCTGAGAACAATCATCCTCTTGTAACTGAATACATTCAAAACAATCGACCTATAAACTATTTGATTCCGCCTTCTTTTGCTGTCTTAGAGCGGACACAAACTCGGCCTACGCCGGCATCACAGGCACAAATGTTGTGGTGAGACACGATGGGCTGGTCCAAATGGAAACCAAGCCTTACATCCAGCGCAGCACCTGCGCAATCAATATCCGCTACTTCCCCTTCGACGAGCAGAGCTGCAAGCTCAAGTTCGGGCTCTGGACCTACGACTGGTACCTGGTGGACCTCTTCAATTCCACAGCCGGCCCGGACAAGGGACTATATCTGGAGAATGAGCAGTGGGAAATGCCATATGCGTGCTTCAAGCGGAACTTGGAGAGTTACGTGTGTTGCCCGGTGAAGTATGTGGATGTGACGCTGTTCGTAGGAGCGCGGCGGAAGCCCCTCTACTACATGTACAAGCTGGTGATGCCGATCGTGCTCCTGTCTGCCCTGTCTATGGTGGGGTTCCTAATGCCTTATAACGTTGGGGTGGTCAAGGCTAACCTTAGCATCACCCTCATCCTGTCCATGACTGTCTTCCTCCTGCTGGTGGCCGAGACGATACCCAAGACATCAGAAGGACTTCCGCTTATCAGTAAGGGGGCTGATAGGGCTTTTGGGCTGAAGAGTCCAAACAGGTTTCTCATTAAAGATGGAACACAGAGGCCGATCCAGTTTAATAAAAAAAATCAGGTGGATAATAAAAACGGAGAGCAGCATTCGTCATTTTCGAATGTCTGCCTGCATTTCTATCAACCTGGATCTGCCTCTGGAGCGTCTTGAGTATTCCACAAGTAAGTGGCCCCAACTCAGGTAACACACTTCCAGATGCTGCAACCTGGATACACAAGATAAGTGCACATGTACATCCTTTTGAGTAGATGTAGGAAAAGTTTAAACTCTCTTGAAGACAAACACAGCATGATGATTGAAATGTTCAGTTGAACCAATTCTTTTCAAAAGCTCTCGCGTCTCAAGATACATTTTTGACATTATTGAGCCAGAGACTCCGGAACTATGTTTCATCATGCAAACCAAAAATCATACCTTCCCATAAGATTTGAAGGTTTGCATGGTGAAGTGAGCATTATCGAAAAGTCTGCTGTTGCAGCGTGACAAATTTCTTTTGTGAGCTTTGAAGTTCTGAAAAGAACCAGGCAAACAGGAGAAACTCAATGTTTTGGACTGTCTGCTCTTTCCGATCTGTTTAATTCAGCCCTAATAAAAAAATGTCTTTTCCCCTACAAAGGTGAATATTACCTCATCATCATGTTCCTGATCGCCATCTCCACGGCGATGAACATCTGTGTGCTCAACATCTTCCACCGAGGGGAGGACGGCACAAGGGAGGTGCCCGGATGGCTACGGACGCTGGTGCTTAAGTACATGGCAAAGATCATGTGCATGGATTGCAAAGGGGAGTATCTGCAACATCGTCGCAGCGACCCCAAGCTGGACCAGGCACGGCTGGCCATGCTGAGGAAGCAGAGGTGGTTTAATGCGAGGTGAGTGGGGAACACCAAAGTGTCTTTTTGAGTGATGGGCAGGGCATGGGTTTGAGGTAAACAGTTGAGTGGCAGAAGGCATGGGGTAGGTAAGGATTGGATGGACGAGGATGGGATACACTTTCAAGAGAAGAAGCAGAGCTGGTTTAACGTGAGATGAGGCGGAAGCACTAGGTGTCTTCTGGTTGTGAGGGGTAGAGGGATGGGTTTGATTGGGAACACAGTTCAGAGGCAGAAGGTGTGGAATGGGTAAGCATTGGATGGGCAAGGATGGGACACACAATCCAGAGTGGAAGCAGAGGTGGTTACATGCCAGGTGCGAGGCACCGAGGGTGTCGCTTGGTTCTATAAAGGTGAAGGGATAGGGTTGGATTGGGTACACAGTTCAGATGAGCAGAAGGCATTGTGATAAGTGAGAGGCACTGGAGGGTTCACTTGGTTCAATGAGAGGCAGGCATGGGTTTGGATCGGGTACGCAGTTCAGATAGCCAGAAGGCATTGGATGGGTAAGGATGGGATGGGATGGGTAAAAAGGGATACATGTACACAATTGAGAGTGAAGCAGAGGTGGTTTAATGCCGAGTGCGAGGCAGATAGGAAACGGGGATGGATTCATGAGTGTAGGAAGATGAAGATACTGATGGTCGGGTCTACTATCATCAAGGGCAGCTCTGGGCTGGGATATGGAATGTAATCCAGAGACACAAGTGGAAGACTCAAGGTAGGTGATTTTGGTAAACCATCATAAGGGCGTTGGATGGATAAATTGAGACAAGGAACTTGATTCAGAGAGGTAGTTTGATGAGGTGAATGAGAGGAGCCAAGGGTTGGTCTAGTTCTACTTTTTTGAGGGGGTGAGATGGGTTTGGTATTGGGTGCATAGTTAAGACAGGTAGACGGCATTGAATACGACTGAGGCAACAGGCACAAATGGTGTTTCATGGTTCCACCAACATGATGGGCAGGGGTTTGTTCGATCGGGGAACCAAATCCAGAGGAAACAGATGGTTTAATGAGGGGAGTAGAAGGTGCTTACTGACTTGTCCAAAATAACTGAATCAATTCTGACATTCTGTTGCTAGGTATGCCACATCATACTCGCCCCTCATCTCCGAGACTCAACGCAACAGCAACGACAGCATCACGGCCGGTCACCACGGCAATGGGCACGGCAACCCCCAGGCAGAGCTGGACCACTTTGTCGATCACCTAGGAGATGCGGACGACATGCGGCTGACAAAACTGGAATCCAACGTTCATGGGATCCTGCGGCATGTTCGGACAGTCCAACGGAAGAAGGACGGGACCAGCCGGGTGCATAAGGAGTGGGCGCTTGTGGCCACTGTGACTGACCGACTACTCTTCTACATCTATGCCTGCTTCACGGTCACCATGTCCGTCATTGTGCTGCTTGTCAATCCCGCGTTAAATGAGAACGAGTCGGCGAATGTTTGCGGGGACGAGTCCAGTTGACTATAGCCGAATGGCCGTCAATTATTATTAAAGGCTTAAGGTGAAAGAGGTCTTTTGTTTCAACCATGCTTTTTGTTTGCGACTTTGGATCTGCAAATGACATTGCTGGTAAACTGACTGTCAGCAGGCCGTCCCTGGAAGGAAGATTCACTAATAGCACAAATTGAATTTGAAAAAAAGAAGAAGATAATTTTAGCTCTTTTTGTGATAATGTTTTCACTATTTTTGGTTCATTTATTTCAGCAGATGCCTAAAAGTGTCAATTAACAAATTCATTTCACAACAGAGTCTGTTGGATGTATCCTGGATTTTGGGATAAATACGAAATCGTCGGCATATCTTAAGTAAGCCAGCAAGTAGTAAAACAACAGTTGGTGGTACGATCTGGCAAACACATAATGGCTTATAGGGATAAACCGCAGTGCACATGGAGAAGAGCTCATGCAACCTTTAGGCCTTTTCACACTCGTCTCCCCTCCCCTCCCCTACCTGCTCCGTTCGCAAGCACCTCAACGGCATGGAAGGAGAGTTGGGTGAGACTAGCTAGAGAGAGATTCAAGTGCATTGCCAAAGATGCCCAACGCTCACGCGAAGATGCTGCTGCTTTGTGCACATTCAGAATAAATTTAGTTTAATAACTTTACCACGGGGCTCTCGAAGTTGGTAATAAAGCGCCACCTCTTGTTGGCGCATGGAGCTCATTGATATCAACCGGGTCCCATCAAACACGACATACTGTTCACACTTACAAGGGTGTGTCCAAGTGTCAGCTGCAGATTTTGTAAAGATTTTCTACCCAGGAAGAACCTCTCAATGCTGGTCCTGACCAGAGTTGGATTTTACCGTGAAGAGCACAGGACCTGTGTAGAGTGTGATGGCCTAGCGGTTAAGAACACCGGACTCACGTTCTGGTGTTTCAGAGGCAACAGTGACGTGGGTTCGAGCTTGCCGGCGGACACTTGTGCTCTTAAGCAAGGCACTTAACCATTATTGCTTCGTCCTTCGGATGGGACGTTAAGCCGTAGGTCCCGTGTGTTGTATAAATGCACGTAAAAGAACCCAGTAAACACTTATCGCTAAGAGAAAGGGTTTGCCCCGGTGTTTCTGGCCTCCTGTATAAACTCCCACGTGGAGTATTTAGGAGAAGAACCAACCAAGAACCAAGAAGCCTTGTTGGACCCGGGTCCAACACAGATATTGTAGGCAGTGTGGAGGTCTTTTCACATGATGTCCAAAATCTGTGTTGGGTCCAGCGCTCTATCTGGGTAGAAACTCCAAAATCTACAGCTAACCCGTGTACAACCTACGGGTGTGCATCGGAACCGGGTACCCGACCACTGATGTTGGAAACCGGTTCCAGATTATGGGATCGGGTACCCGTAACCAACTTTGCAAATTACTTTATCATTTCTCAGACAATTAAAAAGAAAGATTTTAAAGCTATTTGTGGGGAATTTTCAAAATGAAAACCTGGCTACGTGAAAAAAATTAAACCAATTCAAAAACAAATTTCATGTAAATTTGCATTTTAACCAGTTGAGTTTGGGTTAATTTTGGCAAGAACGGACCGAGGCACAGGTTTAATATTCACTCGACTGCAATGCCAGGCGGGTTGAAGCCATCACCCTGGGGCTTCAGTGTCATATATCTGGCCTCGGTCGGTGGCTGTGGTTCGCCGACAGATATTTTCAAGCCTCTGTTGTTGCGGGTTTTTCAGTCATCCAATCTGACTTTCGGAAAACCTTTGCGTGTACAATGTATACACGGCCTCCGCCTCAAAGTGGTTAACGTGCGATAGATTATACTTGCCAAAGTTGCAGTTTACCCCGTTACCCAGTAAACCTATAACAGAGAACATCTGGGATTTGATTTGTGGGGTTGAGTTTCTTTTTAGGGGTAAGTGGGTACCACTTTAGGTAGGATACCCATAATATGCGCACTAGTGCAATCCAGTGTAAGCATGAACAAGTCATACAACCCACAGTAAGTCATGATGTTGGGCTCATCGGATCCGTCTTTTACACTTGCGTGGCCATTATATGTTTTTTTTCGAGGGGCAACTTGTGCACAGAGGTCTGAACTGCACGTACTTAATTGTCTTTCAAATTTCAGGGAATCTGGGGATACTGTTTGTTTGCTTATTTCGATTTGTATATTTTTTATAATTCAAATAAATAATCCCACCATTTGTGTAAGTCCTAGTTGGCACTTGCACCATGTACATATTGTATAAATGCAATAAAAAAAAAATGAGAGCTTTTTTTAAAAATATTATTTACGAAAAAAATGTCTCTAAGAACTATCAAGTTGCACAACTCGTCTTAACTGTCTAAAATAAAAATAAGCTTGGTCAACTTTGTGTATGTATTTAAAAAGGCAATGTACATGTTTGTGGAAAAAAAAATTGACAAATTGTGCGCACGTACACGTAACATGCATCAAATATAACTTCATGTACTTGTATATTGGGAAAGTGTTCAGATACTTGTATTTTGTTTTCTCAAGTCAGCTGTGACAATATTGCACTCCTGATTTGAAAATCACAGGCGTGTGCAAAAAGGCTCTTCTGGATTTTTCTGGGCATGTGATTTTTCTAGGTGTGTGATTCTGTGGTCCAAACTGGGACTGAACAATCTGGTCGTTTTTTTTTATACACTTCATCTTGGTTTACAGTAAAGCCATTTCAAGAGCTCACTTAAGTATACTTATGACGCAAATGTGTGCCGAGATGTGCAGTACAGAGGGATTCAGGCGTGCGATTACAGTCGAGTCTCGTTAATACAAACTTTGTTAATACAAAATTCTGGTTATAACAAACATAAAGCCTTGGTCCCGACTGTGCATGTATGTACACAATGGATGTGACTGATGTTCCTCTTAATACAAAATTCTGATATAACAAACAATTTGGCTAGGTCCGAACGAGTTTGTATTAACGAGACTCGACTGTATTTGCACTTCTCGGGTATAAAATGTGCATGTTGGGTATTAAATGTTGATGAACTGACATCTTGCTTATCACCATTGTTTGAATAAAGACGCCTCTTAAAAACAGTCAATAAGAGTTCAATGGGTACGTCAGTTAATTCTGCATGGGTATACTGTGTGCGCGTGACCGGTAGAGGGCGGTATTTGCATTCAAGAACAAAATTCAAGGCCTGTACATTATATTATCCCTCACACTGCTACCATATTGAGACAAGAAGTAAGACAACCGACATCCTTTCAAGTCCGTTTCAGGCTAAAAACTGATCATGATTTATTGAGATCTGTACACTCTCAAAGAGTATGAACTGAACATCTGGAGAGATAACCGAGGAAATGTGAACATCTGGAGATATAATTTAGGTTCTTGTTTATTTCTAAATGTGATTGTGAACGGGTAGAATGGCTTTATCTCTTGCCCGTGACTCGGGGAGCCTTGGTCTTGGGGTTAGGGGCGGCCTTCTGCTTCACGGGCTTGGCCTGAGCCTGCATTGGGAAAGAAGAGGAAATAAAAAAAGCGCATGAAATTGGCATTCAATATCTAAAAAGGAAAGAATGTTAAAATCTGACGCCACTTTTTTCTTCACATATCATCTCAATAAAGGTCAGTCGTTGAATGGACATGAATCTGGGACTGACAAAACATTTTTCCAATTTTGTTAAGAAATACTTTTTTGACTCTACATAGAATTTATACAAAATGAATTAAGTGACGTACGGATACTACATTCATTCTTTTCTCTAAAAAGGCATATAGGATCTTTTGCTTTTCATGCATTTTGCTCTTTTCCAATAATAACACCACTCACAGTCCAAAGAAAGAATGTTCAAAACCTAACCTGTTGAAACTTTCAGCTCAGTGGATATTACACTTTTTGAGAAAACAGTGAAAAACCGTGCACTTTTTTTTTATCATGAAACATGATTTCTTCAATAGCACTCTTTATTTCCAAAAATCCCTCAACTGACTGATCGTTGGAAATCACCCACATTTCTTGATTTCTTCCAATGCCAGCAAGCCAGACGGAACAATTTCACAGAATGTTTAGTACTTAATACGATCTTTAATCCAAGTAACTTTTTGGATAATTCGATAGTTTACTTATTGGATGAATGCAAAAGATCCTACATGCCTTTAAACTTCAAAACTCCCTCAGCATTTTACCTCTGAGAACCTTTCTGAATTACCCTACAAGCTGTGCTGTGCAACAACCAAATGGTACAGTCTATGTAATTCAGGGCCCGTCTCGATCCGGGACGAGTTCCGAACAAGTTGCAGACATTGTATCGGGTATCAGCTGCAGGATTCTGAACAACTTCCCTGCAATCTTCCCGCAATGAAGTTATCAGTATTGGTGGGTCAAGAAGCTGCTAGTGAAAATTTCCCCGAAACAAATACAGAGCTTCTTCCAGAAAGAGTGAATGAGTCTACCCGTAACTACCCAGAAATATATTGAAACGGGACATTACACCACAGCATCCTCCGAAATCAGCCACACATTTCTGCCATACAACCTCAATGCTGCAAACGTCCCCATTTTGCAAAGAAGATTTTGGAAGATTTGGGAATGTTAGGGGTAAGGTCTCCAGTAAATAGTAGGTGGATCATTTGATTACCTTGGCTGGGGCGGCTTTCTTGGAGGCAGCCTTGGATGCCTTTGCCTTCTCCTTTGCAGCTCTGTACAAAAAAAAGAAGACAATTCCATCAGAATCAGATCCATAGAAAAATAAAAGATCTTTCAATGAAAACAGAACAGATGTGGCTAACCTACCAGCCACGCATTGATTTTTTCCAGTCGAAAACCAGATCAACTGGCCAGGCATTCATTTCTGACAAAAGAGGGCAGTAGATAACTTGAACGGTGATGGTATGAGGAGAATATCTTAATGAGACTGTTTTTTTAGCAAGGATTCTTACCTTCACCAACGTCAAATGAAAAAAACAGCAAAAACCCCAGCCAAACTGAGCTAAGGCCAAGTAAACAAAATAAACCAGTCTCTCGTCTCTGCCGCTTCCTTTTTTCCACCTTTTTTCCTATTTTGTAATCATACATTTGCAATAAATTGGGTCTTTTCATTCATTTCTTGCTAAAGTGTAGCTATAAATATGCAATATTTGAATATATATTCAAAATTTGATAGAAAGGGTGTTGGCTCTTTTAAAATTAAAAAAAGGGGGCCGCCCTTTTTAAAAAAGCCAAGAGAAACTATTTGTTGTTTATTTGGCCTAATAGCAGCTCAGAACAGACATGACACACTCGACCGACACTTGAAATACTTCTGACATAAACTGCTTAAATCCTCTACAAAGGCTTTGCACGTACTTGATAGCCTGCTCTCGCTGTGCCTTGCGGACCTCGGGCTTCTGGTTCCTCTTGGCGTTGATCTGCTCCAGGGTCACGCCCACGATGGCGCGGTGGAACTTGGTGGTGCGTCGCGTCCTCTTCTTGGTCATCTCCTCCTGGGTGCCCTTGCGGTGCTTGCGGCGGTACAGGACGGTCCAGTTGATCCTCCGCGGGTTGCGCTTCATCATGAAGGAGGCCAGGCTCTTGTTGTTGACAAAGTTGAAGACCTATGGTACGGGATAAAACGTTACAAATGCTAACATTGTCAATCAGGGTCCGTCTAAAAAATCGGGTAGGCATGATTCTAAACAATACATTCTAGCGGTTATTCCAGGCTATACAAAAAAACAGCCGTCGCATCGCAACTTCTGAAGCCAGAAGATTGATTTCGCATAACACATCGTTACGGCTTTGGGATCATCAAGTTCTCACATTCAACATGGCAGCCATCAGCAACCATTGTACGTGTATATAAAGGGATCCCAAAAGATGCCTAAATTTCTCTCAAATTGAGGTTAATTTACATAATCAACCCCAAGCGACAAAGCTGAGAGGTCATAGAATACATCCAATACTTTCAAAAGGCAGTAAATGGAAAGAGTGTAGTATCTAGGCGCCACTTCAGCGGTTGTGTACAAAGTCTATGGGGAGTAAAGAATTTTTTTTGAAATAGGCCTATTTCCTTACAAAATTGGAAATGTTTCTAAGTCCCAGATTCATGTCTTTCCAACATATTTTTAGCGATGATTGGCCTTAATTAATGAGATGACAAACGAAGAACAAAGTGGACAGATTCCCATATCTGGTCATCACTTGTCACCCTGTGCACAAACCCTATGGGACTGGTCTGAAAATTGAAAGTGTTTTCTCAGTGAAAATTCAAAATTTGTCCCTGCTTAATTTCGACTTTTTTTAGGACATATTATTAATTATCACTTTCTGAAGGCTGATGATAGGTCATTTAACTAGGGGAAAATTACTGATGGCCAGATATGGGAATCTTTCCAACAAAGTGGCGCCAGGATAAGTATTCTTTCCCTAACGCACCCTTTTTTCAATATCTCCATTAAAAAAATCTATGAAAAAATTGCAAGCACCGTCCAACATGTCCAAGGAATGGCAAAAGGCATATAATTTCGACACCAAGTTATGCAGTACTTTACTTAAGTTAAGAGAAGAACCGATTTTATAATAACGTAACAGTCGCAAATGACAAACAAAATCCAAGAGGTAGTTGAGCTAGATTTTAGGCATCGAATGCGTGGTTCTCTGGAATACAGTTAATAAGCGGCCACATTTAAGCATTAACATTTGCCTCTCGTTCTTTCTTAAAACTGTACACATGAAATAACGTACCTTGCCATCGACTCTTGCGAATCGAATGCCATGGCCAGGGTGGATTTTATACCCACTAAAGTGACACAACTCCTGCCTGAAATGAAACGAAATAAACAAATTAGAGCGAAATATTATTTAGATTTTTATTCTGGGGTATTTTCATTTTCAAATTTCTCTCGATTTCGTTGATATTTTAGGATTTCAATGGATATACGTGAAGGTACTTACTTCATTTTGACGGTCTACGGGAAAAAAAGGAAGATTTGGTCTGGTGTCGAAGGCACCATGCATTTATAAGCGAGTTCGTGGTCAGGAACTAGACTTGTAGAAAGTGGATGAAAATCAATAGACCTGAGTGAACCTGGCCGCGTATTCGGCCAGATACCACAGCCGCGTATTCAGCCGTGTATTCAGCCGCGTATTCATAAAGTACGGAGGCCAGTAAACAACATTATTGATGTGATAATTTTTTATATATTTAATGCGGATTTCATCGAGGAGTGTACCGAAAATGAAGGACGTCAGTTTTATGTTTGATGGTCAGTTATTGAGGACTAGAGGCTTCCTATAAATTATTTTGGTTTCAGATCTAGGGCAGCTATGAATCACGTGATACTCGTCTTGAGGAAAATCGTACTTTAATATCATTTTGCGGTTGTACAACATTAATTTAAACTTAAGTTAAACTTCGAGACAAAGTGTACCAAACAGTGAAGAAGAAAAAGTCAAATCGCCGATGTCATTTTAAAGAGTGGTGTCCCGCCTACACTTTATTTTGGTTTCAGGTGTTTGGGATGTGTCTGTCACGTGACAGTGGCATAACATTATGGGCTTTCACCGCCAAATTTACTCCTTTTTTTATATATATTTAATGCGGATTTCAGGAAAAAGTGTACTGAAAATGCAACATGTCCGAATTATGTTTGATGGTCAGTTATTGAGGACTAGAGGCTTCCTATAAATTATTTTGGTTTCAGATCTAGGGCGGCTATGAATCACGTGATACTCGTCCTGAGGAAAATCGTACTTTAATAGCATTTTGCGGTTGTACAACATTAAACTTAAGTTAAAGTTCGAGACAAAGTGTACCAAACAGTGAAGGAGAAAAAGTCAAATCGCCGATGTCATCTTAAAGAGTGGTGTCCTGCCTACACTTTATTTTGGTTTCAGGTGTATGGGATGTGTCTGTCACGTGACAGTGGCATAACATAATGGGCTTTCACCGCCAAATTTACTTTTTTTATATATTTAATGCGGATTTCAGGAAAAAGTGTACCGAAAATGCAGCATGTCCGAATTATGTTTGATGGTCAGTTATTGAGGACTAGAGGCTTCCTATAACTTATTTTGGTTTCAGATCTAGGGCAGCTAGGAATCACGTGAAACTCGTCTTGAGGAAAATCGTACTTTAATAGCATTTTGCGGTAACGTTGTACAACATTAATTTAAACTTAAGTTAAACTTCGAGACAAAGTGTACCAAACAGTGAAGAAGAAAAAGTCAAATCGCCGATGTCATCTTAAAGAGTGGTGTCCCGCCTACACTTATTTTGGTTTCAGGTGTTTGGGATTTGTCTGTCACGTGACAGTGGCATAACATAATGGGCTTTCACCGCCAAATTTACTTTTTTTTTATATATTTAATGCGGATTTCAGGAAAAAGTGTACTGAAAATGCAACATGTCCGAATTATGTTTGATGGTCAGTTATTGAGGACTAGAGGCTTCCTATAAATTATTTTGGTTTCAGATCTAGGGCAGTTATGAATCACGTGATACCCGTCCTGAAAAAATCGTACAAATAGCATTTTGCGGTTGTACAACATTAAACTTAAGTTAAACTTTGAGACAAAGTGTACCAAACAGTGTAGGAGAAAAAGTCAAATCGCCGATGACATCTTAAAGAGTGGTGTCCCGCCTACACTATTTTGGTTTCAGGTGTGTGGGGTGTATCTGTCACGTGACAATGGCAATACAAAATGGGCTTTCACCGCCAAATTTACTATATTTTATATATTTAATGCATATTTCAGGAAAAAGTGTACCGAAAATGCAGCATGTCCGAATTATGTTTGATGGTCAGTTATTGAGGACTAGAGGCTTCCTATAAATTATTTTGGTTTCAGATCTAGGGCAGCTATGAATCACGTGATACTCGTCCTGAGGAAAATCGTACAAATAGCATTTTGCGGTTGTACAACAACATTAAACTTTAAGTTAAAGTTCGAGACAAAGTGTACCAAACAGTGAAGAAGTAAAAGTCAAATCGCCGGTGTCATCTTAAAGGGTGGTCTCCCACCTACACTTTATTTTGGTTTCAGGTGTATGGGATGTGTCTGTCACGTGACAGTGGCATAACATAATGGGCTTTTACCGCCAAATTTACTTTTTTTATAATATTTAATGCGGATTTCAGGAAAAAGTGTACCGAAAATGCAACATGTCCGAATTATGCTTGATGGTCAGTTATTGAGGACTAGAGGCTTCCTATAAATTATTTTGGTTTCAGATCTAGGGCGGCTATGAATCACGTGATACTCGTCCTGAGGAAAATCGTACTTTAATAGCATGTTGCGGTTGTACAACATTAAACTTAAGTTAAAGTTCGAGACAAAGTGTACCAAACAGTGAAGAAGAAAAAGTCAAATCGCCGATGTCATCTTAAAGAGTGGTGTCCTGCCTACACTTTATTTTGGTTTCAGGTGTATGGGATGTGTCTGTCACGTGACAGTGGCATAACATAATGGGCTTTCACCGCCAAATTTACTTTTTTTATATATTTAATGCGGATTTCAGGAAAAAGTGTACCGAAAATGCAGCATGTCCGAATTATGTTTGATGGTCAGTTATTGAGGACTAGAGGCTTCCTATAACTTATTTTGGTTTCAGATCTAGGGCAGCTAGGAATCACGTGAAACTCGTCTTGAGGAAAATCGTACTTTAATAGCATTTTGCGGTAACGTTGTACAACATTAATTTAAACTTAAGTTAAACTTCGAGACAAAGTGTACCAAACAGTGAAGAAGAAAAAGTCAAATCGCCGATGTCATCTTAAAGAGTGGTGTCCCGCCTACACTTTATTTTGGTTTCAGGTGTTTGGGATTTGTCTGTCACGTGACAGTGGCATAACATAATGGGCTTTCACCGCCAAATTTACTTTTTTTTTTATATATTTAATGCGGATTTCAGGAAAAAGTGTACTGAAAATGCAACATGTCCGAATTATGTTTGATGGTCAGTTATTGAGGACTAGAGGCTTCCTATTAATTATTTTGGTTTCAGATCTAGGGCAGTTATGAATCACGTGATACCCGTCCTGAAAAAATCGTACAAATAGCATTTTGCGGTTGTACAACATTAAACTTAAGTTAAACTTTGAGACAAAGTGTACCAAACAGTGTAGGAGAAAAAGTCAAATCGCCGATGACATCTTAAAGAGTGGTGTCCCGCCTACACTATTTTGGTTTCAGGTGTGTGGGGTGTATCTGTCACGTGACAATGGCAATACAAAATGGGCTTTCACCGCCAAATTTACTATATTTTATATATTTAATGCATATTTCAGGAAAAAGTGTACCGAAAATGCAGCATGTCCGAATTATGTTTGATGGTCAGTTATTGAGGACTAGAGGCTTCCTATAATTTATTTTGGTTTCAGATCTAGGGCAGCTATGAGTCACGTGATACTCGGCCTGAGAAAAATCGTACTAAAATAGCATTTTGCGGTAATTGTACATTATTAAAACTTAAGTTAAACTTCGAGACAAAGTGTACTAAACAGTGTAGGAGAAAAAGTCAAATCGCCGGTGTCATCTTAAAGAGTGGTGTCCCGCCTACACTCTATTTTGGTTTCAGGTGTATGGGGTGTCTATCTGTCACGTGACAATGGCAATACAAAATGGGCTTTCACCGCCAAATTTACTCATTTATTATTTTATATATTTAATGCATATTTCAGGAAAAAGTGTACCGAAAATGCAACATGTCCGAATTATGTTTGATGGTCAGTTATTGAGGACTAGAGGCTTCCTATAAATTATTTTGGTTTCAGATCTAGGGCACGTGATACTCGTCCTGAGGAAAATCGTACCAAAATAGCATTTTGCGGTTGTACAACAACATTATTAAAACTTTTTAAAGTTAAAGTTCGAGACAAAGTGTACCAAACAGTGAAGAAGAAAAAGTCAATCGCCGATGTCATCTTAAAGGGTGGTCTCCCGCCTACACTTTATTTTGGTTTCAGGTGTATGGGATGTGTCTGTCACGTGACAGTGGCATAACATAATGGGCTTTCACCGCCAAATTTACTTTTTTATAATATTTAATGCGGATTTCAGGAAAAAGTGTACCGAAAATGCAACATGTCCGAATTATGCTTGATGGTCAGTTATTGAGGACTAGAGGCTTCCTATAAATTATTTTGGTTTCAGATCTAGGGCGGCTATGAATCACGTGATACTCGTCCTGAGGAAAATCGTACTTTAATAGCATGTTGCGGTTGTACAACATTAAACTTAAGTTAAAGTTCGAGACAAAGTGTACCAAACAGTGAAGAAGAAAAAGTCAAATCGCCGATGTCATCTTAAAGAGTGGTGTCCTGCCTACACTTTATTTTGGTTTCAGGTGTATGGGATGTGTCTGTCACGTGACAGTGGCATAACATAATGGGCTTTCACCGCCAAATTTACTTTTTTTATATATTTAATGCGGATTTCAGGAAAAAGTGTACCGAAAATGCAGCATGTCCGAATTATGTTTGATGGTCAGTTATTGAGGACTAGAGGCTTCCTATAACTTATTTTGGTTTCAGATCTAGGGCAGCTAGGAATCACGTGAAACTCGTCTTGAGGAAAATCGTACTTTAATAGCATTTTGCGGTAACGTTGTACAACATTAATTTAAACTTAAGTTAAACTTCGAGACAAAGTGTACCAAACAGTGAAGAAGAAAAAGTCAAATCGCCGATGTCATCTTAAAGAGTGGTGTCCCGCCTACACTTTATTTTGGTTTCAGGTGTTTGGGATTTGTCTGTCACGTGACAGTGGCATAACATAATGGGCTTTCACCGCCAAATTTACTTTTTTTTTTATATATTTAATGCGGATTTCAGGAAAAAGTGTACTGAAAATGCAACATGTCCGAATTATGTTTGATGGTCAGTTATTGAGGACTAGAGGCTTCCTATTAATTATTTTGGTTTCAGATCTAGGGCAGTTATGAATCACGTGATACCCGTCCTGAAAAAATCGTACAAATAGCATTTTGCGGTTGTACAACATTAAACTTAAGTTAAACTTTGAGACAAAGTGTACCAAACAGTGTAGGAGAAAAAGTCAAATCGCCGATGACATCTTAAAGAGTGGTGTCCCGCCTACACTATTTTGGTTTCAGGTGTGTGGGGTGTATCTGTCACGTGACAATGGCAATACAAAATGGGCTTTCACCGCCAAATTTACTATATTTTATATATTTAATGCATATTTCAGGAAAAAGTGTACCGAAAATGCAGCATGTCCGAATTATGTTTGATGGTCAGTTATTGAGGACTAGAGGCTTCCTATAATTTATTTTGGTTTCAGATCTAGGGCAGCTATGAGTCACGTGATACTCGGCCTGAGAAAAATCGTACTAAAATAGCATTTTGCGGTAATTGTACATTATTAAAACTTAAGTTAAACTTCGAGACAAAGTGTACTAAACAGTGTAGGAGAAAAAGTCAAATCGCCGGTGTCATCTTAAAGAGTGGTGTCCCGCCTACACTCTATTTTGGTTTCAGGTGTATGGGGTGTCTATCTGTCACGTGACAATGGCAATACAAAATGGGCTTTCACCGCCAAATTTACTCATTTATTATTTTATATATTTAATGCATATTTCAGGAAAAAGTGTACCGAAAATGCAACATGTCCGAATTATGTTTGATGGTCAGTTATTGAGGACTAGAGGCTTCCTATAAATTATTTTGGTTTCAGATCTAGGGCACGTGATACTCGTCCTGAGGAAAATCGTACCAAAATAGCATTTTGCGGTTGTACAACAACATTATTAAAACTTTTTAAAGTTAAAGTTCGAGACAAAGTGTACCAAACAGTGAAGAAGAAAAAGTCAATCGCCGATGTCATCTTAAAGGGTGGTCTCCCGCCTACACTTTATTTTGGTTTCAGGTGTATGGGATGTGTCTGTCACGTGACAGTGGCATAACATAATGGGCTTTCACCGCCAAATTTACTTTTTTTTATTATTTAATGCGGATTTCAGGAAAAAGTGTACCGAAAATGCAACATGTCCGAATTATGTTTGATGTTTAGTTATTGAGGACTAGAGGCGTCCTATAAAATGTTATACATGCTGCAAAAGGTGATCTGTTTTCCAGATAGATAATTTATTTTATTCAACGAATTTTTCAAAATAAACGACAAATATCAATATTTTTCTATGCTGTATCAGAGTTCACATTAAAGCAACCATGTCGTCAACGCGTTTTGAAAATTTGATGCAATAATTACTTAGAAATTAACTGCTTATAATGCGAATCATCACATTTAACGTAATTTTCGAACGCTTTTAGAGATGTTGAAAAATAAATGCATCATTTAAAACAGAGTGTACCTCACATGTTGTCAAAAACTCATAATTTTATTGCATAATCTACGAGATCATGTGACTGGGCACGCTTCATTTTAGTATTGGCTTCAGCCGAGCACTAATTAGTGCCTAGTTAGCCTCTTAAAGTGACCCCATTTTCCAGGCACTATGAGAATGCATTCTTTTCAACTGCGTATATCACTGCTCCTTTAAAACAAAGTGTACCTCACATGTTGTCAAAAACTCATAATGTTATTGCTTAATCTACGAGATCATGTGACCGGGCACACTTGATTTTGGTATTGGCTTCAAATTAGTACTAATTAGTGACTAATCGGCCCCTTAAAGTGACCACATTTTCCCGGCACTATCAGAATGCATTCTTCTCAACTGCGTATATCACTGCTTCTTTAAAACAAAGTGTACCTCATATGTTGCCAAAAACTTGCAGTTTTATTTCATAATCTACGAGATCATATCACTGGACACACTTAATTTTTTGGTATTGGCTTCATCCAAGGACTAATTAGTGACTAATTAGCCCCTTAAATTGACCCAATTTTCAAGGCACTATCAGCATGCATTCTTTTCAACTGCATACATCACTGGTCCTTTAAAACAAAGTGTACCTCACATGTTTTCAAAACTCATAATTTTATTGCATAATCTACGAGATCATGTGACTGGGCACACTTACTTTTGGTATTGGCTTCATCCAAGGACTAATTAGTGCCTAATTAGCCCCTTAAAGTGACCCAATTTTCCCAGCACTATCAGCATGCATTCTTTTCAACTGCGTACATCACTGCACCTTTAAAACAAAGTGTACCTCCCAAGTTGCGAGATCATATCACTGGGCACACTTAGTTTAAAAGGAGCAGTGATGTATGCAGTTGAAAAGAATGCATGCTGATAGTGCTGGGAAAATAGGGTCACTTTTAGGGGCCGATTAGTCACTAATTAGTCATTGGATGAAGCCAATACCAAAATTGAGTGTGCCCGGTCACATGATCTCGTAGATTATGCAATAAAATGATGAGTTTTTGGCAACATGTGAGGTACACTTTGTTTTAAAGGAGCAGTGATATACGTAGTTGAAAAGAATGCATGCTGATAGTGCCGGGAAAATTGGGTCACTTTAAGGGGTTAATTAGGCACTAATTAGTGTTCGGCTGAAGTCAATACCAAAATTGAGTGTGCCCAGTGATATGATCTCGTAGATTATGCAATAAAATTATGAGTTTTCGACAACATGTGAGGTACACTTTGTTTTAAAGGAGCAGTGATATACGCAGTTGAGAAGAATGCATTCTGATAGTGCCGGGAAAATGGGGTCACTTTAAGGGGCCGATTAGGCACTAATTAGTACTTGGATGAAGCCAATACCAAAATTAAGTGTGCCCGGTCACATGAACTCGTAGATTATGCAATAAAATGATGAGTTTTTGACAACATGTGAGGTACACTTTGTTTTAAAGGAGCAGTGATATACGCAGTTGAGAAGAATGCATTCTGATAGTGCCGGGAAAATGGGGTCACTTTAAGGGGCCGATTAGGCACTAATTAGTACTTGGATGAAGCCAATACCAAAATTAAGTGTGCCCGGTCACATGAACTCGTAGATTATGCAATAAAATGATGAGTTTTTGACAACATGTGAGGTACACTTTGTTTTAAAGGAGCAGTGATATACGCAGTTGAAAAGAATGCATTCTGATAGTGCCGGGAAAATTGGGTCACTTTAAGGGGCCAATTAGGCACTAATTAGTGTTCGGCTGAAGCCAATACCAAAATAGAGTGTGCCCAGTGATATGATCTCGTAGATTATGCAATAAAATGATGAGTTTTTGACAACATGTGAGGTACACTTTGTTTTAAAGGACCAGTGATGTATGCAGTTGAAAAGAATGCATGCTGATAGTGCTTTGAAACTTGGGTCAATTTAAGGGGCTAATTAGGCACTAATTAGTCCTTGGATGAAGCCAATACCAAAATATTAAGTGTGTCCAGTGATATGATCTCGTAGATTATGAAATAAAACTGCAAGTTTTTGGCAACATATGAGGTACACTTTGTTTTAAAGAAGCAGTGATATACGCAGTTGAAAAGAATGTATGCTGATAGTGCTTGGAAAATGGGGTCGCTTTAAGAGGCTAATTAGGCACTAATTAGTGCTCGGCTGAAACCAATACTAAAATAAAACATGCCCAGTCACATGATCTCGTAGATTATGCAATAAAATTATGAGTTTTTGACAACATTGTGAGGTACACTCTGTTTTAAATGATGCATTTATTTTTCAACATCTCTAAAAGCGTTCGAAAATTACGTTAAATGTGATGATTCGCATTAAGCAGTTAATTTCTAAGTAATTAGTGCATCAAATTTTCAAAACTTGTTGACGACATGGTTGCTTTATTGTGAACTCTGATACAGTATAGAAAAATATTGATATTTGTCGTATATTTTGAAAAATTCGTTGAATAACATAAATTATCTATCTGGAAAACAGATCACATTTTGCAGCATGTATAACATTACGACGCCTCTAGTCCTCAATAATTGAACAGACGGGCAACCACTCTAACTTTAAGATGTCATCGGCGATTTCACTTTTTCTCCTTCACTGTTTGGTGCACTTTCTCTCGAATTTTAACTTAAGTTTAATGTTGTACAACCGCAAAATGCTATTTTAGTACGATTTTTCTCAGGACGAGTATCACGTGATTCATAGCTGCCCTAGATCTGAAACCAAAATAATTTATAGGAAGCCTCTAGTCCTCAATAACTGACCATCAAACATAATTCGGATATGTTGCATTTTCGGTACACTTTTTCCTGAAATATGCATTAAATATATAAAATAATAAAAGTAAATTTGGCGGTGAAAGCCCATTTTGTATTGCCATTGTCACGTGACAGATACACCCCATACACCTGAAACCAAAATAGAGTGTAGGCGGGACACCACTCTTTAAGATGACACCGGCGATTTGACTTTTTCTCCTACACTGTTTGGTACACTTTGTCTCGAAGTTTAACTTAAGTTTTAATAATTTACAATTACCGCAAAATGCTATTTTAGTACGATTTTTCTCAGGACGAGTATCACGTGATTCATAGCTGCCCTAGATCTGAAACCAAAATAATTTATAGGAAGCCTCTAGTCCTCAATAACTGACCATCAAACATAATTCGAACATGTTGCATTTTCGGTACACTTTTTCCTGAAATCCCCATTAAATATATAAAATAAAGTAAATTTGGCGGTGAAAGCCCATTTTGTTATGCCATTGTCACGTGACAGATACACCCTACACACCTGAAACCAAAATAGAGTGTAGGCGGGACACCACTCTTTACGATGACACCGGCGATTTGACTTTTTCTCCGACACTGTTTGGTACACTTTGTCTCAAAGTAAAGGCATAAATGTTGTTTAACCGCAAAATACCTTTTTTTTTAGTGCGAATTTTCCAGGACGAGTATCACGTGATTCATAGCTGCCCTGGATCTGAAACCAAAATAATTTATAGGAAGCCTCTGGGCCTCAATAACTGACCATCAAACATAATTCGTACATGTTGATTTTTCGGTACACTTTTTCCTGAAATCCGCATTAAATATAATAAAATAGAGTAAATTTGGCGGTGAAAGCCCATTTTGTTATGCCATTGTCACGTGACAGATACACCCTACACACCTGAAACCAAAATAGAGTGTAGGCGGGACACCACTCTTTAAGATGACATCGGCGATTTGACCTTTTCTCCTACACTGTTTGGTACACTTTGTCTCGAAATTTAACTTAAGTTTTAATAAATGTACAATTACCGCAAAATGCTATTTTAGTACGACTTTTCTCAGGACAAGTATCACGTGACTCATAGCTGCCCTAGATCTGAAACCAAAATAATTTATAGGAAGCCACGAGACCTAAATAACTGACCATCAAGCATAATACTGACGTCCTTCATTTTTGGTACACTCCTCGATGAAATCCGCATTAAATATATAAACATTTATCATATCAATAATGTTGTTTATTGGCCTCCGTACTTTATGAATACGCGGCTGAATACACGGCTGAATGCGCGGCTGTGGTATCTGGCCGAATACGCGGCCAGGTTCACTCTGGTATCAATAGAGGGCGCCAGTCTAATTCTGCATGCAATGTGCGAGCCACCTGGAGACACTACCCGCTAGCCTAAACTTCTTATAAAAAAATATAAACTTAATTCGAATAAAAACAATGATTTGGTATTATCAAGGACTTAAACTTCCTAGACGGAAAATAAAGAAAATCTGTGACCCCCCAAAATTGACCTGTTTTTCTTCCTCCATGCATCCACTTGATGTTCTTTATTAATGTACCCATGATGTACCATGGCCAATTTGATTGGTTTTTTGTTTGTATTCCACGGGCGTTTATCATAATCACACAACAACGTTTTGATTTAATTCCTTCACATGTTGTTATTTAATTACGGTTTTCCTTTCGAAACTTTGTTGATTCCCCCCCCCCCCCCCAGAGTACTGGGTTTGGAAATTGGAAGGGCGGAGGGCCAGGGGGGTACGGGTCCCCACGAAAAAAAATTAAGTCCACTAAACTAGAAGCACGCCCTCTTGCGATTAAAAACGGCAAAGTAAAAAAATAAATAAATAAGCGCGGATCTTCAAAATGGCGGACCATCATGGGCACATTCGTCTGCAAGAGAAAGGTAAACAATTTTCTTTTATTTTATGTTCTTTTTAGGCTACTTAGTCTGGAAACTTAACTTAAGAAGCTTGTGTGGAAAAAAAATGTTGCAACCTGACGCTGCTTTTTCTTCATTTATCATCTCAATATGAACTTAATGAAGGTCAGTCAATGCATTTGCAATGCAAGTCATGAATAAACACTTCCAATTTTGTTAGGCAGTGGATATTTTGCCGGTGACGGCAAACCTTTAGTAAACGTTAGTTTGCCGGATATGCACTGAACATGTGCAGTTACTGTTTTTTTGTACTTCAACATTTTCCGGTGACAAATTTTAGTCTGACTCCACCATGCCAATATTATCGTTGTAACCTCGTAAAGTCGTATTCACAAGATGGGATTCAGACCATTTTATAATTTCAGACTTTATTTCCCTTTTAAAAAAAATCCTCCAGAGCCACAAATCTGAAAAAGAAAATGTAATACTCTGCAATAAAATGTTTGAGACATGTTCAAATGGGCAATTCTTTGGTAACGGAATTTGCCCATTTGTCACTTTGTCAAGGATTATTCTTTCCCAAGAAAATATGTTCTATGCTAGGCAACTAATCTAAACATGGAAAGGGAGCCAAGACCCAATAGAATTGATTGACCGCTAAAAAAAAAAAATCCCACAAGATTACCCTTTAAGGGGCGGAGCTTAATATCGGTAACGGAATTACGGACTGAGGACAAGCATATTTGAGTTCTCGCATAAATCAATAAAACTCTCTGAAGTTTTGAAATTTTAAAATTGGACACTACCTGTTATTTGTAGAGTTCAGGGTTGTTGTTAACTTCAATGCAGAACAAAGTTGAAAAAATAATCACTCTTTTCATAATTTGCATTTTAATCACGGTAACGGAATTACGCCTGGGCGGACTTGGTAGTACAATGTACATAAATATGCCTCACAAATATTTAATTTTTAATCATAATGAAATAGTAATATTATGCCTTTAAGTAATTACTTTTATTATTAAAATAGGCCTAGGCCACTATGGCCTACTTGAACTAGTTTAAAATAAAGTTATAGTTATATTTATTAGAAATTCAATAACTCGACAAAATTTTACCAAATTTTAAAGACCATGAATGGAAATTGAAAAAATTTTGTAGCCAAAATGCTGTCGGTTTGTAAAAACCCAATTAAACAAACAATCAAAACAAAAACAAAAGCAAAAATTTACATGAGGCCAAGTAAAAGAAAATACCAGTATAAAATGGGGGGGGGGGGGGAGGGGGCGGTGGAAGGGGCAGTACAACCCTTTCCAGACTGTCAAATCAAATATAAAAACTGATAGTAACAGGTGCTTTTATATTAAGTAACATTAATCAAAAGGATGTTGATTGCCACTTTATGGGTGGGGTGCACACAAGGAAGAATGAATGGTTAATTCGTCTGCCGGCCGCGGCCGTTTCCATCCTCACAAACATTCATTGTTCCTAGAGGAAGCCCCCAATATGGTATAATCTGGGTGGAAGTCGGTGATTACTAGTGCCCCCTTGCGCGAGTGGGCTTTGGGTATCAGATTACAGGCAAATGCCGGTGTGCGCATATTAATAGTCGTGGCGTTGACTCACCTTGTGTTTCCCTGTGTTTTGGCTCGGTGGATCACTCCGTGGTTTAGTTCAAACCAGAATGTTAATATTTCTGTGAATAATTCTAGAAAAGCAATTTGTGCAAAATTAAGCTATTGCAATAACACTGGTGTACTGTGTAGTGACAGATTGGATATTTCCAAAGGACCAATTTTCATTACCTTGCTAACTATGAACCCTCCTGCTATTTGAACAGTCACAGACAGTCAAAGTTTCCATCCACTTCCCCTGCTATACTTTTAACACAGGCTAGTCACCAGCTGTCAAATGTAAGTTAAGCAAGCACTGTGACTAGTCAAACTCAGTCAACAGACCATGAACAGACAAAGCAGGCAAGTTGGGGGCACAGGTTGCTTATCAATTACCCACAGCCAAAGCATAGCTTTATCAAGTTACATAAACAGTCACAGCCAGTTAATCTTGCTATGCTTTATGTAGGTTGGGAATTCTCAACTGTTAAAAACAGTCACTTGATTGATTGGACTTAAAGGACTACTTGGCACAGAATGCATGTTTGCATAGGGGGTTAAACTTTCTTGAGATACCGTGAAGACAATAGGAAGGGCCCATTTGAAACTCCTTTGCATTACCGCAAATTTTTCCAACTTCAAATAACGCTCCGCTATTCTGTCCACCATATCTTTAAAAAAACCTCATTTGTACTGTAAGCCAAAATTCTGTGTGCAAGCTTGAAAAATAATAACTACAAGGCTAAACTTTTCTTCTAGAGTTAAAAAAACCCACACAAACAGCCAAAATTTAAAAGATTTAAAAGATGTTAAAAGTTTATTTGTCATGATTGTAAATTTTTCACCAGAAGTTTTTAAAAACAAAGATGAAAATTTAATTAAGTTCCTGTCAGAGATTATGTGATTTGTCATGGGCGCTTGTTAATTTGTACCGAATTTTGGATTGACCTCTATCATTTTGTCCACCCCCGCTGCAAGTTTTGGATCATTCCGTTTCGCAGCCCAGCTGATGAGCCATTAGCATGCCGATGACTAAAAAAAAAAAAAAAGGGCGCCCGCTTTGGCACGTCCAGATTGTCTTATGAAAGCTTCCCTGAGCAGGAAGATTGTAGGAGTGGAGTTTTTTCTCTTCGACTTGACTGGCTGGTTCTGACGCCATGGTGTTGGCAGTGTTACGCTAACGTCTCTGAACGCTGTCTGGGAAACACTTAACATCAAGAAAACGTTCTGGAAGGATGCTATATTAAATGATCTGAGGTCTTCCTGTGTTTCGGATTTTGAGTTTACGTTGAGGCTTGAGCTATGGAATCTTTAGTGAGTTATCCGCCGTGGGATCCCATTATGCTGGAGAAATCAGAGATGGAACGCTACATTGGAGAGAAGGAACTTGAAGGTAGGCTGTGGATCAGGTTTGAAGTCTCGCCGTGTTGTGACTCTGTGTGTCAGTTAAGCCAATGAATTTGCTATGAAATGCTACAGGCTAGGAAAGTACGTGTTCTACATAACCTCCTAGGACTGACACACAAAGGGAGAACTACATACAGATCCTTTCAGTCCTCGGGAGTTGGGTCTTTTGTTGGAAACTGTCCTCTATGGGAGAGTGTTATACAGGGACAAAGGGAAAAACAAAGCATTGTCCTCGAGAGTATAGTAAAACGAGAGTGTTTGCTCAAGCCAGTGTATTTGCTTTAATGTTAGCACGTTGTTGTTGTAATTTGGTCTTAATTCGCCAACCAGTTCCATAAGGAAAGAGTTTATAGGAGTATTCAGTTAAAGACAATGTACTTACTCACTTTTTGAACCTGTAGCAAACACCTTCTCCCTGCCCCAGTATGTGTGTAGAACATTGATAATGAGGCATAGAGCCTTGATCTTGAACATCTGTAGACAACCTGTCTTCAGAACTGTCTGGACTGCTTGGGATCTGTTCTTAGGGACCAAGATACAATACTGCGGATTCCTCACGAAAGTAGAGTCATGTTTCCAATTCTAAATTTTGAATCAGTTCTATCATGTCTATTTGATTCTCTTGCAGTGTTGCATAAGCCTTGCCTCTGTCCCAATCCTTCCACAACCACGACCTCCGCCCTTCCCCCACCACTGTCCAACCCCTACCTCCATCCCTATCCTGACCCTTAACCCCGACTCCTATCCCCACCCTACCCATATCCTCACCCCACCCCACCCCACCCATATCCTCACCCTAACCCCTACTCATACCCTGACATACCTCAATTGGTACCCCCACCGGTTACACCTCTATGTTCCGACACCCCTATGTTCCTACACCCGTATGTTCTGACACCCCTATGTTCCGACTGCACATATTCCTAACCCTAACCCTAACCGGGAGTAACACAATCTCGTGTGTGGGTTATCGGAACATACCGGTAGGGGTGTCGGAACATAGAGCAGTCACAATCTGTACCCCACCCAACCCAGACCCTACACTGACCCCCGACAGCCAGCCCTACCCCATCCCGACCCTCACCACTAACCCTGTCCTTCAACCCCTGTCTCCACCCCTACCCCCAAACTCCTGTGAACAGTCTTCTTGTCTTTCAGAGAGCATACATTGTACATTTTGATGATAGGGTGTGTTGTGCAAGGATAATCATTTCCTCCCTAGGTGCACACTATGGTATGATTGAGGATTTCCTGGCTGTGTCTCTTACTCATGCTACTGGCCTTTCAGACTTACACAGATCATGATTGCAGGGGCGGGGCTAGATGGGAAAATTGGGGAGGGGGTTAAAAATAATACGGAAACCGTATCCTGTATGAGTGATCCCCGTTTGCTATTTCGCGGGTTTGTAGCATTTCTAATGTTGCTAGCATCATGACTTTGGGCGTGATCCCTGGCTACAGTGTTTCCCCTGCCCATTCAAACATGAGGTGGCCCACCTCGCTACTTTCAGTGACCACCTCGCTCAATTTTTGCCAATATCACCACCTCGTTGTGAAGATTGGCAAAAAAGGAAATATCAATTGAACAATTTTCATTTTGTGTAATATATGAGCATTTTCCTTTACCACCATCTTTCAAGAACTCACAGTTTCGATGTGTTTTTGGAATCATCGCGCATTTTTGTGAGCGCTGCATTCTTTTCAGTTTGCAGACTGTAAATTTCGTTTCAATAATCAACTTGAATTGTTACCACCTCGCTCAGTTCATTAGCCAGGGGAAACACTGCCTGGCTACATGGTTTATGGCTTCTGACTAGCGCCCCTTGAACAAAGACAACGACAAACTAGGGAACCGCCAACATAGGGCTGAATAGCTCAGTTGGTAGAGCACCAAACAGCAGTCCATAGGTCGCAGGTTCAATCCTCGTGCCAGTCAAATTCTTTGTTCAACTTTAAAAAAAAATGCTTAGGGACGATGACGTCTTTTTGGATATATTTTAAGACAACATTGCCTGTGTATTACCTGTGCATAAATTGGTAATTGCTGGAATTATATAAATCGTTATAATAAAAATAGGAGAGTTCATTATTTGAGTAAGGACTTGAACTTGGAATTAAAACTGTACAGATAATTTTTAATAACAAAAGCAAAAATAAGAATTGTATTTCATAGAAATATAATTACTGTGGAGAAATTTTACTAACAGAATAGTAATGTTGTAAAAACAATGCAGAATTTTTGATAAAAATACTATGCTTTTGTGCAAAAAGTTGAATGAAATTATTTTAGAATGTTTTTGTTTCACTTTAATTATTATTTTTCCTAAATCCTACAGTAGCTCGTATGCTGCTTTGGGGAATTGTAACCTTGAATTTTTTTTTAAATTGGGCTCAATTTTATGTCGACCTACCATTTTGTAACCTTCTCGAGGTTTAATTAGGCAAAGTGTTCCACAGGAGATTGATGTACATTGTTGTTGTAATTAGCTGTATGAAGCTCCGAGTATACAATAACACAATGTAAGCAATAACTTGAATACAATGTATTTATTTTTGCATGGATCATTTCCAATTACACGCAAGTACCGAGTAGCAAGTGCACGTACAGTTGACATTTACGTAATGTACAAGCGCATCAGTGAAACAGTAAATTAAAATTGCCTTCAATTTCACGGGGAACGGACACGCACAATGAAATTGTCAATATTTTATGGGATGCCATTAAACGCTTTGCATGCACAATGTTCCCAAGCCTACGATGTATGTATGATGTCAATTTTTCCATTATGTGTGCGAGATGCTTGCATAAAAGATGTTAAGTGTACACAGTTAATCAAAAATTTGCCTTTATGTCATCCTAATTTCTGGCTTTTATTTTAACCACTTTGTCGCTCACTTCTGTGGTTTTCGTTTTTTTAATAATTCTGCCTTGGCCAGCAATTATTTAATGTGGTCAGAATAATTTGCATTGACATCCGTTAGGCAAGATCGACAAATTTGGTTACATGTCTAAAAATATTGGGAAATTGCGAAATGAGGTGATCGACTTTCCTTTATTTTTCCAGGGTTAAATTTATGGCGCCTTTGAAGGCTGAAATTTGATGCAGAGACTTATCCTTGGTCATTTTGGCATCTTGTTTTCACATGCAAAATGCAAGTGTTATTGTGAGTTTTTGTTTTTAAGGCAGAGAGAAAGGTTCATACTTTGTGCTGAAAGAGTTTTTTATATGATTTTTATTTTCTTGTTTTTATTTGCACCAAATTTGGGCAGAAAAAAACTCTAATGCAAGTTTCCGTAATGCGAGTTACCTTAATATATCCCCCACTTAGATCTCAGTATAGATCCCTAATGATGTCAGGACACTGACAGATTTTACCAACAGTGCACAGTATGAGAACATATTCAAATGCGAGGTATTTAAATTTTTGCCCTGCCCTTTTTCTTTTAAGGTAACGTGAGTTACCGATAAATAATACATATTGTCAAACCAACAGAATTTTATTTTGTTGGCTTTTTTTTCCATAGTAAATAACTTAACTGCAAGGGATCTGTGAAAAAACTCCACCCTTAATGCTTTGGCTTCATAGAATAACAGCACACGGTGTTGTCCATTATATATAAAATTTTGCTTAACGGTAATTACAGTTAGTTCTCAGCTGCTCAGTGAAGTAATTTGGACGGGAAATGAGACTGTTGAGAGTCTGGTGCCTAATTTTCAGTCTGGTGACGCAGGTTTCGAGGCAAAAGGAGACAGGGACACAAACACAGAGACTAAGGTGCTGCTGCGGTGCCATACCACTTGGTTCCAATTTCATAACATTGTAAAAGCACAGGAATTTGATAAGCACAGAAGATATTTGCTTAACAAAACAGGTTACCAGCCAATATGTTGTGAGTTATACTGCATGTGGCTGGTTCCCCGCTCATTTTTGCTGATCAACCTTTCTTGCTCAGGGGTGATCAACACTTTGCAAAACACAGGCACTAAAGGATTATTCGGTTAATATCTTCAATTTTATGAGCTTTCCTATGCATCCGAGTTATCACCCCGTTTCTCACCCCTCATGTCACTGATTGATCCCCACAGAAAACATGGTGATCCTGGACCTATCCGGGCGGGGCTTAAAGCGGCTAGACAGGGTGCGGCCCGCGGCGGACGAGGCCACGCCCTCTTCGTGCACCACCCTCATCCTGGACAGGAACGCTATCTCTAAAATCGAACACTTGGAGGAATACCACATGCTGCAGCAGGTGAGGAGGACCCTGGGGATATATTTTTAACTGTTGCATCTTGCAGGTTTCTTGTAGTCATGCTCCTTATAATGCATCCTGTTTACCCGTAACAAATCAAATACTTATTTGAAAAGGGTATAACGCCTTTGTCACTGTATATCTCGCTCACTGCGTTTTTAGCCTTATAGACCCCTAGAATATAGAAGAAGTAATTGCTGCAAAGTAGTTCGCTTAGGGACATGCACCGTCTGTAATCAATAGCCCCTGTGTTGTACAAGGAAATATTGAAGAAAAATATCTTGCTCAGGGACATACTCTGCATTTAGTGGACCATTTTGCAGCTACCCAAAATGTAACCGACCAAATCATTGCTAAAAAACTTACTTGGTTTAAAGACTAGTCTCCCTGTGAAATTATTCCTTCTGGCGTGCTGTCATTTTAAAGAAAACAAAAGGTCATTTCCAAAGATGTGTGAAGTGACAAATTTTTGGAATTTCCATTTGTAGTTGGTTTGTAAATGGTCGAATCTGTGATTGGGTGCAAGCGTTGACCCAACGCACACCCGCGCGGCTGCTTTTATTCGTCGGTTCAGTGTGTGACATCATGTAGCTACAATCAGCTGAATGAGAATCGTGTCTCGAATGCGGATTTCAGGATTGTGTCACGAGAGGGCGCAATTCAAAGTATGACCAACTTTTGAACTGAAATCGAGATAAACAGCATTCAAAGAGCTAAAATGTCATCAGGTTTGTTGTCAAGCATCCGTCTTTAGATTTTGAGCCCTTTCGTTGCTTCAAACGAAAAAATTGCAAAACTGACAAATGGTCCATTTTACCTTTACTTGCATATAATCATGTGTTGTACAATACGTTAGTGGTGTAAAATATCTTTCTTGGGGACATGCATTGTCTTATCTAAAAATAACTCCTGTCTTGCAGCTAGAGTTATTGAACTTTGCTAAATATCTTGCGCTGGGAATATCCGCTCTATCTTGCTCTTGTCCACCTCAAGCCATTAGAATCCTGCGTTAGAGGAAAGTGTCTTGCCTAGGGACGCAAAACACCAGGCATGCTTCACACTTCTCCAACTTGCCCTCACTTTTTTCTTTCTCCCTCTACAGTTGTCCATCGCCAGTAACCGTTTGGTTCGCATGAGCGGCGTGTCGAGGATAGCCACGTTGCGCGTGCTCAACCTTCCCAACAACAGCATTCAGGCCATCGAGGGTCTGAGAGACCTCATCAACCTGGAGTGGCTTAACCTATCCGGGAACAGCATCAAGGTAAATCAAGAAAAATACTGAAATTCCATTTGAAATCAATTCCTTACTTTCAGCCGTTGTTGCAGTCGGGTCAATTGAAATTCCAGTCACAAGTAAATCACCAGTCCAGTCGCAAGACAGTCACAAGTCTTGTCACAAGTCAGTCACAAGGCTGGTTAAAAAAATCTGATCACAAGACAGTATTAAACCAGGCTGGTCACAACATCTGGTCACAAATTAATCACAAGTCTTTATACAATTCAATCGCAAGTCTGGTCAAGTCTGGTTAAAAGTCCTCACAAGGCCATTCACAAAGTTTGGTCATGATTTAGTCACAAGTCCATTCACAAGTCATTATACAATTCAATCACAAGTCTGGTCAAAAGTCCTCACTAGGCCATTTGCAAAGTCTGGTCACAAATTAATCACAAGTCCATTCACAAGTCCCTATACAATTTAATCACAAGTCCTCACAAGTCTGGTCAAAGGTCATCCTAAGTCTGGTCAAAAGTCCTCACAAGGCCATTTGCAAAGTCTGGTCACAAGTTAATCACAAGTCAATTCACAAGTCCCTATACAATTCAATCACAAGTCCTCACAAGTCTGGTCAAACGTCCTCACAAGTCTGGTCAAAGGTCCTCACAAGTCTGGTCAAAAGTCCTCACAAGTCTGGTCAAAAGTCCTCACAAGGCCATTTGCAAAGTCTGGTCACAAGTTAATCACAAGCCCATTCAAAAGTCCCTATACAATTTAATCACAAGTCCTCACAAGTCTGGTCAAAGGTCCTCACAAGTCTGGTCAAAAGTCCTCACTAGGCAATTTGCAAAGTCTGGTCACAAGTTCATCACAAGACCATTCACAAGTCCCTATACAATTTAATCACAAGTCCTCATAAAGTCTGGTCAAACGTCCTCACAAGTCTGGTCAAAGGTCCTCACAAGTCTGGTCAAAAGTCCTCACAAGGCCATTTGCAAAGTCTGGCCACAAGTTAATCAAGTCCATTCACAAGTTCTTATACAATTTAATCACAAGTCCTCACAAGTCTGGTCAAACGTCCTCACACGTCAAGTCAGAGTTAAAACACCGGTCTAGTCACAAGTAACGGGTTTAAAGGAATGACTTTGTCACAGTTCATTTGAGTAGCTCGTGATTTGACTTGGGACTGGAGGACTAATCAGTACCTCAGATATTGTCAATAAATGAAATATTTCATCTTATTGATTATAGGCTATTGATCATCTCAACTGCAACATGAAACTGAAGCATCTGGACCTATCCGACAACAGCATATCGTCGATAACGGACATCTCCATGCTCACCAATCTCAAGGTGAGACCCTAGAGAGTCTGGTGCCAGACAGTTAGTCTGGTAACCAGAACAGCCTGTCAGGCAGCTTTTTGTCGCAGTGGATGGTAGTAACGCAGGTTTGAATTGCAAAGTGGGTTAAGTGGTCGACCTTGTCCTTTTTCATTCCAAAATTGTACCAAATTGAGAATCAACAGGAAATTGATGATACCTGTTGCGAGGTATCATGGATATATTAAGCCGAGGACGGAAAAATATAAATCAGGTTTCAATTATGCGGGAAGCGTATGACAACTCGGCACCAGTTGCTTTTTATCGGATAAAAGTAAAGTCTGTCACGGGCCAGTGTGGCCAATCAGGCCGGCGTTTATCTCCAGTTTCCGTAGCACGAAACGACCGAGAATATTTCTACTCCCCCTGGATGGGATGCTAGTCCATCGCAGGTTACTCCCCAGCTAATGCCGGTACCCATTTATACTCCTGGATGGAGAGAGGCAAGTGGGGGTGAAGTGACTTGCCCAAGGACACAACATATGACCAGCAGCTGGATTCGAACCCCTGACCCTCTGATCATGAGTCACAAACCCTAACCACTAGGCCACACTCCCCTTAATTGGATAATACCCATCAAAAATGTGTTATCTGAGGTTCAGACGTTCACGTGTGCAGAGTCACATTACAAACTACACACTACACGACTGAGTGTGTAAATACATAGACATGTACCGGACCTTCGTATACCTTCGTGATTAGATCTCCCTTTCTGTGTTTCTAGAGCATTAAAACAGATATAATATGAGGCCTATTAAAAGCTCACGGTATTTCAATGTTGTTTGCGACATTAAAGAATTCTGAATGATTAAAGCCAAGAATGGACGCAAATCTGATTTATGAACCACAGTTTCGTAAACCTGCCATGGCAACGCCCGTGAACGCGTACTGACCTCTAGTGTTATCGCAGCGTGGAGGGAAATGCGCCCAATAAAACGCTTTGTGGAATATGGTGCCCCGCCCAGTACAAACCACAGATAGCTCCTAGGTAACAAGCCTTTGACAAAAAAAACCTAAAAAAAAATTTGGCGGTCCTTGATAAGGCCAAACAAAAAAGTCTCCGGTTTCTGGTATGCGCGCGCGTCGCCGTAGCCATGCGCGTCGGCAAAATGAAAAAGTTTTTTTTTCAATGAAAGATGATGTCTCAAAACCGCCAAACTCACTGGTTTGACTGGAATCCTGCTGCTGCACGATTTTAACGTGTTTTTAGATGGGGTTATGATCGAGAATAAGCTTTATGTGGCCTCTCTGGACTCCCATATATTTGCACTAAGTTTAGTCGGGCACCATTTGCAGTCATCAGCCGACATTTGAAGCAAAAAAGTCAGGTAAAAAAAAAAAAAAAAGCCGCGTCGCCGCACCACTTTTTGGGCAAGCTCCATACCAGAAACCGGAGACTTTTTTTGGGGGGCCTACGGAACCACGTTCAGGATATAGCCATAATACAGCTAAGTTTAGCAACACTGTTTGCACAGTGCTATGCATCATGGAGATTAAAGCCTTTGATTCTAATGCAATTATGAGCCGTCTGGAATCACATCGAAATCTGTAACCATCCACCCTTGAAAGACATTTTATGGTTCATTTGTCGAAGATAATTTTTCGAGGCGTTCTGGCAAAATGAGACAGAACTGGGCAGAAGTCGAAATAAGGGTTTGCGGGTATTAGGAAAGAGAATAAAATTCTCCTTAAAAGACTGTTTGTTGTACATGTACTTCAATCGGGCATTCCATTGACAAGTTATGGCCGTTTAAAGTTCACGTTTATCAACATGTCAAAAAATTAAAATGCTGAGAAAAAGGGCACTAATAAAGTTTTGACTGTTTTGCAGTCGTGAATATGACAGATTCCAATTATTTTCCTAAACATTTTTATTCCATGATTTTTATACTATTCAGGCATGCAACTTTCCTTGGATCTGCTGATTTCCTCGTTTTTGACTTCTCATGAATGCCATTACAAATTGAAAAACACTGTACAAAGTCTTGTGTGGTTTGGCGATTCCTCGTTTTTTTCTAAATTCCCAGTTGCATGCCTGACTATTTCGTTTATGTGCAGCAGACATGAAATATGTGCAGTTGACATATCAAAGATTACAATGTCAATAAATCACCCAAATCAAAGACATATCACCCCATTTTTTTTTTGGCGGGGGGGGGGGGGGGGTACCTTCTCGACTTCTGCTTCTGCCCAGTTCCGTCTCATTTAGGCGATTTCCAACGATCAGTCAATTGACTGATTTTCGAAAAGAAAGAGTGCTATCAACAAAATTGTATTTCGTAATCAAAAGGTTGTGCATGGGTTTTTCATTGTTTTCTTGAAAAGTGTAATATCCACCGAGCTGGAACTTCAACGGTTTCGGTTTTGAACATTCTTCTTTGGAGTTTGAGTGGTGGTGTTATTGGAAATGAACCAAATGCATGAAAAGCAAATGATCTTATAATTAGAATTACATAATAAGCAACAATTCCACATCGTGAATTCCAGTACACGTCAGTAGTGTTAATTTCTCCTTCAAAAAAACTTACCCTTCGCTTATTTTGTTTTCAACGAGTTGCGTGCTAGTGTACCGAGTCCTAAGGTTATTACAAAAAGGAAACTGTAGAATTTAAAAAAATAGGACACCTGGGCACTGGTGAGTGACGGGTCCAGGAACTAGACTTCAAAAATGAACAAACATGACAGATTGAAGTTGAAAAGCGGAAGAAATTGGAGCTGCGATTGGGGGAAATGTCGCGTCCGGGGGCTGGCGTTCAGTGGGTTCCCACGAGGCACTCTGCAGCTGTGTGGCGGTGCTAACCAGCCTGGCTGTTGGTTCCCTGACATTTGATTATTTTTGTAGCTGTTTTGAGGTGTCAGTTTCCTGATTTTTCTCAGCTGTATATTTTGAGATAGTGCCCATGAGCGTTCCAAGGTGGGGGGGGGGGGGGTTAAGGGGGCACTTGTCCTCCCACCTCTGAGACCCCCCTCTTGGCCCTACTATTATTTTTGTAACCTTGGTCCTACTTTTCCTACTTTTTTTTTGGAAATTTCTATTTTTGTCCCACTACTCCAAAAAATGAAATCTCATTGAATATTTTTCATAACATTGTTACACACTGTCAAATGTAAATCACACAATGAAGGGCTTGGGCGCAGGAGTACTGCAACATGTGAGTACAGAACATGCAAAAACATGTCAAAATGAGGCTTATGATGCTGTGGACATGGGTGAGTGTCAACGAAAACTACCGAAAGCCGACAAAAGTCCTACTTTAAAGGGAATATACATGATTGGCTTTTGCTGTAATTTTCAGAAATGAACTATTTGAGGGGTTAGTATAATAGATCAAATATTGTTAGACTGACATGTTTGAAGGTTTGTGTTCGAAAATGCTGGAAAAAAAACAAGAAAAACAAAAATGTTCAAGTAGTTTGGCTCCCTGACTCCACTAAATATAAAATGGATCAATTTACAGATGCCGGAAACTTGTAAGGTAATGGAACCAGTCTAGCCGGCCTGCACCCGTTCATGAACATGTAACCAATAGCAAACAAAATTTGGACTGAAAGATAATTGGTTAATTTGGAGCAGTAGTTGAAAAAATAGTTAGGTTTTTCCAACGGTGGTCGGTCGACCACCGTTGGAAATTTTTACAAAAATACCATTTTCTTGAAAATGACTTCACACTAGGTGCCATAATTTTACAGGATGCTTTAGACTGTCATTTACCAACATCCTAGTAAGGTATTTCGTAAAAACGAGGTAGTTTTATTTTTCGATGTTTGCAAATGTTGTACATGTATATTCCCTTTAATCCTGATTTTGTCCTCCAAAATCCTCCTTTTTTTTAGTTTGCTCCTACTGTTCTCCTACTTTTTCACGTGGGTCTGCTAGGAAGCCTGTAATCTTCTACCGTTCCCACTAGTAGGCAAAGATAGTGCACATTTAATTGAATCCCCATGTAATTTTTGCCAATTTTTTTGACACAGACTCTGTTACTTCACGGCAACATCCTAACGTCCCTCAGGAGCGTGCCGGCCTACTTCCCAACGTGCATTGAAATCCTATCCCTGGCAGAAAATGAAATCTCCGACCTGGCAGAGGTAAATTAAAATATGCAGTGACTCCATGTTTTGCACAAAGTAAATTACTCTTATTTTACTCATATCTTGTTGTCATTTTAACTTTTTTTAAAAATAAATGTTATTCAGTATATGACTGCTCTTCAAATTTGAGTTGTTTTTGAAAAAAATTGCCTTCAAAATGAGGTTTTTAGGATCTTTCGTTGGCGTGTTTCATTCTAGATACTTTTCAACCTACCGGAACATGTAGCTTGGAAAGTCAAACTTGAGAAAATGGGCTTTAAAAAAGTAGCTTATACTCTGCAACAAAACCAACAATGGTCCAGAAAAAATCTTTCTTCCTTTTTTAGACACTGATTAAATATGCTTTTGTGACTTCTAAACTAAGACTTTCAAAAACTGATTACAAAATAACACATGGAATCCACATGTAGTTAAAAGTTTTCACCATATCCATTTCTAAACAGCAATACTGGTACATTCCAAATTTTTGACCCATAACACCCCTTATTGCAGAGCGGGTAAACTATTTTGTTACCCTTTCAACACATGTACCTTCAGAGTGGTTGCATTTTTGACTGACCCTGTGACCTCTCCAGCACTATGTTTATGGGAGGTGGTCAGAGTTAAGCTCAGCCTAGAGCTTAACTCATTACACCGTCTCATGGAGGGGGGATTTGGCGCTGGATGAAGCCATTTCCTGTAGAGCATCTAGTCTGAAGCGTTTCATGGTCAGATATCTCAAAGTTTGCTTAAAGGGGCTAAGTTGCTGTTATAGTGTTAAGAAGTCACTTTGAGTCTGGCTGTTGACTGTTTTTATACAAGAGTTGTAATCTGGTTCATCAAAAGTCATCATGAGTTCACACAAGTCATTGCAAGTCATCACAAGTTATCACAAGTCATCACAAGTCCTCACGAATCCTCACAAATCCTCACAAGTCCTCACAAATCCTCACAAATCCTCACCAGTCATCACAAGACCTCACCAGTCCTCACAAGTCACCACAAGTCCTCAAAAGTCCTCACAAGTCCTCACCAGTTGCCACAAGTCCACACAAGTCTTCACCAGTCCTCTCAATTCACCACAAGTCCTTACAAGTTCTCACAAGTCCTCACAAGTCCTTACAAGTCCTCACAAGTCCTCACAAGTCCTCACAAGTCCTCACAAGTCCCCACAAGTCCTCACAAGTCCCCACAAGTCCTCACAAGTCCTCACCAGTCCTCACCAATGATCACCAGTCCTCACCAGTCCTCACAAGTCCTTACAAGTCCTCACAAGTCCTCACCAGTCCTCACCAGTCCTCACCAGTCCTCACCAGTCCTCACCAGTCCTCACCAGTCCTCACCAGTCCTCTCAATTCATCACAAAGCCTCACCAGTCCTCACCAATCCTCACCAGTCCTCACCAGTCCTCACCAGTCCTCACAAGTCCTCACAAGTCCTCACAAGTCCTCAACAGTCCTCTCAATTCACCACAAGTCCTCACCAGTCCTCATAAGTCCTCACTAGTCCTCACAAATCCTCATAAGTCCTCACAGGTCTTCCTACAAAATAAGCATGACAAGTCAGACATCAGTTTTTAAAAAATCTTCATTTTACTTTTCACTCCACAGGTATCCTATCTGTCCTGTTTGTCCAGGCTACAGCAGCTCTCCATCATGAACAACCCTTGCGTCATGATGGCCACGTCGTCCTCAGACTTGTATCCTTTCTATCAAATACCGACCCAGAAATCCTGACATCTTGGGTTTTCCTCCCACCTTTAAAACTGCATTCTTCCCACAGCTTTCTTCAGGCTTGTGTGCCACAGTGCCATGAACACTTTTTAGGAATCCTTGGTTTCATTACAGCAATAATTAACATAATCTGATCAGTTGAATGTATTTTTTTAAACCTCAAGCCAAACGTTCCAAAAACCATTCCAAACTTACGTGTTTACCTCTTTAAAGCTTTCCCTGATCAGAAATGCCTTTTTTTCGGGGGTCGGAACTCCGGAAACTGATCTAATAAATGAGTTTCCTTGACATTTTGATTCACACCAGCTGCTTTGACTACAGGCCCTACATCGTCAACTGGTGCCTGAGCCTGCATATACTGGACGGCTATGCAATCACCCAGAAAGAAAGGTTGGGATAAACTTTTAATTTTTAAATTTTAAAAAGGAGGAAAATTTCAGAATCATTGTCGAGTCATTACAAGTTGATCATGAGTAAAATTTAAAGTCAATCTCAGTTTAATTGTTTTATTATAAGTGTGTCATCAGTCGATCATGAGTCTATCACTTAAGTCAATTCACAAGTCTGTCGCAGATAATCACAAGTGAAATTGCAAGTCAATCACAGATAAACACAAGCTAATCACAAGCCAATCACTAGGCAAAAACTTTCAAGTCAATCACAAGGAAATTACTAGTCAAATCACAAGTCAGTCACAGACAATCACAAGCCAATCAGAACGCAAACAACCTTCTAGTCACAAGGAAACGAGAAGTAAAATAAGTCAATCACAGATAATCACAAGCCAATAACAAGCCAATCACAGATAATGACAAGTGAATCATAATCCAGTCACAATGGACAATTTTCGCAGTCAATCACAAGGAAATCTCAAGGAAATCACATGGAAAACACAAGTCAAAGCAAAAGTCAATCACAGATAATCACAAGTCAAAGCAAAAGTCAATCACAGATAATCACAAGTCAAGTCACAAGTCAAGTCACAAGACTATCGAAACTCAATCACTAGCAATTTAGGGGGCTCACTCAGTTGAATAACCAGTTGAATCAAATGTCAATCACAAGTTAAATCACACATCAGTCTGAAACCGAATCACAAGACAGTGTGAAGTTAAATCACAAGACAATCACAGATCAATTGCAAGCCAGTAACAAGCCAATCACAAGCTGAAAGGTTAGAGTCAGTCACCAGTTGAACCAAAAACGAATCACAAATCAAATCACATTTCAATCATAAGTCAATCATTATTTAATCACAAGTCAATCGCAAGTGGCTAAATCTAGAAATGAACACTTGATCGAAAGAAGCTCCAAGCATATTTATAAACTACATGCACCTTTAAATTCCATAGATGTATTGAAACAGGAAATCGCAAATTTTTACGAGTGCAATAAAAAATCTTGTGTCTGGTGATGATACAAGCGACCGTGCATGTGGTTGCCGCTGTCATGACTACAAAATGACTACAACACACACCATGGAATAATTTCCAGGAATTAGGTTTGATATCCTTGGGCCTTATCTTTTAAGCTGCACGAACACTGTCACTTGCAATTAATTGAAACTAATATTGAAGTACGTTTACCTCATTTGTCAACATATTCCATTCATTTGGAGAGGTTTCTATGAAAAGACTTTTGCAAATCAAGGAAAAGATTTCAAACAGTTAGGCCCTTTAAACCTTGCATGGCCTTTAATGAGAGGAACGGGTAGTTAGCTTATCCCGGAAGCCGTAGACAGGAGGCAACCGTAACGTTGCTACCCTCTGGCCTTCCACGCTCAAGGCGCACGTGCCGGCACGCTTTCACAGAAACCAGAAGCGCAGTTTGGAGAGTAAATAAGAGGAAATTAGTCCGGGGATGATCTGGATTGACCTGGGAGGAAGTGCAGGAAGGTTGCCGCCTATGGGCCTTGTGACCTGGGAGTCTTGGATCCAGACCTAAAAGCTTTTTCGTAATAGCTAGGATGCATCCTCCATGCGTATTTCTTTTTTTTTGCAGCATACGTTGTATTTTAAACAAATCCCATCACCCACCCTAACATGAATATTTGTGATGAGATCAAGCTAAATGAGTCGTTTGTTGACCCCGGTCAAAATTTGGTTTATTACAGATTTGAAAAGAGCACAATGTCAGCATTACTGCTGTGAAAACCGCATCCAGATACCATCTTTAGTTTAAAAATTATGGAAGTCGGAACACCAAGTAATGTGATGAAGTGATGTGCTGAAGTGGCCCTATTTAGGCCTGTATTTCCAAATAAAAATTCCCAACATGTAGCTTGATCGTATCACATTTATCACGCTGTGTGGATGGAGGACACTTAGGTTCATTTAGGTAGTGTTTTCCCTTCAGTTAAACTTATCCCAACCAACAAAAATGTTTGATGGAAATGGACATAGCTTCGAACCACAGATCTGGGGATCCATAGTTCCACTATTCACTAGGCCACTGTGGCAGCTCGACGAAAGCTGTTCTTTGAAATGCTTTAATAAACATGCATGACTGAGTGATAGCAATGGTGTGACGTCATTGTTATTCCTTATGAATAAACATCGAACTAGCTGAATAATCATGATCCATTGACGATGTGTGCTGCAAATAAAAACACCGCATCCTCCATCATTCAAAATCATCCGCTGCCTCCTTGCAGACATTTGATACAGTCTCAATCCTGCGAAATCATCTGTTATTTCTTGAATTTGGGCATCGGAGGGGTTTAACCACTGCCTCAATCCTGCAAAATCCCCCAACAATCACTGTTTTACGTTGAGGCAGTTAAATGATATCCAGAACCCACTGTGTCTTTGCATGACCTTAACTCCCTAGGCCTTTTTGCCTTTTTGTAGCCTCAATCATGCAAAATCCTCCAATTGGCCTTATGGAAAAATAGCATATAGTCTCAATCCTGCAAATTCCTCCATTATTTCTTGAATATGGTCCATGGAGAGGTGACCACTGCCTGAATCCTGCAAAATCCTCCGGCTATGACTGTCAATAGGCTGAGGCAGAGGCAGTGACATCCCGGAGCAGTGCGGAGGATTTCCAAGTATAAAATCCGAAATCAGCAACACACTTTTGCCATGTAACCTCAATCCTGCAAATTCCTCCAATTTGCAAAAAGGATTTTGGAGGATTTGGGATGGTTAAGGTTAAGGCGTTGAGAGCTATGCGTTCGAATGTCCCTCCGAGTGGTCTCCCCCAACTCTCCCCTCGTGACCGTTGAGGGGGTACTTGTGCAAAGAGTCTATAGCTCTCTACTAATTACGGAACCTTTCTGTGTGTGTATTTAAGTTTGAAGGGCGAGTGGTTGTACAGCCAGGGTAAAGGTCGGTGGTTTCATCCTGGTCAGCACGCTCAGCTCATTGAGTACCTGAGCCATACCTGCCCACTGACTAATGAAACGGAGGTGAGTATTTTACGCAAACAGGAAGTCTTGTCTCAAAATCTCTTGTGTGGCACTTAAATCATAACCCTATCAGGGCCCAAATTCACGCCACCCAGTTTGTGCTTTAATGGGTACACCTAGCTGATCTTCATTTTATTGGAACCGTAATCCTCCAGCTATTTAAACAGTCACAGACAGTCAAAATTCACTTCCACTTCCCCTGCTATACTTTTAACAAACGCTAGTCACCAGCAGTCAGATCACATGTGAAGCAAGCACTGTGTCTAGTCAAACTATGTCAACAGACAAAGCAGGCAAGTTGTAGGCACAGCTGTTTTATCACTGACCAGGAGTCAAAGCATAGCTGTATCAAGTTACTTAAACAGTCCCAGCCAGTCAATCCTGCTTTGTGAAAACAGTCACTTGTTTGATTTTGACTGAAAGGACTACTTGGTACAGACTTTATGTTTGCAAGGAGGGTAAAGAAAGCTTTTTAGCTGAAAGTGATAAATAAGTGAAAAGAAGCATTGCGGCAGCATTCTTATGCTTAAGCACGATCTTAATCCAATTAAAACGGGGGCAATCCAACACCACTCTCCTTATAAAGAAATTATCCCGAAAGTGAGAAGAAAGCAATTTTTTTATCAAATGCCTTCATCACTTTTGCCCAACTTTTTCTTCACTTTGCATGTATCAAATGACATTTAAAGTTTGATGCAGTAATTTCTATGCTTATGAGGCCCATGGAATGGAATTAATGCAATCCTTGAAAGTGCCCCTGTGTGCCCCATTTAACCTTATTTTCGTTTTGCCATTTTCAAGGGTATTTTGGTGCCTTTTGGGTTTGTATGCTGATGCAGATTTCCATATTTATGAGCAAAAGTGTGATGTCATTTCAGGCAGAAACTTCAACGTTACAACTACATGTATTTGTACACAAAATGTACTAGATTTTTGGATATTGTACTGTCGTAAAATTTTCTTTGGTGATTCGTTGTGTCGGTACATGGCAGTAAGCCAATTATGAGCAAACATTTATCACAGATGTTTTCAATGGGCAGATTTCTGGGTTCACGTTTGAACAGAAAAACCCCTAAACTGAACAGTGTCGTACTGACATCACAGCAACAGCAACAGCGGCCTCAGTTAAGTCCGGAAAAAGCATGGAAAATATTAAAATAAGTGCACTTTTGAATAAAATTAGCCAGAACGGGATGTCAAATAGCTTTCATACATTTAAGAGGAGTAGAAAGTTGCACAAAATGTGTTCCTGAGAAAAATAATTGTTGTTGAGAAAGGTTTATGCTTTAAAGAGCAATTTTGATATTGTTGTAAAGAAAGTTTCAAGACACAGTACTCCAAACGAAAGCCTACTCCTAGGTTGAGGAATCTTGGCGCTGCATCGCTCATCCCACACCCTCTTGAGTTGTTTGGTCAGCAGACGTACCATAAATAAGCGAAATCTGAAGAAGCCATCGCTGTAATTTAATTACATTTTGTGAGTCTGCTGTGAAAAATTATCAGCTTCTTTACAGAGGAATCGAATTATCCTTGTGATCAATTTGAATAAGATATAATACCAGCTTAATCCCGATAATCCCATAAGCCACACTAATCTGATCTGCCCCCCAGGGTGTCAGGTCTGACCTTAATCCTCTGGTAACTTGTGAACCTCTCGTCTGGGCCAAAATTTCGCGGGGCATTAAGCACAAATCTCTGCTTTGGAAATTTAACATGCTTAACCTTAACCGAACTCAACCCATCAAAGCCCAACAGCAGGTTTTGTTGAAATCTGTTGGGATACCGGTAGGTACAGTACCCCTAAACTGATGGTCTCTTACATAGGGTTTAGCACACCTCCAGAAAGTAAGTCCAACAGTGTGTGTGTACAATTTCCCATGTGGGTGTTGGAATTTGCTAGAATGGGTATGGTTCCTAGTAAATTATGCTAGGGAGTTACATGTAGGGTTAAAGCTAACTTGTTGAAGTTTCAGCTCAGCGGATATTACACTTTTCCAGAAAAATGGTAAAAAAAACATTGTACCATGGTTGACTTTTTGAGTTTTATATACACCATGTAAAAGAGCAACTCTTTAGCTTGCTAATGGTGCCAAAGTTATTTCTGTAGCTCAATTAATTTCAAAGAAATGTTGCGGGTAAGTCGGTTGTGCTTCGGCAATCTCCCACTACCTCATTTCTGATGAATCTTAGGTCTGGTAACCGCTAGTATATACATGGCACATGACCAAAACGGGAGGCATGCCTCCCGTTCCCGAAAATCTCCGACGTTTGCCGTGTGCATTTCGTCGAGAAAGACAGCTCTGCGTTGCGTGTTGCGCATTGCAAGCTTTATGTGCGATGTGTACGCATATGGTGCCACACAAAGGTATACGTACTTTTCTATTCTCTTGAAAATTTCACTGTGAACTTGGGTCATTTTTAGTCACTCAGATAAAATTATTGACGCTTTTTGAAAAACTTCAAACAAACGTCTTTCAGAAATCAATTTTTTTTCTTCGCTTTTGGGGGTATTTTTATTCACAACCAAAATGCACGGTGTGAATCTTAGGCCGTGTCCGAAAAGGGCTTCCAGAGCTACGGCTACGTCTATTGTCAGCGCGTCCCCGCATATTTTCAATGGGCCCAGACCTAGACCTAGCCCTAGACAGCTGATTCGGATGCAGCCTAAGATACCTTGGCATCCCAAAAATAGACCCCCCCCCCAAAAAAAAACCCAAAATAAATTGATTTTGACAAGATTTTTCAAGTATAGGCGACTTCAGGTGCTGATTTATACTCAAAACAAGGTTTCGGGTAGACATTCCTGATTTAGCCTCAGTAGGTCACAATTATCTGTGCTTGGCAGTGTTATGATTTGAGCCCCCTACCTCCCTCCCCCCATTACCCCTAAGAGGTCAACCTGCAGGGCAACGTTATCATCCCAGTGCAGCTATGATTACCCCTCCCCCTCCCTGTCTGTCCCCTCCCTCGTTGATGCCATCACGGCATCCGCTCTTCAGGATCTATCCGTCAGCACTCATTAGGACCACGTGGTGCGGGCCTTGGGGCCTCGTTTCCTGTCGCGGATGCCCTCGCCTCTAATCTGACTTGGCAGGGTCTGCGCGACACCAAACGGGGGCCACGTTTCATGTCGAAATTCACTTACGCAATTATGTTCATTACAGCTGTATTTTAGTACTTATTCACAAATTGTATTTTTTTTGGCCAAATGTGAGAATATAACTCACCGAAGATGGTAACTAAAACAGGGAGCCATTCTCATAGACATGCGTACAACCAAAAACTCTCCCATAACCCCGTTTCTAAAAACTTTCCCTACCTCGAACTGTTCAAATATACTATTCCCGACTTAGGGAATGGGTGTAGGCAACTTTCAATTGAAAAAAATCCTTCCAGACAACATTAAAGAGACATTCATATATCTCCCTAATGCCCGGTGTCTCCCTAATGTTAAATAATTTACTAGAAAGTGTGTCCCTAGAATATACTAGTTGAATTTTAATGTGTCTAGCAAGTCATGTAGGGTATTGATATACTTAGCCAGCTTGGTCTTCCAACTGCTTGCACGCACGTGAAGATTCGACACTATGCATTCTGTGATAAACAATCTGCCTAGGATGCGCATGTGTCCACAAACATGTGATACGTCGCTATGTTTTTGTCCTTTTTTGACAACCAATCAATTCAGGCCCAGAATCCAAGTGAAATGCGTATGAGACATATCATGTCGCGCAGTAAAAATCCCTTCTAATTCGATTTAGAAAAATCGTGCGATAAGTTGCACGACTTTGTCGTCATGTCAATGTAAACACATACCGGTAGTGTACAGTGTTTATACGTCGGTGAAGGGCAAAACCTGATATTGAATTTACATCGCCCCGACGTCAATTCCATCTTATGAATAGTTTCATTGCGAAACCCACTGCTACATCAGATTCAAACCAACCAGCCGTCCTGGCAAGCTCGGTGGTCAAGTGGTAAAGACGTCTGCACTAGAAAGCAGCAGGTCGTGGGTTCGAGTCCCACCCTAGTGATTTTTTTCTCACTTTCACTCGGGGGGGGGGGGGGGGGGGAAGGGGGGAGGGGACACATTGAGTATACAGTGTTTATATGTCGGTCAAGGGCAAAACCTTATATTGAATTTACATCCCCCCGATGCAAATTCAATCTTATGAATAATTTTAAACGCACTCCTTTGTGCATATTTATTGAAACGCGCGACTTTGTCGTGTAAACGTGCGACTTTGTCGCGTATGTGTAAATAGGCCTTAAGATGTGATTACTATACAACTTTTAATTTATAGGGACAGCCTCGGAATTCTGTCTAGTACTCTTAGGCATTGTTTTACAGTAAACCGTTAAAAACCCGAGGGTATCCCTTGACCATCTGTCAGGATATTTCATCAGGATACCTATAAATACTCCGGGTGGTACACACACATACCAAATTAAGCATCACGGCTTCGGGGCACCTTGCCTGACTTTTCCCATTTTTAGAAGCCTGTGTTTTTAGCAGGTGCAGGTTGTAAAAAAAAAGCCAGTGTGTGGTCAAATTGATTATTAATGTGAAGACAAATTCTAAGCGTAATCCTGTATAAAACTTAGATTATGACCTCCTAAAGACTAAAAAGAAAAAAAACACTTGATATTTAGATTTGAGTATAACCATTTTGTTCAACTTTGTTAAAATGTTTTGATGATGATTTTGTAAATTAGTATTTACTTAGAAGGAACTAAGGAACAAAACGTGTGACGTTGTTTACCATCCATCCTTTTTTTCATAATAAATGTGCATTATAATAACAATTTTGAGCTTCAATTTTGTGAAATGCTTTAATTTTTAACGTAATTTTTTTTCCATTGAAAAAATTTATCTGATATCGACAGCTGCAGTGCAAAGAAGACGAGAAATTGGTCAAAGTGCTGAAGCAGCAGCGGCTGCACCAGAAGCAGCTACGACGGGGCCCCGCCCAGCCCCACCCGGCCCAACCCGAGTCACACCCACACCGCTCGCCCCAGCAGGCCCCCCTCACGCCCACGCCCGCACACCTCAAGCACTCCCCAACGACAAGGGCCGGCGCGTCTTCGCCGACCCGGCATTCCCCTGCGAGAAACACCAAGAACCTCCCCAAAAGCACCTCCCCTAAGCCCCCGGGCGTGACCATGGGCGTGGCTGTGGTCTCACCCGCCCCTGTTGCCTCCCCATCTCCCCAGGGCGTGGCCGATGGGCGACAGCTAGTAGGGAAGGCTGCGTGGGACTTGGAGCAGGTGCATTTGAACTTCAAACCAGCATCCACGGAGCGAGAGAATTTACTCGATATGGTGCTACAGGATCTGGAAGGTACTATCTCTAGTACACAGGGAGTTAAATTTTAAAAAAGGAAATAAGCAATGAGATTTTCATGTATCTGTGAATAGATCCTTATAGTGGTTACACTATTGGTAATATGGGCGATTCCCAATAGGTCTCTCTCAAATTACGTCATTTCCTACAGACCAGCCACGTGCCTTGGCATTTTGAGCGTCAACTTGCACACATGTACACACATCGGCTGCGTCGCATTTCGAACACATTTCGAGCAACAAGAGCGCGTGTTTGGAACATTTTCAACACTGCGCAATGCGTGCTTTTGCAGTTGCAGTTCGCCTACAGAGATGGCCGTCATTGGGAGAGACCTATACAGAGCGCCACCAAGAGGATACCACAGAGAGTCCACTTTTTTGCAGTGCATTGTGGGAGGCGGTCGCCAAATTTGCCACGGCGCGAGACACTTAAAATAGTTTGTCCGGTCAGTAGTTTCATAAGCGTAAGATTTTCAAGTTTCTTTTTTTCTTTTCTTTTCTTTTTGTCAATTTTTTTTTTTTTGTGAGGCGGTAGAATGCTATGCACTGATCTATCAAAAATGTCATCAAGTTGTCCACTGACATTCATTCAAATCGCGGGAAGTCGGCCATGTTTTTGTGGACCTAAACTTGAAAAAATGAGGTCTCTGTGGCAACCTCTACCGTGGCCCACTGTATTGGGAATCGCTCATATTGGTATTGGATGTTGAAGGATGTTGAAGGAAATGATGGGACAATGCCGACAGTCCTAAAAACTTGCTGTTCTTTCTTACACTGCTCACATGTTGCCAAGCATCCTAAACATCTCCTAGGAGGGGAGAAACAATTATTATGATAAAGTGTCTTGCCTATGGACACTTTATGCCAAAATCAACATAGGCTGAAAAATTCAGACCCAAAATCTTAAGATCAAGGCTCAAAACCAGTAGGCCAAGGCACTCCAGTTTACAAAGCTTCAATACAAGGATCCGTGACGGCACAGCCATTTGAGCCACATTCATTGTGAATACATTTTTGTTGAAACAGATGAGGAAACGATGAGTAATACCAGTCAGCTGGTTTCCGAGTCCTACTACTTACCCGTCACCGAGTCCTCGCCCACAACCCACGACGAACGACCAGTCACCGCCCCGCCCCACACCATCCCCTCCCGCGACATTGATGTGCTAGGCGACACCAAGTCACAACGACCTGCGACGGCATTCACCTTTAACTCCGATCTGGGTCATGTGTCGGGGCATCTTGACCCTGGTCACGACTCTTACACCCCCACGCACGGGGTCACAAAATACGAGGCGTACGACAGCAGGCCTATGAAACCGCTAGCTAAGAAGAAGCTCGGGACTGCCAAACTCGCCGTCCACACCACGCCAAGCTCTAAGGCAACCCGCAAGCCGAGATCCCAGACCAGGCATTCCAATCCCAGCACCCCTACCCCCGGCACCCCTACCCCCGGAACACCAACAAGGAACCGCTCCCCCAACCCTGAGGCATCCAGGAGAGATGACACCTACAGTAGCGCGGAGCTGAAACGAATCAAGGAAATCGCCAACAGCCGGAAGATAAGCAAATCGCCCTCCGCGCCATCTTCACTGTCCTCGCCGTCTCCGACCAAGCAGAGCAAGAAGAGGGACCGGCGGGGGGTCACCGTGGAAAGGCTCGACCCCAGAGGTCATCAGGTCGAAGGTCAAGGTCATCAGCCGCAGGTGTTGGGCAGGGCCTCGTCTAACCAGGACGTCAGCAGGGATAATCAAGCAAAGGGTGCAACCAGAAGTAAAAGGTGAGATTTTTTTGGAATGTAGCTTTTTTTTAGTTGACTCTGTCTTTGAAAAGGGCAGCGTAACCGAAGCGCCAAAACGGTCCCGAACCAAAAACTGCTTATGGTCACAGCGCCAAAATGCTGCCCAGACTACAACACTGGGGAAATGGCATTGAAGAGTTATAATATAAATCCATGTCAGATATGTATCTTGATCCTTGGAGTGCATTTGGCCCTCGAGAAATTTTCAAAGATTTATCAGATTTTATGGAATATTACATAAATGTAGGACAAAATCCTATATTGGAATTTTACCCATTCTGGGAGCCTAGCCTGTCTCATAAAAAATGTAATAATTTTGATACAGAAAGGCAAAATCCTCTTTGAGTGATCCCAGTTTGCTATATGCCAGGTTTGCGTCATTGCTAAATGTTTGCCAGTATCGAGACTTTGGGCGTGATTCCTGGCTACATGGCATAGATTTGTTTATGCCCCATTGAACAAGGATATTGACAAAATGGGGAACTGCCAACATGGGGCTGGATAGCTCAGTTGGTAGAGCACCAGAACGGCAATCCGGAGGTTGCAGGTTCATACCCCAGCCCTGCTCCAGTCAATGTCTGTGTTCAACTTAAAAAAGAAGAAAAGACAAACTTGAAAAGTGATCCTCTTTCCATCATGACCCATTCACTAGCATGGAGAAAGAGGAGAAAGCAGCCATCAAGATCCAAGCTTACTGGCGAGGCCATCGTGCCAGACGACGTGACCCCGTGGTCGTCGACACCCGGAACGCCATCCGAGTCCAACGTGTGGACGACCACATCAAGTTCCTCAACAGTGAGCTAGAAAGGTATGGGACCTTGTAATTGTCGTAGTTGCGTGAAATGAACCTAGCAGAGATGGTTCCACTGAGCTGTTCAATGTTTTGTATCCATTGGTGCTGGAAAAATATGGAGAAAAAAAAATCGTGATCATTTTCAACCGTCAAAGAGCAGCTTGCAAAATCTGATGTGCACGGAACCCATATGTCACAGGAAGTGTCTAGTGCCGGGTCTGTCATGGAAAAGTAGTACATATGGGGCACATGATTTCTGAAGACTGACTGGTGGAATCTAGTGTCCCAATTGTTACTCTTTGTGCTTGGTTTCCTACTAGGAACCATGTATGTGTGTGTACACTCAATAGTATGTGGACCGATGATCTGATACACCGTGCCCGCTGGAGACATGCACACAATAGGGAACAAAAGATTGTATACGTCTTTCACAGAGCAATTTCTTTAGATTGATGCGTCTCCACAAGGTTTTCACAAAATAGACATATGGATTTACTAAAAAACTAGGAATTTCCAAGGTATGTTGATCTGTCGCAAATGGAAGAGTTTTAGAAAAGGGATATTAAGTCCGAATTTCAGCCAAGGAGATTAATTCTGGTAAAAATAAGAGCATTTTGAAACTGTACTTTCAAACTCGAAAACTTTAGTACACAAGAACAAAATAATGTCTCCACTAGGATACAAATTTCAGTATGGGTGGGGTTGCCTAAATGCAACCCCATTGAAGTATTCTGTGTGTGTGTATGAGTGAGGTAACAACTTGAAGTGTATTCAGCATGAATATTGATATGAGTTGATGATTTCACATTTGACTTCACTTCCGTACCAGATTAAATTGTATATTGGTTGATTTATTTATTTGTTTTGACAAGGACGAGGCAATTGTACGAGCAGGAAAGGCAGCTACGCACTCTTCAGATGGAAGCGTTGAAACTGCTCTGGTCACAGGTAAGTAACCGTAGCTAGATATTGCTGACGTAGATTCAATCAGCTTACAGGGGAAAATTTTCTCTACAATTTTCTGCTGGTATTATTGAGGTGATGTCTAAAGATGCCCCAGTCGCTGCCCTTTCCTTTTCATTTTCAGGTGAAGACATTGCACGACTGGAAGCATGACATGGAGGTGAAGGCTGAAGCCTCGCCCGGCCGTAGACAGACCAAGAGCGTAGCCACCTCACCACTGTTCACCAGGAACGGAGAGGGAGGACAAGAGTTTGTCTTCCCAGAGCCCAAGGCTGCCAGCCATGCTGATGCTGGACAAGAAGGCCTCCAACAGCAGGTGAGTCCGATCTAGTATTGGTCCATGGTGGTCTGTCACCTCCCTGCTGTTCTCCAGGAATGGCAAGGGAGGGCAAGAGTGTGTCTTCCTAGAGCCCAAGGCTGCCAGCCATGCCGATGCTGGTAGAGAAGGCCTCCAACAGAAGGTGAGTCCAGTCTTGTCTTGGTCCAAGGTGCTGTGCCACCTCCCTGCTGTTCACCAGGAATGGCAAGGGAGGGCAAGAGTTTGTCTCCCCAGAGCCCAAGGCTGCCAGCTAGGCCGACGCTGGTCAAGAAGGCCTCCAATAGCACATGAGTCCAATCTAGTCTTACTTGAAGATGCTCTGCCACCTCCCCGTTGTTCACCAGGAACAGCAAGGGAGGGCTAGAGCTTGCCTTCCCAGAGCCCAAGGCTGCCAGCCAGGCTGACGCTAGTCAAGAAGGCTTTCAACAGGAGGTGGGTCTAATCTTGTCTTGATCCAAGACTAGATTTTTGGATTGTGCTCCTGTAAAGTAGCAATTTCCTCCCAGGCAAGCACAGCGAAACCGCGGCAGCGATAGAGGATGATATCAACAAATGAATTAAATCAAGAGTTGAGAATTTTGGCATTGGAACTCAAGAATTCTGAGCATACCAAGTGCCGGGTCCACGCTGTTTTGACCAGTCGTCGCTGTGATCCCGGAACCAAATCCTTGGCAAAAGTCCGACATGCATGCACTTGTGTAGGATACAAGTGGTTGGAACATTCATGTGTTGTGTCGCGTGTATGCAGTGGGCAGGTCTGAATGGATTAATCTATTGATTTGAATGTTTTGAACATTTTTCGTTTAACGACAGGTTAAGAGGCTACAGGAGTCCATGGATGCTATTGTCAGCCTGATAGCTGCTGGTGGATTGAATGAGGCACAGTCTTCAAATCAGCCGCCGCAGTCGCCCTCCCCGCTCCGCAAAATCAAGAGACCACAGGTGAGATTGCAAACAACACAAATGTCATAACAAATTTTTTAATGTGGTTTTGCCTGTAGCGCTTTCAAAATCTAGGATAGGAAAGCCCAATCAATGAGCTTTCTATTAGTACAAGAATCATTCAAATCACCCAGTACTTTTCAAGTTACAGAATTTTGAATACAAACATCGTTTTAAAGTTCTGTCTACGGGTCACGAAAAAGTGTTCTGTCAGCAAAACGAAAAAACAATTCTCACAGGGATGCATGTGAATTGTTTTCCTTTTGCTGAAAGAACACTTCCTTTTTTGTGATCCGAGGAAGTTTGAAACGGTGTTTGTGTTTCTGTTGAAAAGTACATGAGTGATTTGAATGAGTCTTGTACTAAAAGAAAGCTTATTAATTAGGCTTTCATATCCTAGATTTTGAAAGTGCTACATGCAAAACTTCATTAAAACAATGGTCCTGACATTTGGGTTTCCTTTTTTTACTCCTCCTGCGTCTTGATTCGTAACCGAGTCGACCACACGGAAAAACGTAACAGAGGATGAGCAATGACTAGGGAATGCCTTCATCTCAGTGCCAAAGTGAAAACCTCTAATTCTTATTCCCTCGCCTTCTTTTTCTTCTTGAGACTGTGTCATCACCACGAGATTCGTCAGGAATCTCCTTGCCGAAGCCGAGCACTCCGCAGAACCTGCGCGCAACCCTGCACTCCGACACGAGCCTCTCCCTGAGCTGGGAGCCCTCTACAGTCAGCGAGGAACCATCGCCATCCACTTCTGGTCTCTCTGTATGTGGCTATCGGTTGCTGGTCAACAAGGATGAGCGCCCTCAAGAGGCGATTGAGGTGCCGACCTCCCAGGCAATCTTGGGGGGACTGCTGCCAGGGACCTATAGGTGAGTCCGCAAACGGATAGCTGGAAATCAATCTTGGAATTTCTAAAATGTCACCCTCCCCTACGTATACCCCACAGAGATGGTCAATTAATTTTGCACTTGTTAACTCCCTCTGACCCCCAGTAAGCAAGAATTTGGAAATTACTTATGATGGAATTTTATGTAGTACTGGGTTTGCCCATCATCAACATATTTTTTTTGGTGTTAAAATTTCAACTCACTTTACAGTTTGGAAGCAGTTTTAAACAAAACTGGTCTGAGTATGTGAAATTCAAAGAAGAATTTGCACTTCTTGGAGATTTTTTGTTGAATTAGTTTGAAATGAAACAAAGTAAGAGATGGAGAACTAAAGTATGATCAAGGGGTACATTCCACAAATATGCAAATTATCCATATTCATCATCTTTTTATGTATATTCAGTGGCCCCATTCATAAATCTTTTCAACATCAATTGGAAAATTCAGTGAGTGTCCTCCATTTGCCAATTTGTGACCTTTGACCTTTTGCAGATTCACGGTGCAAGCCTTCACAGCAGCCAATCAGACGTCAGAAGAGTCGGATGCCGTTTGTGTTGACATTCCTCCAATAAGCAAGTATGCTGAACAGGGCAAGACAGAAGATGCTCCCGCAGAGGCCCAGCAACGCGTAGATGGTGTCACAGAGGACGCCTGCAAACGCGTAGATGGTACTGTCGATTCTGATGATGCTGAAAGCCAAGAAGCCTTTGAGGATGCACACCTCAATAGCCTGCCTCCTTCTCCGGAGCCGCCCCTCGTCCAAGCCGTCATTGATGATGCCATGCTTGAGAATATAGCCGCTTACACAGTGGCTCGTGAAATGAGCCTTGCGATTGTTGAGCAGGCCATGGAGGCAGCTCTAAATGGGGTTGGTTCGTCCGGAGATGGTTGTTTTGGTGTCCCCCCAACGAGAGATGACCCTAACGGGGATAGTTCATCCGGAGGTGGGACCTCCGGAGGAAGTGGAGGAGGAGGAGGAGTCAGCGACAAGGCTTCCAAGAGTCCTACCACAGAGTTATCCCAAGATGGTAGCAACCCAAACACCAACGTTACATCAGTGCAGCAGGGTGTGGCACATGATGACCACCAATCTCGATCCAAGGAAAGCCCAGAGACTCCCGATGGAAAAGTTGGGCTTAGGGAAGCTTTCTCAGAGGTCTTTGCGACATCTCAACAGAGTGATCAGAGAGACGAGGAAGGAGATGATGATGTCTTCTCCTTCCCAGTGAAGGATCAGAAGACGGGGCTCCGAACCTCGCCGAGCAACCTGGGAGACAAATCTGGCAATGTTCGAGAAGGCTCAACCTCCAAGAATGACCTCTACTTACCAGTCTTCAGCATCGAGGGGCCAAATCAGCTCGGCTCGGCTGAGAATTCAGCCTTCTCCACTGCCTGCAGTGTCCTATCCAGCAAAAGGCGTGCCACTGATCCCTTCAAGACTCAGTCAGGACAGTCCTCTAGCAGCTCCAAGACTTGGACCCACAGGTCATTGGAGAACCCCTTCAGAGGAGCCAGGGAGGTCATGAGGAACTTGTTAATGCGAGACAATGGCAGCCGGAGCCCATCTCCCAAGAGACCCTGCAAGCAGCGGTCGATGTCACACACCGCCCCAGAGCACCAGAAATCGCCTGAGCTCCGCGAGTTTAAGCCCAAGACCAGCAAACTGGCCATCAATTTCTCACAAGCGAAACCAGAAGCCTTCTCCACAGGACAGTATGATTTTGAACGTCCTACGAGCACTGAACTCGAAGCCTTAAACTTGGAGCTGTCTTCATTGAAACTAAGCAAGGACATTTATGAGAAGGATACGAGTCGGCAGGATTATCTTAGTAATGATGCCTCCGCGGGTCTTAATGAGGTATCCAGGATTATGAGTAGGTTAGAAGCAGATGGGAGTAATGCCTGTACCTTGAATGGTTATGACACTCCTCCAGGCTTAGTACGTTTGGCATCACCAGAAGGAACCCTGGACAGCGGCTCAGATTCAGGTCTGCCGGCCTCCCTGGAGAAAAGCCACTCGGATGCCTCCATCTTGGAGCCCTCTCCGCAAGCTTCCTCAAGCGACCCGGACAGTGAGGTTGCCCCTGGCAGGAGGTTCGTCAAACACGGCTCCCTCTACAAGAAGCACAACGCCTCGGGCGCTGCCAAACAGATCAAAGAAACCCACCAACCCGAGCCAAACTTGGAGTCTGCCAGGGCAAATCAGAGAAGCCCGACAAGCCTGGGGTCGCCAGGGAAAAGCAGACTACCAAGGATGTTCTGCGGGATCCCCGAGCCCAGAGCAAGGTCGGCTTCCCCGTCAACCAAGACAGTATCTCCGAAGAAGAAGACATCTCATTTCTTTGGCAACGGGAAGAGCAAACCAGACAAGGTAAGTCAACCATCTCTGCTTTCTCATTTTGTAATTGTGCTAAATTTGAAATGGTTTTGAGGATCTGTTTGTTATCCTGAGCTGTGAAGGCCAACAAAACATTATTGTTGCGACTGTGAATGTGCTGAGGTATTTTATAGTGAATGGCCACACGTCCGCGTAACTTTTGGATTTAGCTGATTTCCTTGTTTTTCACTACACACTTATGCCATTAAAAATTGAAAATTACTGAATCTAGAGTCTTGCAAAGCTAGAAAATTCCTCTTTCCGTTTCAACTTCCCAGTTGTATGCCTGCACATTTTGTATTCTATTTTTTGTTTTGTTCTGAAAAGCAATAAAAATATTTCAGTGACTCTTGGGAGTGCGAATACACATGTACAACCTGCAACAAAACAACCTCTAGTGTATTGCCTTTGAAAGGGAAAATTTTGTCACGAAAAGATTTTTGTTGCACGTCAATGGAGATTTAATTGCTATTCTAACTATTCAAATCATATTCGTAGTTAATCCTTTGTCCAAGAATTGCATTAACGCACCGTGTGTGTTATTAACAGTTTTGAAATGGCTGTTACCATGGTTACCTATTCCTGAACTGCATTTATGGTTTTGTCATGCATGATCCTTGTCGCCACTTTGTCTCCATCGCGCTTCCTTGCCTTTTGTCTTTGGATTTTTTTTTTTTTTTTGTTTTTTGTTTTCCTTTCATGTGTTCTAAATTATTAAAGTTGTATTCCTGTGCTACTTTTGCGATTCATTCCCAAACTAGATTCCTTTTCTATTTGGCAATTTTTCTAGCAATACCAAAAAACTATGCATTTTTTAATGAGACGTCAACCGAAAAAAATTTGCCATTGTGTAGTTGTTGAATTCGTATATTTTGCAATTTTTGAAATTCTTTGCAGATAGCCAATAATTCTGTTTTTGTGGGGTAGGATGGTTTCCACCCAGTGGCGTACCTTAACTAGGGTTAAACTTTTTCCGAGGGGGGGGGGGGGGGGGGGGGGGGGGCGGTAGACACCTGGGGGTGCACTAGTTTTTCAAGGGGGCACTGAAATTGTTTTTGTGCAATCTGAACAGCAACTTCAGAGATTTGAATTTTGTGTTGGGTTCGGCTTTCTGGGTTCCCATGTTTTTTTCTATCGGGTACCCGGTTCCGTACTACCCTTAAATGCACACCCCTACCTCGGTAGTTGCAGATGCCTTGGGCTCTAATTATAGGCGTGTTCCCTAACGTGGCGCACTTCGAAGCTTACCCGACTTTACTTGTGTAGTGTTGCCAAACCTCTTTTTTGACAAACCTCTAATTCATGCAGTAAAATACTAGTACTTTTACCAATATCCTCTGTGAACAATTTCGGTTTCATAAAATTTGATCTGAAATTCAAAAACGGTGGCGTCCGGAAATTATGCACAAATTGGCGGAGTGTTCCCTAACGTGGCGCACTTGAATAAATCTCGGAAATTCCAAATTAACATTTAAGGATTTCTGTAAACTTGATAAATTCTGATAAATAATTATTATCTCTACTTACATACCCAGCCAGATGTTTGTCAGAAAATTATTTTCTTATTTTTCGGGGCATTTTCAAAGGGTTCACTTTGCACTTGAAAATAAAATCGGAAAATCACGCCAAAATAACTTTTACTTCTCACTTTGTTACGGGTAAATAAACTCACGATTTATGAACAGGAATGTTTAGAACTTGATGAAATTTCACTTTCTGTGAAATTTCAGTTAAAACTTTTACTCTAGGTGTAGGTGCTACAGGCGAAAAATCAAAGTGCGCCACGTTAGGGGCCGCGCCACGTTAGGGCACATCAACAATATAGGGTCGAAAGAAAGGGGAGTGGTTTCTGTGCATCATGTTCTCCCCCCTCCTACTAAAGATAATACAAAACAAGATAAATGTAACGACACCATTTGCATGTACTTTAATTTCTTCCTGTCACCATTGCCTGTGTTTATTGACGCATGTCCATGCCTTCACCATTAATAACAATTATGTACATCACCTTAAAAGACATTACACGTAACGTACATTTTCTCACTCGTAACTACTTTTTCATTTTTAAAATGTACAACCTAAAAGCAGCCAAAAACTACATACACACCACGTACCGTACGGAACTACTAAATACTGGCTACTGACAGAAACATACACTGATTTACTTTACTTCATTAAATTTCAAAATTATTGTACATCCAAAATAGATTTTATGATCATCCTTGTTTTTTTTATTGATTTAGAGAATTTTTACATAATTTTTATTTCGTGTTTTAAGTTATTGTAAATACGATACATGAGTCTTTACTACAGTGTATCGTAATATTTAAGTTCATATGTTTCTGATATTATGGTTTATACAATGAATATTCATTTGTGCTAAATATACATATTTTTTGAGCTATGCCACACCCAAACCAGAAAAAAAAAAATTATCAAAAAACATAGCCCTAACCCCCTAGTACTTCCTCAGGACTACCCTGCTAAATCCAACCGGACTTTGCTGTTCAATCCACTGTGCCTCATTTTCAGTTGTCTGCTGAATCCAACGGAGTCCAACATGGCGTTATAATGCGGTTCAGTTGCCTGCTGAATCCAACATTTTGCATGAGGAATGTTCACAAGGGGTTAACTGCTCAATCCAACAGGCTCCATTGGGTATGTGAAATACCGGTAGTTGGATCCTGTTGGATTTAGCAGGGTTAGGGTTACACTTCTCACTGGCAAGATCCTTTAGCTTAGGAACCCCGAGTTCTGTATCCTGGTTATCGATATATCATGAAAAACAGGGGGGGGGGGGGAATACAGAAGTCTTGGGCTTGGTAAAACACTCATATGTTATGGACAGTGCTTGCAACTTTCAAAGCATCATGTAAAAGTCAGTGTAAAGTATGTCCATGGGATTCACTTGTCTAAACATTCTTCTGATTGCTAGGATGAATTTCCTGACAATTGAGGTTGTGCGCCTGAGGAGAAAAACCCGCAATATCGTCTGTGGTTACTCACTTATTACCCTGCGCCATGTACTTTCTCTATTGATTGCCGCACCTGCACCACATATTAGCTCTGTTTGAGGCTCTCCATAAATAAATAAATAAATAAATAAATAAATAAACTCAAACATCAAGATCAATTTTATACATCTGTAACACCTTTCACACCCACAAATGCGTCTTAAAACCCCAATCTTAAAAGCCTCTGACTGTATCTGTTCTCGTGCCGCTGCCGAATTTGTTATTGCGAACATCTTCCCGAAGACGTCACCGAAAATTAACCTGAAGCTTTCTTCATTACTTCCCCTCGCTTCAGAAAACCTTAGAACAGGATCTGTCTGATTGCTACCAGCCGACCCTGTTGACATTTGCTGTTTTCATCCCCGAATTTCTCTTTTATTTCTTTTTTTTTCCCCTCTCTTTTTGAAAATGAAACCAGCCGGCCGAAGTTGATTGCAACGGGCGACGGCTCGCACATGGGGAAGGCTTTACCTAAGCTGCTTCTTAATTCCTCCGTATCATCCCTGCTCCTCTTCTTTTCATGGATATCCCCCCAGAAAAAAATTCATGCTAATTTACACGTCCCGCAATTTGACGCGACACATACGTGCAGCCGCATGCTGATCACCCCCAGTAATTTGGCCGGTGTAAGTGGCATGATTGCTGGAGGACCATGTTTGATCGTCCTCATGGTGATTGTTGATTCCAATTTTGCTTTCCCTTCGTTTGCTTTCGTGCTACCGGCATTGTTTAGTACACAGGTCTCCTCATAGCAGGATGCTTTCTCTAGAAAATCTTTTACTGCATGGATTTTTGCCAGAGGGGTGTCTAGGTGTCTTTTAGTCATAAGCCAGCTCCAATTTTTGAATTTATACATCGGAATTTATCAGTCGCTTGAAGGCATATAGGATCATTTGCAAATTGCAGTTATTCCAAAAGTACATTGTGAGCTGGCAAATTATTATCTCAAAAGCTTACTTGGATTAAAGATCATATTGGTAATAAACACCCGTGAAACTGTTCCCTCTGACTTGCTGTCATTTACCGTAGAAGCAATCAAGAAATGAAGGTGATTTCCAACGCTCGATCAGTTTAGTTGACCTATTTTTGGGGGAAATAGTAACTCGATAGAGTGATCAAAACGTTGCACATGGGTTTTTTTCCCCAGTGATTTCTCGAAAAGTATAATCCCGACTGAGCTGAAACTTCAACAGGTTGGGTTTTGAACATTCTTCTTTGGATTGTGAGTGGTGTTATTATTGGAAACAAACAAAATGCATGAAAAGCAAATGATGCCTTTTAAGTTGCTCTTTCTGTGCTCTTTCCCTGTTTCATCGCGAAAAAAAATAACCTTTTTTTATTGCATTTCCCCCATCAATACAAAAGTCGTTCACTTTTGAAAAAAAAATTGTTAAATGCTTAAAAGCAACCAAAATTAAAAGTTTTTTTCAGAGGATTTCCAAAAAAATAGTTTAAAAAAAAATAGGATTTTTTCTCAAAATAAAACTTGCAAAATAAAAAAACCTGTCAGAAAAAAAATCGGATATTATTTGGAAAAGCTTAGGGAGAACAAGTTTTAACAGAAAATATTAAAATAACAAATACCTTTTAAGATACCTGTAGGTTTTCAATCTGTCGAGCTATTTTGAACAGTTTTACATAAAAAATCCTCTTAAATCTACATTCAGTGAGGTCCCACTTTCCCATTTGAAATTTTCTGTGAATTATAATGAGGTATGACTGGTTTACGTTTGTCAAATGCGTGATTTCTTCATGTACAATTTAACTATTTTTTATTATTATTTACACAATGGAATACATTACAATACTGACCATTTAAACTGAAATCAATAAAATACAATACATCATGTGGCCATAAATAGGGCTTTGTTTAGGGATTTGGAATTGTAATAGAGAGCAGTGACGATTTTTGTTGTCACTTTGTGAAGTTGTCTGAATTGAGAGTTTTCTTAATACTGAAGGTTAAGATCTAAGTTACAAATGTGCCTCATTTTCGGGAAACGTGTTTGATCATTTATTTTATCTTGAGTGTGAATGGAGTTGAAATTCATAAATCCCATGAATACAATTCCAGTCACATAAATACATTTCTATAAGAAACAATTCAATCCCAGTCACTTAATTTTCCATAAAAATAAAAAATCGCCAAAATAAGTTAGGATTCTGTAATGATCTGGACAACGTTCTACACACAATCTATGATTACTACATGTTTACTACCAATGATCTGTACCATCTTATGTTCTTTAAAAACTTAGGACTTTAAAAACATTTCTTGACATGTCCCATAAGGTTTGTACACAAAATGTACCGAGGACTTGGGTTCAGGTCCTCAGAGTTCCTGTTAGGTTATAAAGCCTTTGTTGCAAGTCCTCAGTCATCATTGAAAAACCTGTGCATGTACAATGTACATCACACACAAGTGTATGAACACCTTCAGTTGAGGACCTCCTGTTGTCCTCGTATTGTTAGTGACTTTTTGGGAAGTTCCCCATTGGTTTTGTACATGAGTTCTATCTGAGGACTTTCACCTAGTCAAAGACCCTATGTCCTCTTTATTTCATGAGTTGATACTGTCCAGCATTGGCTTTTTACGTGATTTCCAATAGAGGACCTTCACCCATGTGTGGACCCTAAAGACCCCCATTGGTTTTATACATGATTTCCAAATGTGGACCTACATGTACATGTACACCCAACCGGGAACCTTAATGCCCTCCCTTGTTCAAGAATGGAAAAAGTCCTATTGGTTTTGTACATGATCTGCAACTGAGGACTTTCACCCAATCGAGGACCCTATAGTTCAAGGTCACCTGGAAAAAACCTTCATTGGTTTTGTACATCTACCAACTGTGGACCTTGACCTTATAGGGGACCCTTGTTCAAGAGTTGGAAAAAGTCCACTATTGGTTTTGTACAATTTTGTATGATTTCCAACTGTGGACCTTCACCCATTTGTGGACCCTAATATCCCACATTGGTTTTGGACATGATTTCCAACCGTGGACCTTCCCTGAAATATTGACGGTATTAAATGTCCTCTCTTGTTCAGGAATGGAAAAAAAGTCCACTATTGGCTTTATACATGATTTCCAATTGTGGACCTTCACCAAACTGAGGACCCTATTGTTCAAGGTCACTTCACCCAAGTGCTATGTCCCACATGGGTGTCGAACATGAATTCCAACTGAGGACCTTCATCCAATTGCTTACAAACACACACGATTTTACAAGCACACACCTAAGAACAAAGCGTCATTAAAAGCCCAAGTCTACGTTAAACATACTCATACAGCAGTCCACTTTGATCTGGGCTCGCTGGATCGGCTGGGAAGGGTTGACCACGGGGATGACCACGGCGTCTACTAGCCGCTCTCTGATCTCGCAGGTCACTCCATTGATGATCTGTGACTCCTTGTAGAGGCAACGCTCCTCCAGAAACCACTGCTCTAGGTTGACCTCGGGAAACTAGACTCGGAGAACAAGGGAAATATGAACAGAAACCTTCAGTATTGGTTTTTGACCTAACATTGTGGAGACTTATTCGGCGACATCCATTTTCTGCTGTGGCACCAAGTTTGAAAGGTTTGCACAGACCAAGTAGTGTAACGGTTACACCGTGTAACAAGTTTCTATTCGATATTACTCAATTATTCGATATTATTATGATATCGATATCGCTGATAGCAAGTTGTTAATCATGTGGAAATGTCGAAATGTTCAATAATGAAGAATCATATCGAAAGTATCGAAAACACATAAGATTATCCTCAAAAGAAATCTCCCAATTGTGATTATACTTTGCGTTCATCGTTTGCTTTATGATGGAATAATATTCGGCGGCACCTTGTGCTTGAGACTCAAAATGAAAACATCGCAAAATGCCAAGCGGCATCACTTTGTGCTCTGCATTTGCAAAAATTTGCGGTCTTCCCTAATTTAAAAAAAAATATTTCGCACTCAGTATCCTGCTAGCAGAAAATATTGCTTGTCAAAAAAACATCTGAAGAAGAAAAACAAATTGTGTTAGAACCAATTACAATTGATATAAATCTCATTACAATTTGGGTGGTTCAAATGTAACCTGTTTTTTTGCTGAGCATATTTATTCTAAGTTTAGCAAATTTCTGTCCTGCATCACAAGCTTTAATCATTTGACACAAAAATAAAACAAGAAATCAAACAAAGTACAAGTACATGTCCACTTAGTCACACATTCATGATAATCAAACTGGAAACCTCTTGCGTTGTGAATTGTTACATGTTTAAGCGTCTTCTATTATTAAGCCTTGTTGCATTTTGTTTAAACAAGATAGCCACAAATTGAAGGACACACTTCAGAAAGACAGAGAGTACACATCCCGCTTTCAAGGCTCCATAAAATTTCAATCAGGCACTGAGCTTATGTCCACCAGGGAATCGGATTTTGCCAAAACAGACCACTCCATCAACCAAGACAGGCCAAATATCGTAATGAGAAGGTTCAACACAATAAACGTCCTTGTTCAAATTCCTGCGGTGTTGTTTGGCTCGGTTTTTATCAGAAGATGGATGGTGGACAATTGACGATATGTCCCCAGTGATCCCTTTAATAATCCTCCCACTCAGAGATCCACCTCCCAAGAGACATTTATGCACTCTCCGATAACCCTCTATTAAATTGGAGCGTCCTTTTCGATTCTTCACAGCGAATCTCGAGATGGCTTTGTCACTGTTTTTCCCCTGAAATTTGTGTCTTCTATGGTACATTTTCTCCATCGGGTGTTATTTTTTTGTAGAATAAGTTGACACCAATTGGATAAAGTGAGTCGGAAGTTGCAAACACGACTTTTGTGTCACAGGCACGTAAAAAGAAAAAAATGCAAAATGAAAATCAACAGGAACTGTCGACGTTTTCACCGACGTTTATGTTAAAGGTATATACCGCAGGATCATTTGCTTTTCATGCATTTTGTTTATTTCCAATTACATGTATAAAACCACTCAAAATCAAGAAGAGTGTTCAAAACTTAACCAGTTGAAGTTTCGGCACAGTGGATTTTTATACTTTTCGAGAAAATAGCGAAAAAGTGTGGACAACCTTAATAATCAGGAAACATGTTTTCGTCAATAGCACTCTTTATTCCAAAATTCACCATTTGGAATACTTCCATCACTGGTTGCCAACAGCGGCGCGCATCATAAAGCACAGCGGGGAGCCAAGAGCCAGAGGTTTTGAGATGACCTTTTGATCATCGTTTGACTGGAGGTGTTTGCGCATTGCTATTTAAGTGTGCAGGCATAATGTTACATCACAAATCCACCACTAGTCAACTGATGATTCTCGCCCGAACTTACTCTGTGAGACCCCCCCCCCCCCAAGAATGATTGCTGACTTTTGTTTAAACTCACCTGTGCTATTTGTACAAGAGTCCCGTTCACAGTCTCAGCTAGCACTATATTAGACCACGTCTCCACCACGGGACACACCTGCATGCTGAGCACCTCCCTCTTTCTCCGGGAGTGTCTCTTGCTCACCTCTTGGGACTCTCTGTCCCCCTCATCCGTACCCCCTTCCTCACCTGACCCACCGGGCTCATACACAAAGCCCGAGGGTCGTTTCTGGCCAACTCGTCGCCTATGACCAGAATTTGACTCGCTCGATGACGTCCTTTTTTTGCCTGTCCTACTCTGTACACTGCTGTACTGAGCTGAGGATGGCGGACTGTTTAAGAACTCTAACGCTTGCGCGATTTGCTGTTTAGAAGGCAGATTTGTTTGTTGGTGGCTGTAGAAATGCTCCTCCAGTGTCCTGGCGTCGTGAGAGTCCGAGTAAGGCTCCTTGCTGTTTTTGGACTTTTTATCGGTTATGCGGTTTACGTGTTTCGCATGGGGTCCTTTCCTGTGGGCGGATTTCTTGCGACTACTGTTGTGGTTGCTGTCCCCGGTTTTGGTCGGGACTTGCTGTAGTACTGTTGGGTCTGAATCTGTAGTTCTGTGGGGCTCAGGTTGTGAGTACTGAGCTTCTGAGGAGTCCCGGTCCTGGTCTGATACAAGGTTGTTGAGATCAAAAGAGTGCCCCATCTTTTCAAGCTCCTTGAGAATCTGCTCGACGTTCAGATGTTCAGCGTGGTCTTGGAGCTGATTAATATTCAAGGCGATTGGTTTATCCTTTTTGCTTGGCGTTTTGTGAGCAGCCTTCTTTCCACTCACTCTGTTGCTCGGAATTTGAGACGTCACGTCCGGCAAATGCGTCTCCTTTTTCTCAGATTGCTGAATCCGTTGCTTGTTGACGTAATCACGTATAAAGCTCTCAGCTTCATCCCAATTGGGCGTACCGACTACCTCGTCCTCTGGAAGAACTTCATCATGGACCTGGTTGTCTTTGAGATGGGCGTTTTTCTCGAGGAGCTGTTGCACCTGATCCACCGTGAGATGGATCTCGTTTGGCAGAGGCTCAGCGACAGGGTCTCCCTGAAAGCCTTGCTGATCCTTGGCCAACTGACTGACAACTCTCTGCCTGGCCAGGGGTAAGGTTTCTCGAGGGTGGAAGAAATCTTTATAGCGTAAGAGGATCAAGTCACGCTGGTGGTCCTCAAGCCGGACGAGAGTGGTGTGCTGGAGCTTCTCGTTCTCCAAGAGGATCTGCGGGAAGAGCTCTAAGATGTCTAGGAACTCTTGGCTGTTGAGCAGCTCCAGCTGCTGCTGGCTGCTCAGGTAGACGTCCGAGTCGCAGCTCAGCTGGTAAGGACAGAAGAAGCCGCAGAACTTGCGCCAGAAGGTTTCGCTGCGGGGCTTTGGTGTCGCGGCCGTCCGGCTCGGGAGTGGCTGGAGGAGGAACAGGAGGAGGATTACGAGGAACCGGGCGTTGTGATGGGGCATCTTGGGTTGCGGCAGAGTCGTCTCTGGATTATCTAGAAAAATTTATCAAAAACAGAAAAATAAAAAGATTACTCTTTCTTGTTATGCAGCCATAGTTTCCTCGAAAGGTGCCGTGGCTGGCAAGCCTGAAGAAATCTGTGGAGAGACAAGAAATGAAACTGCAAAGGTGTATGGTTACACCACTTAGCATGAAGTAATCTGATCGTTGCGGAAGTGGGTTGGGAATGGTTCCGTGTTTCAGCAGGCTATTCCGTCCCTCAACGGGACTCAGCCGACAACTAAAAATAAGGCACACTAGATTGAGCAGGAAACTCCGGTTGGACTCTGTTGGATTTAGCAGGGTAGTCCTGAGGAACTACTAGGGAGTAAGGGTTAATTACTGTTTCAACTCACTACCGACGCACTCACATTGCATTACAGTCACATCCGCTTAGCGTTGATAAAGCTGAAATAGATCTAGTTGAAATTGACATTTGTAGAACAGTCGGCCGAAAAAAAAGATGCTTCTCTGTTGACAGGCAGAACGCAAGTGGTTCACAGAAGTGGAAACATGGGGTTATATAAACTTTCTTAATGGAGAGGGAAAAAACAAATCGACCAAATCATCCCAGGATCAATGGAAGCAGAACTCCGACTGAAATAGAACTCTCACATTGATTTATGTGGGTTGGAGGAAGTTAAACTGTCTTTATTTTGGAATGAGTGCCAGCGTCACTCAACAAAATTAAATTGCAAGTGATTGTCACCTTTAAGGTGATGGTAATTCCATTCTGACACTCCGTGCACTATTAATAACATATCCAAAATTGATCCAGTGGGCAGGGCGTTTCAGGGTACGTCACCGAAAAACGGCGGACTATTTCAGATTGCCAGCCCCCTCCTTTTCACGTGTACGGTTTCACTTTAATTAAGAATGTCACAACAAAAAGACCCTTTTCTTTTCTTCGCTGATTGTTATTTAATCACACTTTTAGAGGAAGTCAGGAAGTCAGAGACACAAAGGCCACAAAAATATTTCTTTAGCCTTTTATCAGCATAAAAAAACATAAAAAAGGAATACAAATTATTCCTCTGCTCAAAGATCTCCTTGAATATAACATTTACAATTCTGCCAGATGAAAAAAATTGAAAAGCTTTTTAGGATAGCTGGATATTTTTTTTAAGAGAGAAAAAAAAAAAAATAGAAAAATTGCCAAATTGGCAGTTTCAAGTTTCACGTCGATAGAATCGCTTTTGGGAGCATTTATTGGTGACCTTTCTGTCCCGAAGTGTTAAAATGGCATTTTAGACCAGGAGGCTCCAACAAAAGAAATTAAGTGACTGTTATTTACCCCACAAAGGGCAATATTGCGGGCCTGGGGTATATTGTTCAGCTATTCAATGGGAACAAAGTTATGACCCAAATGCCCTTTTAATCCATCTCCCAGACCATATCCAGTTAATCGGATAATGAAAGTACACATTTCTCCTATTTTGCATCTTGACGTCTTAACACAACATTGTATATCAGGACAAGCTATTTAGACCCCAAATTTGTTTTAGCTAATTCTTATCTCTTGTGCACTGATTCAAAGCAAATGTCAAATGGCTATTCTTAGCAAATGAAACACACAAAAAACTCAAAAACCACATTAATTAAAATGTCTTCAATATGACTTTTTGGCAGAGACAATCTTCAATCTTATTGCAAAATCTGAACCTTAGGACAAGCTATTCGAATCACCAGTATCTTTTTAAAGGGAATATACATCATTTGCTTTTGCTGTAATTTTCAGAAATGGATGGAATTGGGGGGTTGGAAATATATAGCAAATATAGTTACACTGACTTTTTTGAGGTTTTGGGTTCGAAAATGCTATAAAAACCAAGAAAAACAATCATTTTCCTGTAGTCTGATTCCCTGACTCCATATAAGAAGAAACAGAGCAGTTTACATACATTGGGGAATTGTAAGGTCAGGGAACCAGTACGCTGGCTTGTACCCGTTCATAGGTGTGTAATCGATTGCAAACAAGTGCGATGGTCAATTGGGGCCAGTATTTGAAAAAAAGCCAGTTTTTTCCAACGCTGGTCGGCCGACCAGCATTGGAAATTGATACAAAAATACCACTTTTCTTGAAAATGACAGTATACCAGGTGCCATGATTTTACAGGATGCTATACACTGTCATTCACTAACAGTCCAGCAAGGTATTTCAAAATGATTTGGTAGTTTTATTTTTTGATGTTTGCAAATGTTGTATTTTCCCTTTAAGCCCACTCTAATAAAAATATTAATCTTTGGGCTTCAATGTTGTAACCCTCCTTTTGTTTGATCAGTCACAGACAGTCAAAAATTCAATCCAGTTCCCCTGCCATGCCTTTTACACAGGCTAGTCATCAACAGTCAGATCATATTCTTGCAGGCACTGTGACAGTCAAATTCCATCAACAGATAAAAGCAGGTGACTGGTAGGCACAGCTGGCTTATCAATCTCCTACAGTCAAAGCATAGCTGTATCTGGCTTCTAACAATCACAGCCAGTCAATCCTGCTTTATGAAGGCAGGGAGCACTCAACTGTTAAAAACAGTCACTTGATTTATTTGGACTGCTGGGCTGGCCTTGTTGAAATTTGCCAGCCAGAGCGGCAGGAGGGAGAAACAGTTGAGTAACTTGCTTAGCAAATGAAAAAAAATCAAACCAGAAAAAAATATCCAGAAAAAAATCTTTAAAATAAATACTTTTGTTGTTGTTATGAAACACAATTTGAACTGTGGTCGGAAACGGCGATCTTTCCAGACCCTGGCTATGCGTGGGTGGTGTTTGTGTAACACGACATCGCAACAATATGTGTTACGATGAGTGATACTCTGTAAATTGAATTTCCCACTTTATTTTTTTTGTCAAGGCCTCAAGGGAAATGATCACATTTCTTATTGGGAAGGAAAAAACCTGCTTTTTGTCAGTGTACTCTAGATATTGTCCAAATTTGTCACTGTGGATGGATGTGTCCAACAGGTTTTTCTCAAGAATTTGAAAAAAAACACCCAAAACACAGAGTTCTTACGTAGTCCATTACCTAGAGATTGGGGGCAGTAAAATAATAAATTTATCCAAAACTGTTTTTGACACAACCTATTGATCCGAAATCAAATATATCATCACTTCAGTTTTGACAATCATAACGCAAAACTCAATAAAAATCCTTCTCAGAAAATTCACTGTGTGTCCCAAAAGGGTCGCTTGTTAGTGCCAATTACACAGTTGTACAAAACAAATGTGGCCATTGACGCAAGTTACAGAGGTCTTGACTTGTACCGTGCTATTCATAAAAAAAAATTCCGAAATCAAGTTTCAGTTGATCCGAACTGTATAATTCTATAAAATGACCATGAAGAGATTTTTTTTGCTGGTCGCTATGGGCAAGCCTGTAGTCTCCTTCGCAGCTGACTTTTCCTCACTAATACCAACTGCCACTTGTGAATTAGACTTGCACAAGTCTCACTGTGGTCCAAAAGTTTGAAATAGTTACGCCAACGAACGGGCTAAATCTGGCATAAAGACCGGTTCATACTCGGTGAGAAAGCGAATGTGAATGCGAATTTGTGACGTCAGGGCAGCTTTTTGCACTGTAGATTCGCAAAAGTTTAATGCAAATTTCAACTCCAGTGAATTGCGTAGGGAACGCTTAATGAAGTCAAATCCCATTGCATTTTTATTTGCATGAAGTATGAATTGGCCTTAAAGCTATAGTCCATCATTTGCAGCCATCCGAAAAAGTAACTGGCGTATTATTGTTGAAAAACATACTTGGTTGAAAGATAGTAAGTGGACTAAACTCCCTGTGAAATTAATCTTTCTGGCAAGCTATCATTTTGAAGTAATCAATGAAAGAAGGCCTTTCCAAAGGTGCGTCTTAAGACGCACCGTAGGAAAATTTAAATTAGTAGTTCGTTTTGTTATTCGGCGCAGCGCCAAGGGCGGATCCAGGGGGGGGCCAAAGGGGGCCATGGCCCCCCCCAAAAACGAAACCAATTTTTTTTTTTTTTATGTGACATCGCAATAAAGGCAGGCAATGAGTACACCACCATCTTTTTCTCAAAAACACATTGGTTAAAGTGGTCAGAAATTGCCTCAGATCGCACCACAGAGCATCTAGAATCCAAAAATTTTTCGGGGCCCTTAAGCGGGCCCCGAACCCCACGCCGTAATTTTTTTTACCCACTTTTTTGGGGGACCAAAATTTTTTTTGGCCCCCCAAAAATTGTGTTCTGGATCCGCCCTTGCGCAGCGCTCGCAAGCATTGGCACGACGCACAGGCGCGCGCGGTTGCTATAATTCGTCGGATCAGTGCGCGACATCGCGTATTGCTGCAATTCAAAACAATTCAAAACATGATTCAGCAGCTTTTGATTTGAAATTGAGATCCTAGAATGCTGTTTTTCTCGGAATATACAGCTGAAGCTGAGCTGAAACTTCATCAGGTTAGTTGTTCAGTATCCTTCATTAGATTTTGAACACTTTTGTCGCTTCAAACGAACAAAATGCACAAATTACAAATGATGGACTATAGCTTTAAGGCTGTATGAGACAGGCATGCAACTTTTCCTCGGATCCGCTGATTTCCTGGTTTTTTAATTTCTCATGAATGCCGTTACAAATTGAAAAACACTGTACAAACTCTAGTTTGTTTTGGGGTTTCATTGTATTTGCTACATTCCCAGTTGCATGCCTGATGAGGAGACTTCCAGTAAATAGCCACTCTGAATCAATTGAAAATAATTACACGCGCACTGGTTTCCAGACAGCTGATGTCAGGATTACTAGTTCCATATTAAGGGATCGGGTACTCGTACCCAACTTAACAAATTACCAAAGACAGTGACAAAGAAAGGTTTTGCATGAGGTTTGACATGAGACCGATGATGCTTGCAAATGTTGCAGTTTAGGCCCCCCCCCCCCCCCAAAAGGCTTCAGTTTCTGGTCTGCATGCGCGTCGCCATAGCCATGCACGTTGGCAAAATTAAACATTCTTTTTTTCAATGTAAGATGATGTCTCAAAACTGCCAAACTCACTGGTTTGACTGGAATCCTGCTGCTGCACAACTTTAACGTGTTTTTAGATGGGGTTACGATCGAGTATAAGCTTTATGTGGCCTCTCTGGGTTCCCATACATTGTGCACTGAATTTAGTTGGGCACCATTTGCAGTCATCAGCCGACATTTGAAGAGCATCGCCACACCTTTTGAGGCAAGCTCCACACCAGAAACCGAAGACTTTTTTTGGGGGGGGGGGGCCTTAGAATGTTAAAGCCCTTCAGACAACTTTCAGGATTTGAATTTTAGGGTGGGTTTCTTCTACAGGTACTGGGTACTCGTGTTTTACTTCAATAGATACCATGGTTCCCACACTACCCATAAATTTATGCACACCACCAACTTGCCTGGTTTTTCAAATCATTTCAAGCTGGAGATATGAACTTTAATTCTAGGCTAATGAGTTCCCGAGATCAAGTGCCCGACAGTCCGGTAAAATGTCCAATTCATCAATGTCTCGCCCCCACAATGCATCCCTCATTGTTTCGCTGCCATTTACATCGATTCCTTCTCCTTATCCAAGTTGAAGTCACTGAAGAGTGGACAGAAAGCTATGAATATAAATTGGGTTTATCACTGTGGGTTATGGATGAATTTAGGAGAGAGACTTTTAAACAGTTAAACGCTGAAACGATTTTCATCAATCAAATAGCGACGTGCATTTACGGGCAGTACAGGATTCGGGTGACCTACATGTACATATGGAAGTAAAACATGGGTACCTGTACATGGGCGGATCCAGGAATTTTTGCAGCCTGGGGGGAGGGTTTCATCATCAATTGCTGAAATGTAGACAGGTTTTTCTCTTCGGACACTGGGCTGGGGGGGGGGGGGGGTGGCTGGGCTCGTACCATACTTCCAATGGGAGCGCTGTTCAAATCTGACGATCGTGAACACTACATTACAGAATAGTGTACAAATACCACGCATCCCAGCTTGCTCAGTCCGAATGTTATATACAGGCAGACATTATTAATTGTACACATGCCATAATTTTTTTGGGGTGTCATAGCATGGGGGGGGGGGGGAGTTTTACATTATTTTTAATATATTTCTATGCAAAAACAAAATTTGAGTCTAAGCTGTTTTTGTTTTTTTGGGACCCGAAACCCCCCCCCCCCTCCCTGGATCCGCGCCTGCCGTTAAAGAAACCCAGCCCCAAAATTCAAATCCCGCAAGTTGTCTGAACGGCAATATTGGCTCAGGACAGACTTTACTCCTTTTTTTAATACCACTTTGATTGAAATCGAGTCGGACCTTGATATCTCATCTCGGCCCTAGTCGTGAGATCTCATCCGAGTTCTTAGCAACAACAAAAATTGTTCTTGGAATTTGTCATCGATTTGACTCTTTGCATGCTCAATGAAATGAAAGGGCAACAGATGTTTGATGAATGAAACGAAATTGGTCAACTACTTTGATAACAAGATGCAACCTTCGATCTTTGTTAATAATTCCTTTGAAGGGACATATGGTGGGCAGTTCAATGAAAATGACAGGGCCCTAAAAAGAGAAGAAGTAACAAACAAAGATTAGGCTTCATTGATGTGCATTGTTTGTCCAGTTCCTGTTTGTTAGAGAGAAGAAAAAGCCTTGCATCGTTGAAAGGGTTGCTTTGTTTGTCATTAACCGTTGCTAGGCTTCGGGAAGTACTTTAATTATCCTTATGTGTACCGTATCAGATTAATTAGTGAGCTCAAGGCAGTGTTTCTCATGTGATCAAATGTGCGTCATAGTGTTATTTAATACAGTGGCATTCAAAGTGATAAGAGGCTTGAAATCAAAGTAGACGTCGTTTTTACAGTGTTTATCTTGTCTCTATCAATAACTTATAATATGACTATTTCTTTTTCATTAAAGACAAAGGCACTGAATTACAAACTTTTAGGAAAATAGGTGAATTCCTTGTAACCATTGTTAATGACACTGTCGAGTTAATAAAGGTAATATTTGTGTACAATATTTGCTTTTGCCGTAATTTTCAGAAATGGACGGATTCGGGGGTGAGTATGTTATAGCAGATATTGTTACACCGACCTGTTAAAAGTTTTGTCTTAAAAGATGCTGGAAAAACAAAACAAAACTTCTATTCTTAGAGTTTCTTGTAGTCTGGTCCCCTGACACTACTTCAGACGAAATGATGTCATGCTGAACTTTGCCAGGTCAGGGAACCAGACTACTGGTAGCTGTTCTTGCACCCGTTCCTGGATGTGTATTTGATTGCAAAATCAAATGTGGACTAACTAAAGTTGTTAAATTCGGGACTGTATAAATTGTGTTTTTTTTTAAGTCAGTTTTTTCCCAATGATGGTCGGCTGACCATCGTTGGAAATTGACACAAAACTTCCACTTTTCTTGAAAATTACAGCACACCAGATGCCATGATCTAACAGCATGCTTGAGGCTATTATCCACTTATTTCATAATAATTTGGTAGAATTGTTTCTTAATATTTTCAAATATGTACATAAAAAAAACTACCTTTAACAAACACCTAAAATGACCTTCTCAATCACAAATAAGATGCGCGCATAATTGGTTATCCCCCCCCCCTCCCCACATTATACAGTATACAATGTTATGATTGATCAATCTAATTAAAAACAGGTGTTAGGCCAAAAAATAAATACATCTGCTTCCAATTACATGGCATTTGAAAATAGGGTAGGTAGGTAGGGAATTTGTTTTTTTCCCCTTTTTTGTGTAGGATCATATGGAGGTGTCTGCGTGTAGTGAAGGGTAAAAGGTAGTAATTGATGGTTTTCAGGGTTTTTTCTTCTAATTTTCCCTCCCAAAAATTTAAGGTAGGGGCTGTCAAAATAGGGTAGGTAGGGTAACAGGAAGCAGAACTATTGTTTTTTAGTTGGCCTTAATAATATACACTACATGTTTCTAACTTGCAAATTATAGGAAGTCTACAATTACATGTTTTGTAATGGCTTTCTGATGTATCAATAAAGAACTGGTGAAATTGTAACTTATCTTTAGAATCGAGATAGACATTCTGCCAGATCCAGTTTGATTTCTGGCTCTGAGTTCTTCCTTTTTGTCTTTGAATGCTGTTATAGCAAACAGCATTAGGCCAAAAAAAAGTCTCCGGTTTCTGGTATGCGCGTGCTTCGCTGTAGCCATGCACATCGGCAAAATTGAAAAGGTTTTTTTTCATAAAAAGATGATGTCTCAAAACCACCAAACTCATTGGTTTGACTGGAATCCTGTTGCTGCACAATTTTAACGTGTTTTAGATGGGGTTACAATCGAGAATAAGCTTTATGTGGCCCCTCTGGACTCCCATACATTGTATATTTGTACTAAGTTTAGTCGGGCACCATTTGCAGTCATCAGCCGACATTTGAAGGAAAAAAAGGGGAAAAAAAAATTTTTTAAAAAAAAGCCGCGTCGCCTCACGATTTTTTGGGCAAGCTCCATACCAGAAACCGGAGACTTCTTTTTGGGCCTTATGACACTTTCTGGCTATGACAAACATCTATAATTGCCTTATTTGTTATAAAAAAAACATATATTGTTCTATCAACCACTGTATGAAAAATACTTTTGGGGGGAAGGGTGAAAGGTACTTCCGATTAGTCCGGCCAACCCCCTTTCCCCCCCCCTCCCCCCCCCCCCCAGCCATGCATAACTGAGCCCTGCATTATGCTCGATATCATCCGCACTGCTTCTGAATGTCTTCGGCACTGCCTCAACCCATTAACAGTGGTTGTTGGAGGATTTTGAAGGATTGAGGCAATGGTCACCCCTCCACTGAAAAACTTCAAGAAGTAACGGATAGTTTTGGAAGAATGAGGCTGAATCCAATTTTTACATGGTGGCAATTGGAGGATTTTGCAGGATTGAGGATGGTTCCTAGCCAAAAGGGCCTAGGGGGTTAGGGATTAACTAACGTAGCAGTACTCCCTAGCATGATTTACTAGGATTCTGGAGGTGTGCCAACCCAATGTAAAAGACTGTCAGTTTAGGGGTACTGTACCCATCCTGACAGATTCCAACAAAACATGCCGTTGGGGTTTGATGGGTTGAGTTTTGTTAGGGTTAAGGCAACAACTTTCCAGCTTTCTTGCCAAGCACTGATTCATCTTGTTTGACAAAGTTCATGCTTTGAATAGTGGTAAAAGGGCTAAAAAAAACAATCTTACTTTCATGAACATCTCCCCAACTAACACTGCTGCCCACCACTTTAATCTCATCAATGCACCATCACCCTCCCACACACACGAATCAAATTCTATATTCCACTCAAATGATTACAATCATCCAGTGTGTCAATGCACCGACTGTCAAACCCCAGAGGCATTTTAAAAAAATTGGTAAAAGAATTTTTCCCCGCCCCCACAAAATTGGTTCTAGTATCAGCCACCACTCATATAAATGTCTTTCTTACCAGATTAAATAAAACATCTTGGCTTTGTAATGTAAAGGGTATTTGTTCTGTGGGTGTAATTATAGGTACAAACTGAGATGATTAAAAACCACTTTAAGTTCTTAATTAAGGATGCCTTCTTATCCAATATATTACGTCATTTCGCTTGACGTGTTGAACACCCACGTTCACTTAAAGCCCTGTTTCGTTTAGCCTACCGGTAGGTAACAGTAATCCAATATGCAAATTTGCCCCGTCCACTTCACCAGATTAATGTGCTACCCAGTTGTCTTGTAATTACCTCATGAGAGAGCCGTAAGATACCACAACTATCATTCAAACCTTTAAACCTCCTACTGTTTGAACACATGTTTGTTCCGTAAATGTGGGGACTACGCGCGTGTTGTCCCATGTTATTATGGGGACCGAAGACGCTATGGGAGAGTAGAAAGTCCCCATAAGTTGGTCCTTATGAATTTCCCTAACAATAAAATAATTCGCCATAATACGTTGACGGCCCACCGCACATTCACACCCCATCCATACCCCCATCCACACCCCACCCACACCCCACCCACTCCCCAACCACTCCCAACCTGCAACCTCATCCACACCCCCATCCACACCCCATCCACACCCCATCCACACCCCCATCCACACCCCCATCCACACCCCCATCCACACCCCCATCCACACCCCATGCACCCACTCCCTAACCTGCAACCTCATTCACACCCCCTTCCACACCCATCCACATCCTCATCCACATCCTCATCCACACCCCATCCACACCCCCATCCACACCCCCATCCACACCCGATGCACCCACTCCCTAACCTGCAACCTCATTCACACACCCTTCCACACCCATCCACACCCCCATCCACACCCCCATCCACACAAACCCCCTCAAGTGTGTATTTGCCTCTAATCGGTGACCCCTATTGTCCCTCTTTTGGTTGTACTTAAACTTTTTAGGAATACCTCCCATATGTGTTGTACACAAATCCAAATTGGGGACCTCTCGGAAATTGGGGACCCTATTGCTCTCTATTGTTCAACGTCCCCTATTGAACGCAGAAACAAACCCCTACCCCCAGCACCCTTGCACCAATTTACTGCCCGCTATCTTGTAATTACCGCATGATATAACCGTAACCCTTCTACTTACCACACATGAACCCTTCCCCCCATATCTTGTAATCACCACATCAGGTAATCACAGCCCTATCATAAACACTCCCCGTCCCCTACTCCCTCCCCCCAGCAAATCACCCCTCAGCTTTGCAACACCCTCCTTCTAGCCAGAACCTAATTATAAAAACCTATTGTTCTCGCTTATTACCCCTGATTGATTTGATTGATTTCCTTTTGTCCGACCGAACAAAGCGCTGGGGTCAACCCCAAGGTTCGTCCACACTTTTATGAATGGCGAATATCGACGGAAGGTCTTTAAATAGGAGGGCTTATACATGTAAGCATTGAATTGGTGGCTTTTTTCAGTATTTTAAGAACAAATATCCCGGTATGATGTACGTTAGGTTAAGGATATTTTTATTTTTAAAAACAAACAAATATTGTAGCCAACAGATGGGTATTATTGCTAACTACACAACTTGCATACTGTGTGTTCTCATGATACAAAATGTAATATAGTTAAAAAGCTAGAATACTTTTCTTTTTCTGCAGTAAAATTCAAATTAAATTGAGGAACTTAAGTGTTTCTGATAATGAATGTACTTTTTTTTGCTAGGATTGAAAAGTCAGGACTCTCTTATCTTTTTCAAAATTTGCCTCATTTGGGAAATGAAGGTTTTTTTCCCTAAAAATGCGATATACGCCATTTTGTTCCCGTTTAGAATCCTGCTCTCTCCTGGCTGACCTTAGTCAATTTCGACGCCTGTTATATACTTAAACACAACTTAAGAATCCAATAGAGCAAAAAATGAGGTTTAGAAACAGCTGTTTTACCGTTTTTAGTCTTTAAAGTTTCATAATTGTGCAGAATTTCCACTGTTTTCAAGTGGACATGTCGCATTTTGGAAAAAAACTTTTCAAATATTTTTGGCAGTGCTTTGAAAAACTTCCGACACTCATTTTGAAGACTTTGTATTCAGCTTCTGTCGATAGAAGTGAAGCCCATTGTACGGACATTTGGAAAAGAAATATCCCGTATTCGTATCTTTGCAAATTTTTTTTTTTGTATACGCACAGCGAAGGAACATATCCAATCATTTCAAGAGGTACTCAACGATAATCTTCGCCACCTGAGCCTTAAGCCTCCTCATATTTATTTGTTTCCCTCCATTTTTTCCGTCCCGTCTCTCCCGTTTTCCCACTTCCCTCTCGCGCCGGGAATTTCCACCAACCTTATCAGGGGCAGAAGGCGTAAGCCCCGTCCATTGTGGCTTGATTTTTTTTGTTGGGGGGGGGGGGAGATGTCTTATTGCTTCGTCTCCCAACAATTGATCCTAGCACACTGAGGATTTGTCCCGCTAGCAATCAGCCGAAAAATGAATTTGCGATCTGTAAAGGGAGTCTTAACGACATCAGGACTACACAGACGAGCTTTACACAGCCAAGTCCGGTCACATGAACATCTAATCAAATGTCACACCTTATGGGAACCGAGGAGTTTTGAAATGAAATTCTCCAAGAACCCATTTCCCTGCCCTGCCCTTTTCTTGTTTGCTGTGTTGACTTGACTTTCCTCGGGCTGTTTTCCTGTGGGTTTTTCCCCCCATGGATGGTGTCGAACCCCTGGTGAGTCTGGGCTTTCTTGGCATATTTCCCTTAGTGTGCGTTCTCTGACTTGTTTCTCCTTCCTGCCCCCACCTCCCACCCCCCACCCCTCCCTTCCAAATATGGAAGTTTCAATTATGGAAACAAATTTAAAGGCATACATCATTTGCATTTCTCCCAGTAACCTACCGAATTATTATCAAAAAGCTTACTTGGATTAAAGATCGTACTGGTACTAAACACCCCGTGAAATGATTCCGTCTGGCTTGCTGCCATTGAGAAGAAATCAAGTAACCTGGGTGATTTCCGACTGATTTGGGGAATAAAGAGTACGATATTGATGAAATCATATCTTGTATTAAATCAAAAGGTTGTGCACATGGTTTTTCACTGTTTTCTCAAAAAAGTGCAATATCCACTGAGCTGAAACTCCAACAGGTTAGGTTGGGAACATTCTTGTTTGGACTTTGAGTGGTGCTATTTTGGAAAACGAATAAAATGCAAGCAAGAAAGACTTTGTTTTTAGACAGCTAAACTTTGTGTTAAATTTCCATTGACTGAACTCTGGAGGCATTTCCGAATGACTGCAACTTTCAATATTCTGTTTAAGGCCCTGCTAATTGCTTCATGCGTGGAACTTTACATGTACACAATTTTGGAATCTTTGCGGTGATTAGGTTCGACAGCGCAACTAAGAAGAATAATCAGACCATAGCACTCCACAAGATGCAAAAGAAATCAATAAGACATCAACCCACAACTAACAAAGCATCTTTGCAGGAAAGGTTGTGACCAGGATAATTCATTTCAGAGCTTAACCCCCCCCCCTCCCACGCTCGGACTTAACGACTATCATGTCTGTGTTTCTGCTCATGAGCACTCTAATGCGATTTTATCATTAGGCAACGCCCTGATGAGTTTGATGCACCAACAGCAGCCCATAACACTAATGCGAAGCGCTTCGGTTCACCCAACACGCTAAAATCCCATCACGTACATTGTACCGGTCGACATACATGCTTCGGTCGTTTCGGTCGGGCGCGGAACAAAATAGAAAAATCGTTCGGTTTATGTCCATGATTTATGCAGTGTTACATGTACAGTTACAGGGTGAATCAAAAAGTATTAGTGACCGAGTGATTAAAAAAATATTACAACATATTAGACTTGCTCCATTTAATAAAAAGAGTAGAGGAATAAAGTATGTGTTATTGATTAAGTAAATGTGTCAATTTCACATAATTTGCCAACTCTATTGACAAGTTATTTCTATTTTAATAGAAATACCACAAAATTGAACCAATGCACATTGATGAATACACGTTACATACAACGACCGAAACTTTGCAAAGGAAAACAGACAAAAATCATCATTTTCATTTCAAAAAACAAAAAGCTGCTACTCATCTCGTTCGATTCTTTCCGACTCACCCTGTACACATCAAATAGTCTATATCTCTGCTCTATCATCAAAAGAAACCGGATAACTTGATTTCAGGACCATCTGGATAAGTTGTCGTCCGCTGACATTTTCAAAATGCATCAAATAAAATAGTTTCCAAATAAAAATAGACATTGCATAAAAACAGATGTCAAATATAAAACAATTATTGAAGAACAAATTCAGAATAGTTTACCATCAGGCAGTAAACCAGTTGAGAATTAAATCCTGTTTCTGACTTAAACCCGTTTAGAAAATTAAACCAGTTATCAAATAATTTGTCTTGACTATAAACAGACATGTCATAAACACAGCTGCCATAGAGCAAACAATTTATTTCTGTAGAACAAGCAGAGTAGTTACCCATAGTTATGGTAGTACCCCAGTTTTAAGAAATTAATCCTGTTTCTTTCTTGAACCAGTTGGTGACTTGACCCAGTTACTGAATTAACCAGTCACCACATAATGTGCCAAATATAAATAGATATTGCATAAAAACAGATGCCAAATAACAAACGCTTACTGGAGAACAAATTCAGAGCATTTACTGCTATATTGATAGTTACCCATTTAGTGCAGACTTTAATCCTGTTTCTGACTTAATGTTAAACCAGTTAGTGACTTAAACCAGTTACCGAATTAAACCAGTTACAAAAGTAACCAGCTTCTATTAACAGAAACAGTTACCGATTATGTAGAATGCCTAGAATATATCCTGGCTAATCGCATTCAGTTTGTCTAGGGTAGTTTCTTAACAAGGTTATTAAACTACACGTTTCCAATGATTAGTCGAATTTCTTGTGTAAAGGCCGAATTCGTACTTGATTCAAATTTGATTTACTTGACTCAAGATGTATTATGAAAACTTCGGTTACGGAGAAAGCACCCTCACACTACAGTGATTAGAGTCACTTGAAAGACAAAGAAGTGGTCAAATTTTTTGTTGCTAAGTTGAGAAGGATAAAAGGTTACATTAGGTCCTTCGCTTCCCACGAAGTATGATAGTCTAGCAGGCCTACAGGCGCAACTCATGGGGGAAAACAGTGACATGTTCCCACGAAACTTCAGGACAAGTTGGGGATAAAGTGAAACCAGGGTTTTATCACAGTTTCTATCCGTTCGGGTCTCGGATGACGATATGTTGTTTTGTTTATCCCCAGGTCTTATCTCAAGGGAGAGGATTAAAGCTTGAAATCCAAAAAAAATAATCAAAAATGAGAAAAACAGGTTTTGGGGTATAAACTTAAAACACATGTGATCAATGTGGGCGGTGGGTAGCCGTGTTAGTCACTAACAAGAATAAAAGTTTGCATTTAAGCTTTCATAGCTACTACAACAAATTGTAATGTACATGTACATTGTAAGCACACTTTGAAGGCAGATATTGTTCGAACACTTTTCAAATGAAACAATGGACAAATATGTAAGGTTCAAAGTTGTGTGAATATTTGAAAAATGGATGATTCCCCTGGAAAATCACTTTAGTGAAACTTCCCTCACAATTTGTAAGGGAGGCAAGGGGCGATTTCTTCAAAAATCATTGGCCTTAATTGACCAAACAATGAACCACATTTGGAAAACTTTATGTTATAAATGCACCATTTTATGGTGATAAGTCGTGTAAAATGTTCAGTTGTCAGAAAAAGGAATTGGGACCTTGTTCACTAATAAACATTTGGGGATTATTCATAAGGTTTCTAAAGTTAAACAACTTTAGAGCTCAATATACACATTCACTCAAATTCACATAAATTCATGGTAAGCTTTGACTTGGGGGGAGTGTGGCCTATTGGTTAGGGTTCGTGACTCATGATCAGAGGGTCAGGGGTTCATATACAGCTGATTGTCATATGTTGTGTCCTTGGGCAAGCCACTTCACCCCACTTGCCTCTCTCCACCCAGTACCGGCATTAGCTGGGGCCGAGTAACCTGCGATGGACTAGCAGCCAATAACTCAAACTTGTAAAGTTATATTTCAATGAGTAAACATTGGTTTATTTTTTCAGTCGATGTCGCATCCAAAAGTGAATAATCTTTGTATTGCTAGACAAAACAGCAATTTAGAAAAGGAAATTGTTTTGGGATGAAACTCGAAATTGGCACGGAGAACACAACTTAAACCTTCACAGATCACAATTATGTACGGTCCCTTTAAAAATAAAAGAGTATATTTAGCAGAGCGACTGGTGTGTGTACATGTATGTATAAACTATTGCCGACTGCGGTAAAGCATGGCCGCTGAGTTGGGCCGATGCATGTAATGCGAGCGAGCTTTCCTGGAATGATAATTGCGGGAAGCATGCTGGGCCAGGCATCTCGCATATAATATACCGAGCTAGATATGAATATTTGGAAGACCAGTACCTCAGCACTGAATACTTCATGCACTCCGGCGATATTGCTGCGAAAATCACTGCACAACAAAATTTTTACAGAGCGTTCGAGAACCCTACTCCAAGGGAAGAAGCAGCCAGTGTTACTTTACATAGGGCTTGATACGCTTTTAAAGTTTCAGGCTGCGCGCTTGGTTTCTTGCAAAATTAGAGATTTTAGAGGCTTCTGAAAGATTCTTGGGAAAGGTGTCAGTGTCTTGGGTACTGACCTTCACTGACATAATTGAATTTATGAGAAACTCAGTGCTGGGCTGAGATGAAGAAAAAATTCAAAACATTTTTTTTCTTGCAAGTTCTTGATAATAGCACTGTGTTTCGTTTCTTCTTACGAAATTACGTTGGTGTTAAATCTAACACTTGGTTTCACGGCAAAACCAGACATGAGTTGACATCTTTCTGAAAGTACCCTGGTATCTAAATTAGAAACACTGAATAGTGCAGGTTTGATTAAACGAGAAAATCCTTGTTCAAATTTAAGACCAGAGTTGTAACAAACACCCTGTGGAATTATTCCAACTGAAATGGTATTATTTGGAAGAAAACAATCATTGAGTTTGGTTTAAGAAACTACAGACTGTACATTTTTTTTTTACGTTAGCAACAGAATCAAGTAATGAGACCCCAAAAATTATGTTTTCTCTGATTTCTCAAAATCTATCCATTGAGCTAAAACTTAAAACAAGTTTTATGCACCCTTAAGATTTTGAGCAATGTTGTTGCTTCCAACACAAACAGTGAAGTTATATAAATTATTTGTCACTGGCTTCTAATGTACTTTTCTAAATCCTGCAAAAATTCTTCAAAAACCTCGTAAATGTTGAAGGTCTATGAACAATTTGAATGCAAGTTTAAGTTTTCAAACATTTCAAGTTTTATACTTCTTTTATCATAGTCTATTAAGTAATGAATCCGGACAAATACTGTAAACATATGTTTGTGTCAAACCTGGCTCGTGTTTCCAGAAATCTCGAAACAAACTTTTCACCCACGGAAATGCTGGCGATCTCCAACCTGTTTTCAGTTGTTTTTCGGACTTCATTTCATGCTCAAGGGTCACGCATACCGGTGCACGCATTTCTACCTCTGTGTCATTCTCCCTGATAGTCAGACAGATGAACTTGTTATATAAAGTCGTCATCTGTTCAGAAGCTGGATAGATATGTCGCCGGCATGATCATGCTCGTCCGAACCGTTTTTGGGACTGGGATCAAGTTGGTGGGCCCCTAATTCAATTGGTTGGGGTCCAGCCAGGCTCCCGGTTTACCCCACGGTGGGGTGTTTATCATAACTGGCCTGGATAATAATACCAACGACTGTGCGGAATGTGTATATAGAGATGGCTCTGCTATGCTTAGCATGAGGACAGCGTAGCTTCGCTGTCTCTGTTGACTTCTACTCTCTGGTAACTACAGCAATTAGTGTTTCAAAACACACATTAAAGTTGCGTTCCGGTGCTCTCCAACACATTTGTTATGTTTTTGACTGTTAATACATTTTCAACTTGTATGTTTTATTCCAACCAAAAATCTCCATTTCCCCTTTTTTGGGCGACGTCTGTTGGCCTAACCCTCTAAAAAAAAATTGTTTTGTTCTGTGCACAAGCAGATCCGCTTTGCAAGCAGACTGGCTCCGGGTCTGTGTATTATCAATACTGATTGTGGGGCAGGATCCAGCCTACCTATTGTCTGGCAGCCAACAATTTAAAATTTGAAAGTAAAAATTCAATACCGCTGTTTCATTCAAAAGTGTATAACTTTTGTGATGTTAGAAAAATAGCCAATTAGAAAAGGAATGTTTTGTTTTCGGAATAAAATGCCAACATTTCATTCATTCAAAATCCAGTGTAAGAGACAGAAATTCAACTTGACAGTTGAAATTTCAGTTCTTTTGGCGAAACCACACTCAAGAACGCAGGGGCAGTATTGCTCCAATATTAGGACGAAGAGCTAAATTCTTCCCAAATTGTGAACTCAATTTTTAAAATATCACAGTAGGGTTCAGTATTAACTGCTCAAGGCTTTTAGATGTGTTAGAAGCAGGAATGCTTCGTTCCAGTATTAAAGTTGGTCCGGGGTTCACATTAATGATGTGAGTAATAATATTCGTAAAGTCTGTCACGAGCCAATGTGGCCAGGCCGGCGTTTATTTACAGTTTTAGTAGTATGAAACGACCGGGAATATTTCTACTCCCCCTGGATGGGATGCTAGTCCATCGCAGGTTACTCTCCATCTAATGCCGGTACCCATTTATACTTGATGACTTTGCGTTTAGTTGTGTGAACCTTTAGCAACTATTTTAAGAACAGTTTAAACATTTAGCCATTTCACAAAGACTGACACTTGCCCATCGTGTCTGTAATATTGTAGACCAGCGTGATTGACATGATAAACCAACATTGATTGACATAATAAATAGCGGGCAGTCAATGGAAACGTAAAAGTTAACTACATGGACCCTGAATATATCATTGAGCACTGCAGTGTTTCTAAGGTCTTGTAAATGAAATAGGTTTGAAAACATCAATAAATGTTTGTGCTATGTAGTTTATAAACTCAACGTAAGATTGCGTGTCCCTTTCTTATAATTCGGGTTTTGGAAAATTTGTAAACAGCTATAGAATTTTCGTTCTTTAAACGTGTTAACATCACATCCGTAGTTCACATCCATATCCAGGCAAAGTTGCCTCTTATCGAGAACCCAATCTACGGTACTCCATGGGAACACCTACAAAGGTACCTAGTCATAAATCCCATATCCAGAACCCAATCTATGGTACTCCATGGGTACACCTACAAAGGTACCTAGTCACAAATCCCATATTCTCTTCACCCTTGTGGTGTCTTACCTCAAAAAGTAGGCGCTGGGTTAATCCATTTGTAGCAACTGTCTGCGCTGTTCAACTTTGACGTCAACAAAAATTACCTGAAAGAAAAACACTTCCACTGGACAGAGTACAAGATGTCAGTGTCCCCGATGATCCCACGTCTAACTTTAGCACCCCGTACTCGATCTAAAACAATATCGCGAGGGACTTTATCCAGCTTACGCAAGAGAGGCAACCTAATATACACATGCCGTTTTGACATTATAGTTTCCACCTCGTGTCTTCCGAAAAAACACCACCACTACTCCTCTGCGGCTTCTCAATTCCTAAACCAGACTCTGCCACTCTCTCTCTCTCTGTTTTCCCAGCTCTGCCTGAGTGATCCGGAGTCTTCCATTGCATCATTGAGGGGGTATTTTGCCTCTAATTACCCCTCGCTGAGAGACGGATTAGGCTCGGTGTATTTAATCGACTGGGACGCAAGAACCGGGTGGGAGACACAAGGATTTTTTTCCCCGTTTCTCTGACACAGTTCTCTGGGGAATATTGATTTTTTGATTGCCAAAACATTGACCTTTCTTTTCTTCTATTTTTTTTTTTTTACTGTAAACCTCCGGTTGTGTACACTTGTAATTGGATTATCCTGCACCAGATGTAATACATTTCATCACCGGCTTATGGTTGGGAGAAGTCAGCTGATCGTGAATTATTCATTGATTTATGCAAATGAGGTCCCAGCCGGTGGCCACTGCAGGCAGCAGCTAGTTTTGATCACGCATGCTGTTGGGGCCGCCTTGAAATAAACGGCTCTGATGACGTCGCATCGATGAACTCAAACCATCCGGCCGGGCCGGGCATCGGAAACAAAAGTGTTTGACGCAATCACCAAACAGCCAAAGGAAAAGCAAACATTTCACACCATCAATCCTTCTGCCCTTGAAAACTCCCACCGGCTGTATCGCTTTAAATGCGCATATCTAACCAGCGCAAAGCTTTTGTCCACTGAGCTACGATCAAAATTGGCCTCCCCCTCCTCACTCCCCCGATCAATTGGATTAATATAAACAGGGCCCCAGGGAGCAGGGACTATGATTTTTGATGGCAATTTCTTTGCAATTGTGTCGTAATGCTGCCATTGAGCTGTTTGCATATCAGTCATTGTGTCGGTCTTAGACTTTCCGCCGTCGTTGTGAATCGAGGATCATTCTGACCGTAAAATTAACGTGGCAGGCAGTGTGGCAGATCAGATAAGCCTTTATGTAGATAAAAACATTAATATGATTCCAGTAGATTTCACAGGGCAAAAGCAGCCTTTAAAAAAAAGGATTTCTAGCAAAACTTTAGCAAGCTAGATTTTCAAATTGCCAAAATCACCACAATCTTTAGCTTCACCATCTTTAATTGAATGTAACAATCCACCTCTGGATCCCCAATTATTTAAATACCTTTTCTAGCAAAATTTTGAGAACATTTCAAACTGGCCAAAATTTGACTATTTCTAATAATAAAAAATAGCCAAGTATGCGCACAAGTCAGTGTATGTCAGAACCCTGAAGAAACTGAAGTAGTGACAATACGCTTTCTTTCAGATTTTTAGTCGTAGGAACAATATTCCGGGGAACCCACTGAATCAGGTAGGGGCTGAAAACTAAATCCACAGTGGTCATTCTATAAAATTTGGGTCCGCGTTTTCTTGTCCCTGTTACATCCGACATCTGAGATTTCATCGTTCTGGTTCACTCCTTAATGATAACACTATAAGAATGGTTACAAAAGTTTTTTTAGTTTTTAACACGAGAGGGAAAAATAGGACCAAAGAGCCATAGATTTTTCGTCATCAACTTACAATTTTCATTTGAAATGAATGAACCAGAAAATGTTAAAGGCATATGTGAAACTCAGTTAAACATTTTTTTCTTTTTTCTTAGCCATGTCCTTCAAACCATGGAATTGCCCCTATCAGCATCATTAGCTTTTCATGCATTTTGTACTTTTCCAATAATACCGCTCAAAATGCAAAGAAGAATGTTCAAAACCTAACCTGTTGCAGTTTCAGCTCAGCACTTATCGAGAATACAGAGTAAGAAAACATGCACAACCTTTTGATCACAAAACACGATTTTGTTAGTAGCACTCTTTATTCCAAGAATCTGTCAATTGACTGATCGTTGGAAATCACCTACATTCCTTGATTGCTTCTAAATGACAGCAAGCCAGACTGAATCATTTCACAGGGTGTTTAGTACCAGTACGATCTTCAATCCAAGTAAAATTTTTGATAATAATTTGGTAGGTTACTTTTAAGATAAATGCAAATGATCAACTTTAATACTAAAAAATGATTGATGCCTCACCCCATAACAAAACATGAGCCTTTGAATTAGAAGAATAGTTTTTCACCATCAACTTGTTTCTTGTTTAAGGAAAGCATAATTGCTAATAATTTCAAACCAATTGCTTGGGAAATCAAACACAGTTTCCCCTACAAAGGGTATATTTTGTTTAATGGCAAGGGGTTTGTGGGAATGTTGCCAAAGTATCCTTGTCTTTGTAAGAAAAGTAGTGTTTCCCATCATCAACTTCTTACTTTGTTTAAGGAAATGTTTGTAAGAAGAGTAGTTTTTGAACCTCAATTTTTGATTCGGTAATCACTCCAACATGTGCCTACCCACTCTCAAGCCCCCACAAGATGCAATTTCACCGTAATCTTAGCTCAACTTCCGTGACCGTTACAACTTTCGTTGACACACGCCCACAGCCAGTTTCCAGTTTACAGCATTTATCAACTCAAACACTCATTAGAGTTTGGGGAGCACAAGTCAGAGCTCGTTGAATTGAAAAGCTGGATTTTTTTAAAAGGGAAACTTGCAGTTGAACTGCCCTATATTCACGTTTCAGAACAGGATGACGGGAATTATTTTTAGATCGGAGTGACCTTTGTTTTTTCGCCCCTTTTGGGAGTCGAAGCGGGATGTTTTGGCGATGGGTACAAGTAAAACCATCCAGGGTTGCTGAAAACATGATGAGGAACGAAAACTGCACTCAAGCTTAGGCTCTACAACATACTGATGCAGATTTTGTATAAAGAAAATGGGGCAAGAGGGTACTTCCTTCCCTTCCACAGTTGTGACTCGGTTTAGAATCCTGCTCTGACTGACTTGTGGGTCATTCTACAACTTTAGGATCCAAAATGTGATATTTTCATGTCCTTCTTACCTCTGAACTTTGTAATTTGCCATTCAGGTATCATTAACCCTACCCTTCCCAAATCCTCCAAAATCTTCTTTGCAAAATGGAGGATTTTACCAGATTGAGGCTATTCGCTCCGTTAACAAGTACCCCCTCACCGGCAAAGAAAGTAGAGTTGGGGGTGACAGACCGACGCCATCTTGCCTGACTGCAATTTTGCCGCAATGTGCAGCCGTACCACTGGGTGTACATAGTACAAATTCCCTGGTGTACCGGTACGTGTGTCACACGAAAGGAACGGTGCGCGTCAACCAGCTAAATGTGCTTCCCATGTGACGTCGTTGCTAGGTAAAAGGGCACCCTCTTTGTTGGCGCACGGAGCCCACATGGCAAAAAGGTGTGCTGATTTTGGAGGATGCACTGTGTCAAGGTCTTGGGTCGGACCTTGTGTTGTTTACACTCAGCCACACATAAATTAAGGCTTATCGGTGCATTGCTCCAGGATGTCACTGGCTCTGCCTCAACATATTGACAGTGTTTGATAGAGGATTTTGCAGGATTGAGGCAGTGGTCACCCCTCCAAGGACCACATTCAAGAAATAACGGATGACGCATTTTTTACTGGAGGCAGTTGGAGGAATTTGCAGGATTGAGGTTGCATCCTAGCGAAAATGCCTAGAGAGTTACGGTTTATATCCAAGAATACATGTACCAATTAGTACAATTCTGTAATAAATTTACAAACATAATACAGGCATTTACAACCGCTGTTTATGAAATTTAGGAAGCAGGTTAATTTTCTACTACAGCTGTTAAGTTCCCATAACTTTGGCTCAAGTGCAACGTTGAGAAAATTATGATGAATCTTTGATGAAAAATCGAACTGAGCAGCAGGGAGTGCTTGTAATTGTCAAATATTGTCAAACATACAAGAAGTCAAGAAGTTTTTTTGAGGATTTAGGTTGAATGACAAGAAAAGTGTTTGGTTGACTTTGGATGACACAATAACAGTGATTGTTGAATGATTTTGAAGGATTGAGGCAGTGGTCACCCCTCCACTGAACAAATTCAAAAAAATAACGGATGTTTTTTTGGAGGATTGAAACTGAATCCAATTTTCAGAGAGTCATACAAGGTGAAGGTTTAAATAATAAAAATAACAAACCTAATAAATTTGGAGTATTTTTGTGATTCAGTCTTTGCTAGACTTGATGCTAAAAAAATAATCATTCTTCGTACTCCATCGACAAAAACAACCCTTTTATTTTTGTTTCTAGCTTTTTTTTCTATTTTTTTTTAAACCTTTGATTAATACATATTGTGTTTCTAATACGGAAAGACCGTAATGTCTGCAGTAAAATGCAAAATTAAATGACTCCACCGGACGTTTCACCAATTCTCCGAACTCTCAATACCAGCACAAATTACCTAACGAGCTTTTCTCCAAAACAGAGCTGTATCTTGGTTAATCTATATTCTGCTCCCTTATTGGCAAATTGTGCAAGTAATTTGGGGATAACCAATTTATTTATTATTTCCTGTTCAAGCAGCTTTTTATTGTCGCAATGGTTGCATCTGACGTTGACTCCTTGAGCCGCAACGGCTAATGGGAGATTTGCAATCAGTAATTAACTTCAGGTTCCCTAATTCTGTCCCGGCTTTTTCTGATCCCACGTCTCCCCTCCTCTCCGCCCACCACTTTCCACGACCCCATTGATCACCGATGAATGGACCGACAGGCAGTGCGTCAAACACTATCGGTTTCTGTCCCATCCCCGGCGAATTGCAAATTGATCTCAGAACGCCGCGCGGGCTTAACGCGGGGCTCTTCAACCCGAAAGCCGGGATTGTCCAAAATACTCGAGTGCGCCGCTGCTCCGATACACCGCCCGTGACAGATTTGTTTGTCGAGCCTCCAAGACTCTTAACGGATCTCCTCATCGGCAAATATACAGGATTTGCGGTATTGAACAATTCCGGCCTATTCACGACAATATCGTCATCTTGTTTTTGATCGTGTTGATGAGGCGTGGGAGTAGGCGTGTCAGTTTGTCAATTACGAAGACGGCCGTTATTTTGTTGACAAGTGCGGCGCGGTAATCTCTCACAGCCGCGGGCTTGCTCTTGTTTTGTAGCTCGGTAAAATGAGCAGTTTTGTCTTGAAATTAAGCCAGAGAGTACTTCCTTCTGTCACTTTTCACAAGAAAAGAAGTTATTTGTGTGCCTTGTGGATTTAATTCCTAAATCTCTTGTATATTTTACTCAATTTGTTAAGAAGAGGCGCCGTGGCGTTTGTCCATTAAAAGCTTTCAACCATTAAAAACACATCAAATTTTCCTACAATATATATCACCCAAATGCATTTTCCCATTGAGTGCCCGGGTGATATTGGATGCTGCAGGGAGTAAGTCTGAGTAAAAACAAATAGAGAGGTTCTCATCCCGTCTTTTCAAAAAATAAAGGAGGCGGGCACTCCGCCCCCCCCCCCCCCCCCCCCCCCCTCAAGATGGTGGATTTTCCAAGCTGGGGGATGGACGGATATTTCAATTTTCTCGATTATTTTACTGATACAAAAATTGTGTCCAATGTAACCATTTCTACCTATCTACAATTTTGCTGGTCAAAAAATAAAAAGACAATATATTGACAATATATGTGTGCAAAATATATTGCAAATAAATGAATTTAAAAATAAAATTAAAAAAAGAGAGGTGGCCGGGTAAATATGGACAGGGTGGGGACGGGAAACTGGCTTATTTTTTTCACTTGGCCTTATAGGCAGGGTGGTTTTCGGGGGCGGTACAGAGACCAATGTGTTTAACAAAGTACATTTTTGGTATCAATTTTGTCATTAATTAATCTTGCCCAATGTTGTTTGGTTGTTAGTACTTGTGATAATCAAAGTGTCTTGCGCATTTAGTTCAAAATGCGCTGATCTACGGAATTATATACTTGGTTGCCATGGTAATAATTTTGGAGCCGGATCGGGATTTTCCATGCATTTTTTCCCCCAAAAGGGTTTTTGAGGAAACCAGTTGTTAACTGTTTGGGCACACCCTGGGTAACGAAATGGAATAAATATATAAACAAATAAATACATATATTTTTTGTAAATGGGAAAAAAATATCTCTTTTATCACTATTATCATCAAATGAAAGTCGTGAAGTGGTTTTTATTGTTCTAAAAATTCTCTTGAAGACAAACAGATAATTAACCCTTAAACAAAGAAAAGGAAAGAAAGAAAGAAATAAAAACCTAATCAAATTAAGCTTGTGACAATTCATCTGTCATACTCACCCTTTATTAGAACAACTTACTCCAAATCGAAGTAGAACAGCTGGTTTTCCTTTATTCTTTATATCCATCGACCGCAACACTTGACATTCATATGGTTATCGACTAGTTCCGTTACAAGGGCCAGATGTTGGTGCCCAAGCCCGCTGCAAACGCACATCGGTACTCACTCCAGTTTCCCGGGACCAAAAAAAACCCCATCAGCTGGTAATCGGTTTTCACTTTATGAGATTCGTTTTATGTCAGCGCGTGTTTAACTTCAATCAATGCATTGTGTATGCATGTACATGTAATACACATTCGACCAGCGCATTAGCATGTGTACACACTACGCAAAACCACCGGTTGAGTTCGTGATACTGTTTGGAAACACAGGACTTGTGCTTTCTAGTTTTGACAAATTGGGGGAGGGGGGGGGGCGGTTTCCTTTTCAATTGAAGGTCAGGGTTATATCACGTGTGAAAAGTGTGATAAGCGGTCCGTCGGGGGTAGTTTCAATGATGAATCATGATTTATGAAAGCTGATTCATTATTAGTAAGCAAATTTGACGGCGATATGTTTTGAAGCAGAACTTGACAGAATTGAAACATCTGAATCATTTTTTTATTTGAAGCACCGCATTGATGTTACAGTTTCCACAATCATACAAAAAATAATTATACTAAAGTAACAGCATTAAATTCTCAATCCATGTGAAGTTTCTCTAGTCTGATTACAGTTTTATTCAGATTCCAAGCTTTAAAATGGTATAAAAATAATGGCGGTATGTGTTTTCGCGCCAACGCTACAGACTCGCAAAAGAAAAAGGTATGGGTATTTTGGGACGTGTTCTGCATGATATTAGGCATTTGGAACAAATTATGCACAGACACGGCCAACACAATGCCATCACAATTATTTTCATCACTGTAAAAAAAAATAACAGAAATTGTTAGATTAACTCCCTAGGTACTGTTGCTTGGATCAACCTCAATCCTGCAAAATCCTCCGTTATTTCTTGAACGTGGTCCTTGGAGGGGTGACCACTGCCTCAATCCTGCAAAATCCTCCAGCAATCACTGTCATTATTTTGAGGCAGAGCCAGTGACATCCTGAAGCAGTTTTCGGGATTTCAAGTATAATCTAGGCCTCAATTTTTGCACAGATGAGCATAAACAACACAAGGTCCGGCCCAAGACCTTGACACAGTGCATCCTCCAAAATCAGCCACACATTTTTGCCAAATAGCCTCAATCCTGCAAAATCCCCATTTTGCAAAGAGGATTTTGGAGGATTTGAGAAGGGTAGGGTTAATGAACTGTTAACAGGAAAAAAGTGCATCTGTCAATGACAAAAATATAATTGATTCAGATTAGATTTATTTATTATAATCAATTATTGTGGGGTTCAGGTGCAAAATCAGAGCTTTTGTTATTTATTTATTTTTTACTTATTAAGCCTTTAAAACAAGCGACAGCAATATCGATTTGATCCGAGGCATGTCCTCGAGCTGCGCCATTCTAATCAGAAAGATTTTTTTAATTTATTTAATTTGAGCAACTGACAAAGGCGCTAAAAACTGAAGGTCATCTACATTTGTAGAATCCAGGGTTGTCAACGAACTGGCATTGAGCATCTGGTGTTTGTCACTTCCGTTTTTTACCCCTCAGCCGAGAGGCTCGAGGGGTATTGTCATCGCCTAGGGCGTCCGTCCGTCCGGATGTATGTATGTCTGTCCGTCCGTCCGTCCGTCCGTCCGTCCGGGCAGCTTAGTTTCCGGATGATAACTTGAGTTAGAAATGTTGTTTGGGGTTGTAACTTCGGTAGGGGGTTGCCCTTGGGAGTAGGCAAGTTGGGATTGGTTTTGAGGTCAAAAGGTCAAAGGTCAAGGTCACCGTGGTGAGTTAAATGTAAATGGTTTCCGGATGATAACTTGAGTTAGAAATGAGATTTTGGTGTCTAACTTTGGTAGGGGGTTGCCCTTGGGAGTAGGCAAGTTGGGATTGGTTTTGGGGTCAAAAGGTCAAAGGTCAAGGTCACCGTGGTGAGTTAAATGTAAATGGTTTCCGGATGATAACTTGAGTTAGAAATGAGATTTTGGTGTCTAACTTTGGTAGGGGGTTGCCCTTGGGAGTAGGCAAGTTGGGATTGGTTTTGGGGTCAAAAAGTCAAAGGTCAAGGTCACCGTGGTGAGTTAAATGTAAATGGTTTCCGGATGATAACTTGAGTTAGAAATGAGATTTTGGTGTCTAACTTTGGTAGGGGGTTGCCCTTGGGAGTAGGCAAGTTGGGATTGGTTTTGAGGTCAAAAGGTCAAAGGTCAAGGTCACCGTGGTGAGTTAAATGTAAATGGTTTCCGGATGATAACTTGAGTTAGAAATGAGATTTTGGTGTCTAACTTTGGTAGGGGGTTGCCCTTGGGAGTAGGCAAGTTGGGATTGGTTTTGAGGTCAAAAGGTCAAAGGTCAAGGTCACCGTGGTGAGTTAAATGTAAATGGTTTCCGGATGATAACTTGAGTTAGAAATGAGATTTTGGTGTCTAACTTTGGTAGGGGGTTGCCCTTGGGAGTAGGCAAGTTGGGATTGGGTTTGGGGTCAAAAGGGCAAAGGTCAAGGTCACCGTGGTGAGTTAAATGTAAATGGTTTCCGGATGATAACTTGAGTTAGAAATGAGATTTTGGTGTCTAACTTTGGTAGAGGGTTGCCCTTGGGAGTAGGCAAGTTGGGATTGGTTTTTGGGTCAAAAGGTCAAAGGTCAAGGTCACCATTGTGAGTTAAAGGTAAATGGTTTCCGGATGATAACTTGAGTTAGAAATGCAATTTTGGTGTCTAACTTTGGAAGAGGGTTCCCCTTGGGAGAAGGCAAGTTGGGATTGGTTTGGGGGTCAAAAGGTCAAAGGTCAAGGTCAGCATGGTGAGTTAAAGGTAAATGGTTTCCGGATGATAACTTGAGTTAGAAATGAGATTTTGGTGTCTGACTGAGGTAGGGGTTTGCCCTTGGGTACAGGCAAGTTGGGATTGGTTTTGGGGTCAAAAGGTCAAAGGTCAAGGTCACCGTGGTGAGTTCAATGTAAATGGTTCCGAATGATAACTTGAGTTAGAAATGAAATGTTGGTGTCTAACTTCGGTAGGGGGTTTCCCATTGGTACAGGCATGTTGGGACTGGTTCTGGGGTCAAAGGCCAAAGGTCAAGGTCACCACGTGAGTTAAAGGTTAATGGTTTCCGGATGATAACTTGACTCTGGCTGAGGGGTTTCAACAGCAACGCTGTTATTTTTTTTTTACTGGAATGCTTAATCCGGGGAAGTCCTTCAAAGCGACAATTGCCTGGTTTCCTTTTCTTTTCAAATTGTCAATAACCTATTGGCAACATAACATGTATACTTTTCCATTATGCTTCAGATTTCTGGCCAAAAAATATCAGAGTCAATTTACCAGGACATCCCTGTTATTCATGAAGAATGAGACCCTGTCCCTTACCAATCACGTCGTGTGGAGCGCTGTGGTCCAGTGGTTATAGGGTGTTTGACTCACGTGCCGTGGTACATGTACGTGGGTTTGAACCCTGACGGGAATATGGTGCTTGTGTTCTTGGGCAAGACACTTTACTACAATCGCCTCTCTCTACCCATTCGGTTTAGAACAACCCTGCTGTAACATCTCACATGAAACGAAATTGGTGTCCGAAATTGACATATTTCTTTTTTGGTTTTTAAATGATGCATGTTCTTGCACTGATGGATTGCATGAATGCCTGGTATTTCCACTTCATTGTGTTTGCCTGGCATTGTTCTGAAGATGAAACACAAAAGTTGATTTCTTTTCTTGCCTTTAGGCGAAGCCATCAGATACCCCAACTGATTCGTCATCCAACCGAAGTCGTCCCACGGCCAACCGGGCCGGCGCCAACAGCCACACCTCCAACTCCCCCTGCAAGAGCAAGATGAAACGGCCCAGCCACCTGCCAGCCTTGAAGTCCTGCCGCTCAGAGCCCAGCCTCTACCAGAAGTCCACAGCCCTCTCCACCAGAAGCTCTGCCGCTGAGATGGGCCTGAACCCCGGCGCTAAGGGCCGGCGGGGCTCTGCCAGCAACCAGGGGGCCAGCTCTCCTGGACACTCCAAGATCCCCACCAACAAGCACCTGGCGGGGAACTGCAGCATCCAGACACGGGTCAGCCCCCCGAGAAGTCCCCGGATCACAAAACAGAAGAAGGACGATTCGACAAACGGAAACCTGAAGAAACTTGGAGCTAACAGTCACGCCTTGAAACAGGGAAGGACCTCTCCAAACTCCAACAACAACTGCACTCAAGTTGGAGTGCCGAACTCCAAAAACAAAACAAAGAAGACTAGAGCCCTCCCAACGCAGATGGAGTCAAAACAACTGGTTTAGCAAAACAAATGAGTCAATCACCCAGGTTTGAATTAATAAAAGTCAGTTTCGCCACACACACCTCATGTATTATAGCTTAATAATTCCTGATATGTACATAATTTGTAAAACTAAGAAATTATAGAAAGTGTTATAAACATGATAACCAGGAAATTTTACCACTGTAAAAAAAACCCTCAAATATCAACTATTTAATCCTTTTTCCAAAAAGCACTTGGATTGCTGTAAAAACTGATTTTTAGGTTTAAGCAAAACTATATTATAAACATCAATAAATGAACACTATTGATGAATGCTTTTGTTTTGAAGGATTAGTTTTTAATGTCAAAATCTTGCATTCGCACTCTATCACCAGCAGAGATGTACATGTATGTGATCAACAGTTTTTGGAATTTTTGTAACTTCCGGAAAACACTTTCCTTGTATATGTACATGTTGCAGTTTTTGTGTGACTGAAGCTCGAAGCTTAGATCAAAATTTTACTTCATTAGATATTCTCACTAGTGTAGCTGCATGCATGTCACTGTTTTCACAAAGAGATAAAAAGTGTGCCGCCAGAGGTTTGAAATTTGTCGCTTGTAAAAAATGTCACGATTCGGACATCAGAAACAGGATGTTATGATGAAAACAAAGGTATGACATAAGCCAATAGACGAACAAAAAAACCCTCAAAATTGAACTCGGACAAAGTAGCGTCATCGGTCAGCATTTGTTGACGAGTGGCTCTTGAAGACAGAATGAAAATTTTGCCTCACGCACGATGCTGATGTCAGCGGTTGTAATTGATTAAAAACAGGAGAGATTAAACTGAAAAACAAAAACACAATTCAAGGCCGTTCTCGTTTTTGAGGTCTGACGATGATTGAATTGCGTCAGATGAGTCGAAGAGGTGGTAGTCATGCTGATTTGGGGACGAACGTCGGAGAAAAGACAGTAGTCATTCTGATGAGGGTCAGAGTTGCTACAAGTTGACAGTTGTCATTCTAATTTAGGAAAATAATTTCGGAGAGATTAAATTGAAAAGCAAAAAAAAAAAAACCCACCAAAGGTCTTTGTTGTTATGAGGTTGGAAGACGATGATTTGATTGAACCAGATGCGACGAAGAGGCGATAGCAGTAGTGATGATTATGGGGCTGAACGACACAGTAGAGAAAGACGTGAGAGATTTCGAGTCGGGAGATGTATCTAGATCCTACGCGCCAGCCCTCTTGATCCTAATTCAAACTCCCTGGAGAGTAGCCAGCTGCGAGCCCGAGAGCGTGAGACGGCATAGATTATCTCTCCATGAGCAAGCGCAGCCATACCCGAACCTGTACGTGCCAGGCCTAACACCGGCCGCGACATCCTTAAGTCTGTTCAAGAAGGCGTGACGCAGTCTTCGCCTGCAGTGCGTGTGTTTTCTCCCAAGTTTCGGAAATCCGAGGGATTAGTTATCAGTTGGTCGCTCGAAAACTCCCACCGTGATGTAACGACCGGTTGCTACTAGCAACAGCCGGGGGAACTGATGCAATCTTATATCCATTTCATTTCATCAGATATCTCTAACTAGATCTTATTTCAACCTGAAAGACATTTTTGAATTGCTACTTTGTGGTATCATTGGAAAAAGCTCACATCAATCTTGATTTTCATTGTTTGACCAAATTTGGCATTTTTAGTCATTTCAATTCAATTCAATTTCTTTATTCAGTGATGATTTTGCCGACTTCCCGTTTTGCAGACGTTCTGTTTGCAGGGCCCCAACTTCAAGACTACATCTGACAACGTATTTCATTTGTAATCTTCCGTTGACTACTGCAGAAGCCCCAATTAATAACATGTCAGAAATATGCGGAATAAAAATGTTTTTTACGGAAAAACAATTGGCATCTTCCATTCTCACATAAAAAAAACCCTGGAAACTTTAATGGCATTTTTCTCAATATTTTACCTTTTTGACATGTCTACAAATTCAAACTTTAAACAGCCCTGAAAATACTTGTGAACAGAGTCTAATTTTAAGGAGCATTATTGTAACTTAATGTAAGGAGAGTTTTATTCTCTTTCCTAATACCTGCAAACTTTATTTCGACCTCTGCCCAGTCTCATTTTGCCAGAATTCCTCAGTTATGAACAAAAATTACAAATTAAGTTAAAAATGGAACTCAAACAGGTACAATTCATGGATTGCATTTAGAAAAAAAATCTACAACATGGCCCTTTTAAAGGGAATGTACATCATTGGCACTTGTTGTAATTTTCAGAAATGAACTATTTGAGGGGTTAGTGTAATAGATCAAATATTGTTACACTGACATGTTTGAAGTTTTGTGTTCGAAAATGCTGGAAAAACTAAGAAAAACAAAAATGTTCGAGGAGTTGGAAATTTATACTAAATACCGTTGGAAATTTATACTAAATACCAATTTTCTTGAAAATGACTTCACACCTGGTGCCATAATTTTACAGGATGCTTTAAACTGTCATTTACCAACATCCTAGTAAGGCTTTTCATAAAAAAAGGGTAGTTTTGTTTTCCGATGTTTGCAAATGTTGTATATTCCCTTTAAGACAGTCACCTTTTAGGTATACTGTAGATTTCATCAACACTTAGTAATAGCATTGATATATCTCATCATACGGTGTCCATGCATTGTGCAGTCTATTACATAGACTGTGAACACAGTAGGTCGGGTTCGCAGTGCAAATTGGCTCACTAGCAGGTGCCTCCATCTGCAATTACTCAGTTTATAGACACTGCGTTGAGTGATTTCTGTCTGCTTCTCCTAGCCAAACGATAGATCTTCAAACAGTCACTGTAGGACTGTTTGCGCCAGAAGCTTGCACGGATCAAACAGTCAAAACTGGCGCATCTAAAGCAATATCGGTGTCAGGGAATTGATATTATTCAACTTCGTTAGTAAGAAACAGATGTTCTTCAGTAGCATTTACTCTTTTTTTTATTCAAGGGCCTTTGCTTCAGTGATTACTTTGTACACAAAGCATTAATGTTTGAAAAACATCAATAAATGTCTTGTCGTTTCTATTGTATCTTTAGCAATATACGTGAAATATCTATCTGGGAACTTTTTTTAAGCCAATTTATTATAGTTAACTGTGTTTAATGTCACAGCTTTTTTCTGTTTATTCACTCTCATTATCTTGCCATTTTTATTATTATTATTAATTATTAATCATTTCTTGTAATGAAACCAAGGATTCCTCAAAAGCGCCCTAGGCACTGTAGCTCGCAAGCCTGAAGAAACCTGTGGAGAGAAGACAATGAGAAAAAGTTACAGTTTTAGAGGTGGGAGGAAAAGCCCAGAAGAATATTCTGGGGAAAACCCACGGAATCAGGCAGGGACCGAAAACCCAATCCACATATTGGCCCAGGCGGGATTCGAACCCTGGTCACAGCGGTGGAAGGCGAGCAAAGTACCGCTACGCCAACCCGACTCCCCTGAATTTGTAGCAACCATGAAATGAAACAGTATTTGTAAGCTGAATGCGAATTCATTTCAAGAATGAAATCAGGGTGGACCTTTTTTTTGCAAAAAAGTGTATCACCCTCACATATAAGAAGAAAATATGAATGCCCCAAAATCCCTCAACACAATTGCGCTTTCTGGCAGTGGTTTTGGACAAAGAAGACCTAATATTTCTGAAAAGAAAATGTTTTACAAAAAAAATCCTGAACATTTCCAGTTTAAAACATTTCAGGATATAGCATTCTTTCAAGACACTAATATTTTGGTTGCATCAAGTTTTCTTCGTTCAACTTCCATTTCTCGATAGGGAAATCTTATTATTTCATCAATAATTCATCGTGAGTAGGGGGTATTCGAAATTATCAATGGTTTCGATTTGTTTCCAATTTAATAGTTTTAAAAAAAATGTTTAACCCCCCCAACAATTTTCAATTTTAAAGAAATGACTGTCTATTCAAACAGTTCATTTCTTTTTAATTGAAAATTGAATTTTGATTTTCAGTTACTTTCCTTGACTCACCCACCCACATTTTAAAAAATCAACCCCTATGGGTTAATATTCGAGAGACCAGATTAGCTGGCAACTGGTCATGTGACAAGTTTATGGTAATTTCCTGCCCCCAAAGGAACCCATCCTTCAACTATCAACTTTCAGAATTCTCTCACCCCTCCCCCGCCCCAGCAATGGAAAATCCCAGCAGGCATGCGTGATTTCTCGATAACGTTCATCAACCATATTTACAGTTATCTAACTGCCCACTCATTACAATCATCCGATAGTTGAACAGAACTTGCCGCCATAAGCACTGCTTTTAACCACTTAACAGAGTCAACACTGCTAAGCACTAATTAACCTTTCTATAAACTGTTATCAATGTTTACATTTGTCGTACTCGCTACTTGATCAGAGCGACCAAATGTAGCAAATTGTTGCTTTGTCGAATGTCAAGTTGTTTTCAGTTTTCATTTCCACCTGCAATGAAAATACATTTTGCCGACTATTTGGACAGTGACGGAGAAATAAAGCCGCAGTGACAAGCATGCACCGTCACGCCACGCTTGGTGCGTTTTTGATTTTTGTCGCCAACTTTTGCAATTAAGCATGCTTTGCAATCATTAGGCGCCCCTATTTGGTGATTTGTGCAGGTCGAGAGTTCCATCTGCAGCTATTTGTGACACTGAATTATGCTTTATTCCATTTGGGGGGGGGGGGGGGAAGAAATCGACGTGGGTTGCTGATGGAGCAATGTCGTTTTGCTAAAAGCTCTCATCTTTCACGCTTGCTTATCTAAAATCTGGACATTAAGAGTCAATCGCTAACGGTTCCATACGCAGCGAAAAATCATGATCTTGTCTGATGGCTTACGTTTTAGTGATTGACGTGGACAAACCAGACCTTACACAATCAATTTTCTCAAGAAAAATTTAAAGTCGAGCTGTATGTTCTCAGTAACTCACTCGTTCTTTAATTGATTGGTTCATGTCAGAAAGCACTGCAGGAAATCCAGCTGTGCGGATGGAGACGACATGAATGATCTAGACAATATTATGGGTTGAAACTTCGCATTCTGTCAAATTTTAGAGTAAGGTTGTCTTTTCTAGTGTCTTTTCATTATTTTTTTTTTACGTTGGCCTTCTTAAAAGAAGAAGTGCAAAGTAAACTCAAATGCAGTATTAATAGTTTGGCAAGGTATCAATTTAAAGTTTGGAACGGAAAAAAAGAGGAGATAAGAACAAACTTAACATTCAAAATATGCACAAATTAATGATTGTATATATATTTTCCTGAACATGATAGAATGATTAACTAGATCAGTGAGTTTTTTTAAAAGATTGGTTCGTTAACAAAAGTTAGCCAAACTTGTATATAATTTTACTGTTTTATTTTCTGAGGACAATTCTTGGACAAATAAATACTCCAGAAAAAAAGTAAAGTTCTCCAGTTTCATGTGCTTCAATATATTTTATTTTATTTATTTTGTTATTTTTTATTCATTTGAATTTTCTCTCTTAGAAGGAGGCATGATGAATTTTCCTCAAAACACAATAGTTATTTGTTTGGGGATGCCAATAATTAAACTTGAAAATCAACCGCCTTTTTTTCATGCCACAAAGTGCAATATAAATAACACTAAACAAGCTACAATGTGCGTCAAGTTTCTGAAAGAATTGCATTATGTGCCTTCACTCAGTAGTCTGGTTACCAGACCAAAAGATTCTGACTTATTAAAATCAGTGACGCCAAATTATTGCACAATTTAAATAAGAATTTATGAAAATTCATATAGTCTTGAATCTTACTCACTTTTCACAGATGTAAAAGAAAATTTAAAAGTACCTTTTCATTTTTATAAACAGGCAACATTTGTAACAGAATTCAAATGAAATTATAGAAAATATTACACATTGTGAAATTGATTATAAAAAAAAGATAAAACTCATATTTATCTAAATAAAAACTGTTCACTGAATTGTTGGTACTAACACTAACGCCCAAGGCACAATTTCACAAAAATATTTTGCAAACAAAATAGCCTGCAAACCATCCATGTCTTACATAGCAACTTATTGTTCCCACGGTTCTTTTACCTTATTTTTGATGGAAAACTATTATTGAATTGAAAAAATTTTTTTTAACCATCTGTACTGCAACCTATTACAAAAAAAACAAGGTTTTAATTAGAATCATAGCTAGTTACAAATAAACTCTAATACATAAATACTTTGTGCAGTTTAAAACAAGTAAATTTTTCACACTTGTGTATTAACGTAGATTTGAGCACTCGTTTTATACAGACAAAAATATCAAAAGGCACAAGCTGTCAATAGAGGGCGCTGTTCAAGTAAAATATACAGCAATCACATTCATTTGTTCTTCATTATTTTTCTTCTTTTTTGGCAATTTAAATACAGATTTAGTAAAATGCAGCTTTCTTTATCCGTCTAAGATTTTGAAGCAAAACATTGATTTATTAATTTTTTTACAGCTGACTTTTTACAACTTTTCATTCAAATCAAGCACAATTTCAATTTTTATTAGAAACAGAAAAACAAACTGCATTCTACTTTGACAGGGTCTTTAGCAAGTCGCACCTTTGCAGACGCTTGTAGTACTGTACACGCATAAATACATATTAATAGGATGACATCATGCAGAGAATGTCCAATCACAGACCATCACCTGATACAGTCTGGCATCATTTCATTCAAGAATTAGAGCTGCTTTTCTGAATATGAATATGCATCTCTTATACAAACATTGTGCTGGCTGTTCATAAAATAAACCTGAGGAGGGTTTTGAAGCTAAAGCTGCAATGGAATACACTTTCGTCAAATTCACGTTTATCTCTAAGTGGTGTCGTGTTCGATAGCTTCGTGATACATACCCATTCCTATAGGGGCCGCCCACCCGCCAAACCCCTTCTCAAGCTCCCGGGCTACGGCCAACGTCAAGTGATCATTGTACCGATTCGCGACAACCTGAATCCCCAACGGTAGACCCTGCGCGCTAAGCCCGAGCGGGACTTGTGTCGCGGGCAGGCTGAGCATATTGAAGGTGGCCGTCGGGGCGAAGTTGCACGGGTATAGCAGCGGCGCGTTGTGGAACGGCGCCAATTTGGGGTGGGACGGGTAGATCAGCACGCCGTCGTCGCCGAGGATGTTCTCCAACTCCTCCCGGAGTTTGCCGAGTTTGGCCAAGAGGCGTTGGGTGCGCTCCGGTATCAGCTTGTCCAGCCCCTCGATCAGACCCAGCATGATGGCCGGCAGCGTGTGGCTGGACAAGCCCACCGTGCGTTTCAGCAACTCCCACAGGGGGTAGACCCGCGGCCCGTTGTTGCCCAGCATGTGGGTAAAGGACTCGGTGTCGATGGTGGACATCATGCTGAACCACATGTCCACCGTGTACTTCAGGCGGTACAGCTGCAGTCGCTGGACCGTCACGCCCAATTTTGTCTGCAGGTACGTCCTCACCTGGTGAAATAGAACCAAGTTTAGTAACTCATTTAAACTTTTAAAACTTGCATGCTCTTCAATTGACCAAGATTAAAATGCAGTCATCTTTTTATGTGTGGATTTTTTCTCTCATTTCATTCTCCGGTGCAAAAAAAAAATGAAGACTCTACTTGTATGAACTGAGACTTCCAACTTGGTTGGGGATATACTCAGTACTTTAGTTTTGCTTTATGGAATTTTTGGAATATTTTTCCCGGACCTGATTGGCCAGCCTAGCTGACTGACTCACTGACTGGCTGACTGACTTTGACGGAGTATAAACTGAGACTTTCAACTAGGCATGCTTGGTTTTGTTATTGTACTGTGTTTGTGTAAGACTGACAAAGAGCATCATCACAATGACCAAGAATTTGTCATGAAATTAACTGCCGTGATGTGTATTTGAATGTTTTTCTGCACTCGAGGTCTAAATCTGAATTGAACTACCTGGGCCTGAGCCTCCACAAGTTCGGGATCCAAGGCCGACGCCATATTCAATCGGACGTCGTCGCCCATGCTGAAGAACCGCAGATTCCTCAGGTCCACGGGAGCGTCCAGTCTGAGTTTGGAGAGCCCGTAACTGCCGGCCATGACGCGGAGCATTGGGTCGAGGTCGACGGCAAAGCGGCACATTGGACCTGTGCCCAGCATGCAGCTACGCTCCTTACTTGCCGGGGGAAACTGACCAGAGTTCAGCACCACACCTGTTGGAGAAAAAAACGCATCAATACTTGTATTACATTGTAAATTGCATTACATTGTATTACATTGTATTACATTGTAATACACTGTATTACATTGTTATACATTGTATTACATTGCATTACATTGTATTTATTCCCTGATGAATCCATAAAGTAGGACAGTTTGGGGCGGTACAGGGAGTCACAGGTAGGGCTGTTTGGGGGTGGTACAGGAAGTAACGGGCAGAGCGGTTTGGGGCAGTACGGGGAGTTACAGGTACGGCTGTTTGGGGCAGTACAGGGAGTAACAGGCAGGGCTGTTTGGGGCAGTACAGGGAGTAACAGGCAGGGCGGTTTTGGGCGGTACAGGGAGTATCAGGCAGGACTGTTTGGGGATGGTACAGGAAGTAACAGGCAGGGCGGTGTGGGGCGGTACAGGGAGTCACAGGTAGGGCTCTTTGGGGGTGGTACAGGAAGTAACGGGCAGGGCGGTTTGGGGCAGTACGGGGAGTTACAGGTAGGGCTGTTTGGGGCAGTACAGGGAGTAACAGGCAGGGCGGTTTGGGGTGCTGCAGGGAGTTACAGAGGGCAATTTTGGGGGGTTACAGGGAGTTACAGGCAGGGTGGTTGGCGGTAGTACAGGGAGTACAGGCAGGACTGTTTGGGACGCTGCATGACACCTGGCCCTGCCAGATGCAACATGGTAAACAAGTGCAAAAGTCTGTGGGATCTTGCTGCACTGAGCCATCAACACCAGTGCACAAACGGCCAATTCTGAGACAATGGTAGCTAGTCCCATTGAACAATGCCACAGTTGTATCCTGCTGCAGTTGGTGACCACGGACTCTGAGGCACTTTGGCCTTGAGAATTTTGGAACTGCTGTGTCTCACTACATCGGGCAGGCTCGTCACATTGACAAGTGGTGCGTATGGTTGCGTTGGGCTGAGTTTCTAGCTAAAACATTTTAGAAAGTTATGGTTTACACTTGAAGCTCTACTAGCTCACCTGGACTTGGCTTGTGGCCAAATACGCCATTGAAGAAAGCCGGCATGCGAATACTGCCCCCTATGTCTGACCCAATGCCAATCACCGACCCTGCTGCTCCCAAAATGCAACCCTCTCCCCCTGAACACAGAAAATGAAAGCAGAAACAAAGAAATGTTATATATTTGCTAGTCCCAGAGAGCCAGTCTAGTGTCCCTGACGACTGTCACTTTGTGAGTCGGGCAGTGCTATCATATAGGATTACCCAGTAATACCAATGAGTGGGCTAAATCTGGCCCATTGTATACAGCAGATGTGTGAAAAGACTTCCAGTGAATAGTCATTCTGAATCAACGGACTAGAATTTCTGGAACCAATTTTACTAGGTTTCCCTGATCTTGTTTTGTACTGATTTTTTTCCACATAATAACTACAAACTAGCCCAGCTTGTAAGCACTGTATGAAGTACAACAAACCTGAACTTCCGCCGACGATCCTGCGGATGTCGTAAGGGTTGTTGGACCGGCCGTAGACAAAGTTGGCTGACTCGTACCACATGCACAGCTCACTGACGTTAGTCACGCCCAGTATGATGCAACCGGAGCGGCGTAGGTTGTCTACCACCGGTGCGTCGCGGTCGCACACAATGTCCTTACGGTTGATGAGCCCACTAGTGTTCGGTTGATCTGTGGAGAATGATTTAGAAGCCTCTAAATAGTCAAATTTGTCAATAAAAACATAAATGTATGAAGGAGGCTTTTATTTTTTTGCTTACCTATGACGGAAAAAGCTTCCTTGACCGTCAACGGTACCCCAAGAAACGGAGCGTTCTTCTCCGAGTAGCGTTCCGGGACCTGGCCGGAGTCCAGCATTTCGTCGATCTGTTGGGCTTCGTCCCGCGCCTCGCTGAAACGATATGACACCATGGCATTCAAGAGGCCATTGACTTCCTTGATGCGATCGATGTAGGCTTCGACGATTGTCAGGCTTTTGAGCTGAAAAAAAAATGCCAAAGATCACGATATTCCTGAAGATTAATGATTGCGATTGTGAAAGTAAAGCTTTTGGATTGTGGCAACTAGAACACTTCATGATCATGGTTGCTTTCACAAACATGCACCTTTGCTTTCTTGTTTTTCCACATGTTTAGAAATCAGGAATCCATGCTGAAGTGCGGAAGTCTTGCTTTAGAATGATGTCGAAAGTAGCAGGATAGTATAAGTTTAAGCAGGACAGCCAACCCCCCTAAAAAAAACTCACGGAGAATTGAACAGTGGTTGAATTTCAGATGTTAGGATTAATATACCTTCCGTGATCTGATCTTCTTGGCCAAACTGGAAGCACTCTCCAGGAGAAGTGGGTTGCGGACTGGTGGGATCTTTGCCAGGGGACGGTCGCCATTGATGATAAAAGACATGAAGCCAAAGACGAATGTCACTAAGCTGTTGAGAAGCGACTGGAACAATATCTTCACCTCCATTCTGACCAAATTTGGCTGGAAAATTTTCTCAGTTCTATCCAAGTCAAGAAAAATGAAAAGACTACTTTTTTTGCCATTTTTAACAATGGATTACATGGTCGGGCAATAGTTAAAAAAGCGATAGGCCTAGGCCTAAGCTAAGGGCAATCGTGTATCTACAGGCCCGGTTCTAGTATAAGCATGATATTGATATTAATTATGAGAAGGGAACAAAATCAATTCTTAAATTGTTTGAGATACCAAACTAGTTGGTGAAAAAAGAACATACGGGTAGGCCTATTGATAATTTAAAGGGCAGGGTTTTGAATTTTTGAGGGAATTATGAGGGTAAAATGACGATGACAACGACAAAACGCATCACGAAAATGAAGATGCCGATTACCAGACTACACGATCATGACGATCGCCGGCCAAGTACTTTCGTTGACTTTGGCCCAAGAAATACCCTCATGATTGTGATAGTCTGACCGCTTGATCAGTGTTGATGATGATAAACTCACCAAATTAAATGATGTTTGAAAGTGTGGTCACAGAAAAAAAATAGCATGCTGTTTGCACCTGTTGTTCTAGCTTCTTGTCTGTTTCTGATCTTCGTTAATAAGAGTCGGTAAACTGATGAAATCGTAAGATGAATTGCAAAACCTCCCTGTCTACAGTGTGGGTGGCCTTTTTGATCAACAACAACCGGCGCGCCGGCGCGATAACATAAATTTGGCTGAGCGCCCTCTGTCGACAGTTTTTTTGTTATTTGGCATCATTTGGCGCAAGAGGGCGTGCTTTAAGATGCAGAGTCTGCAACTGCAACAACGAGAGAGGTCGCCCTCTAATATTATTCTTCTTGCCTGATCAGTGTGAACTGAAGTTGAATGAAGGAGAAACTCAACTGCTCTCTTTTTGACGTCCTTTTAACTTCAAAATTGCTCGTCAATTTCGAAGATATTTAGCGCAAATCACAATGAGGTATTTCACAAATCGACTTCCGGATTACAAGGCAGGCACTCCCGTGGAAATCCCGCACGAACACTTCCGTGAGCGGGTGACCTCGATTGTGGATGCCGTGGCCCAGCACGTGCAGCCCCGTCACCTGCAGAACTGCGAAGGGGGGCTGTACGTGGGCTCGGCCGGGGTAGCCTACTCTCTGCTTCACATCACTCGGACCGGGCAGTTTCCCAAGGAGTCCCTACGATACCTGGGCCTGTGCAAGCAGTACCTGGTAGGGTGCGTGGAGTACGAGAGTCGAAGCAAGAAGGAGGCCGGAGCGTCTTTCCTCTGTGGCGCGTGTGGAGTGCATGCCGTGGGGGCGCTGTACTCTTCGTCATCCAAGTCTGAGGCCAGCAATCATGCAGCCGCACAATATCTTGAAAGGTTTGCAGATAAAAAAAATTGCACTTAGGTGATTTTAGCACAAGACACGACAAGACTCAAAGAGCTACGATTATACATTTTAAGCCAGAGTCCATCATTTGCAGCTATCCAACATGTCCAAAAAGTAACTTGCATAATATTGTTGAAAAACATACTTGGTTGAAAGATAGTAGGGGACTAAACTCCCTGTGGTAGTGGAATTATTCTTTCTGGCAAGCTGTCATTTGGAAGAAATAAAAATTGAAAACATGACTCGGCAACTTTTGATTTGAAATCGAGATCCTAGAATGTTGTTTTTCTCAAAATATACAGAGCTGAAACTTCATCAGGTTAGTTGTTCAGCACCCTTCTTTAGATCTTGAGCACTTTTGTTGCTTCAAACGAACAAAATGCACAAATTACAAATGATGGACTATACCTTTAAGCATTGTGGGAAAACTAGGAAAAAATTTTTTTGCATTTTTTTCCATTGGGATCAACTGATTTCCTCGTTTTCACTTCATACTTACGCTACTAAAAATTGAAAAACACTGTTCGAGTAGTCTTGTAAAAATGGGAGTTTCCTCTTTTTTGGCTACTTCCAAGTTGCATTCATGAAAAAAATAGTTCACATAAAATGTACCTTATCCCCTTCCATCTGCGATTACACAAAATCACCTTTGAAACGGTTTTTATAATCGAGCAAGTTGCATACTGTAGGGTTAATTTTGGAAAATCACTCTTTTTCTTCCCAAATAAATTCAGTAAGTAATTTCGCTTGATATATTTTTCCCCCAGTTATGCAGGTTTTGCCAAGGTCTGTACCCCAGTCAAATTTCTGGGGCCGAGTGGATCGGACGAGTTGCTGGTCGGTAGGGCTGGATACTTGTGTGGAGTTCAACTGCTGGCCCAGAAACTTGGCAAACAGGTGAACAAAAAAACATTAATTAAGGAATTAACCCTCTTCCATGAGCCTTGCAGCATGATTGAATCATTGCCCAGTCCTCTGATTACAATATGTGTACATTTTCTGATAAACTTTAATTTGAATATTTGAATATTAAATAATTCAAATTGTCTCGGCCCTATCTTGAATATTCAAATATTTAATACTTTGACTCAGCTGTATTCAGAAGCCTTGTGCACTCTTCTTGGAGTTTTTGTCCATTTTGTTCAGAGTGATCACAAATTGTTTTCTTTTCCTTTCAGGTTTTGAGCCAAGAGGCCCTCCATACCCTGTGCAAGGTGGTCGTCGAATCCGGCCGTAACTACTCCAAACGTCACCATTCTCAGTCACCCCTGATGTACTCGTACTATGACACAGAATATCTAGGTTTGCAGCTTTGTCCCTCTTTACAAATTGCAATTCAATCACAAGTCAATCTCAAGTCAATCGCAAGGCAATCGCAAGGCAATCACAAGTCAATCTCAAGTCAATCACAAGTCAATCACAAGTCAATCACAAGGCAATCTCAAGTCAATCACAGTCAATCTCAAGGCAATCGCAAGTCAATCGCAAGTCAATCACAAGTCAATCACAAGTCAATCACAAGTCAATCACAACTCAATCACAAGTCAGTCACAAGTCCCTTACAAGTCAATCACAAGTCATCACAAGTCCATCACTAGTCAATCACTAGTCAGTCACAAATTCATATCACAAGTCCTTTTGTGTCAAGTCAGGCAAGAAGCTATTTACTTTTGATTTATCTGGTAATTGACTTGTGATTTGACTTGTGACTGAATTTACTTGTGATATGTCTAGTGACTTCACTTGAGATTATGTAGTGATTTGACTTATTATTGACTTGTGACCTGACTTGTGATTGACATGTGATTGAAAGGATGGTGCCAGCTGAGTCAAGAGCTGTACCAAAATAGTTGTGGGTGGGCCCACACCTCTTGGCCGACCGCACAAGACGTGGCAGAGCTCAGTGACAGATGACATGCGACTGCTTGAAGTCAATGCGAGGGAAGCGACGGACAGGGCCAAGGAGAGGAGAGCCATAGGGAGAAAGCAGGCCAACCCAGAACAGACTGGACAACGGCCTCAAAACCGACAATGATGATGATGATCGTGTCCTGACTTTGTGATTGAGTTGTGATTAACACCTCCAGAATGAAAGTTAGAAATATGCGTGTGCAGTTTCCAAAATGGTGCTTAAATTTGCCAGGATGGGTATGGTTTCTAGTAAATCATGCGCAGGAGTAAGGGTCAGTCCATGCTGGGCCAGTAAAATTCATTGCAGTGGACAGATTCTTCTTTTCTGATTACATTTGAGCGAAAAAAGTGGGTTTTTTTGTCTGCTTTTTTCCCCACAGGAGCAGCGCATGGTCTGTCGGGAATCTTACAAGTCCTGCTGGGCTTTCCTGATTTCATCAAGTCCGATCCCTCCATCGAAAAGGACATCCGAGATTCTGTTGACTTCCTGGTGAAATGCCAGACGGAACACGGCGGGAACATCCCACCAGCCCTGGACGAATGCGGACGCCAGACTAGACCCGCAGAGCATGAGTTGGTGCATTGGTGTCATGGGGCACCAGGTGAGTTCACAGACTGTTTCCATAAGAAGATGTGTTCGCTTCCATAGAGTTGCGATTCGTTCCTGAAAATTATTATTATTATTTCTTGGTAATGAAACCAAGGAATCCTCAAAAATGCCCAAGGCACTGTAGCTCGCAAGCCTGAAGAAACCTGTAGAGAGGAGAAAATGAGAAGAATTACAGTTTTAGAGGTGGGAGGAAAACCCCAGAAGAATATTATGGGGAAACCCACGGAATCAGGTAGGGACTGAAAACCCAATCCACATGTTGGCCCAGGCGGGATTCGAGCCCGGGTCACGGCGGTGGAAGGCGAGGAAAGTACCGCTTCGCCAACCTGACTCCCCTATGTTTTATATTATGTCAAAGGAAAAAGTCTGCTCACTGAGTTCTGTTTATCCTGTTCTTTGTTGACTCTCCTCTTCCTGAGAAATTGAACAAATTTGTCCCAGAAGTCAAAATCAATCAAGTGGCCGTGTGTCCGTGTGTGTGTTCCAGTTCACTGTCAGTTCAGTCATCATCTCAAGCAAACTTGAAAGGTGGTCTGTGGAGTGAAGGCCGACATCCAAAAAAAAAATCCTTTCAAATATGGATATTTATGAGGTCTCTGGAGAGCTCAGCTCAGTATTACTAATGACTCTCACATATGTTAGTCCTGTGTCTCACCCAAACTCTCCATTCAACCCCAAACTCCCCATTCAACTGAGAACTGGTACCTGCTGGGTGGACAATCAAGGCCGTCACTGAAAATTGTCCTTACTAACTGCCTGTACATGTACATGTATACAGGATGCCGGGGGAATCGCACAAGTTTAACTTGCAGTATTTTTGTAAGGAACAGCTGGTCCGGGTACTTCATGTCTGTGAAACAGTAAATATTCACTTACTTTTTCTTTTTCTTTATGTCTGCTCCATCAGGAGTCGTCTACCTATTCGCCAAGGCCTACCTGACATGGAAGGACGAAGCCTACCTCCAAGCCTGCCTGAGATGCGGCGACGTGACCTGGGAGAAAGGTCTCCTCAAGAAAGGTCCCGGACTCTGCCACGGCATCGCCGGCAGTGGGTACGTCTTCTTGCTCCTCCACCGCTTGACCGGCGACAAGAAGCACCTGCACCGCGCTCTTCAGTTTGCCGCATTCATGGAGGAGGACCAGTTCCGGAGAGAAGCGCGGGTGCCAGACGCACCGTACAGCTTGTACGAGGGGCTGGCCGGCACTGCGTGCTTCCTGGCGGACTTGCTGGAACCGGAAAAAGCTGAGTTTCCGTTCTTCAATGTCTTCTGAGCGTACTTTCGGAGCGTTGATTTTCAGTAGATAATTTCTTTCACTTGAACAAAGACTTGGTAGTTGTGTAAAACTAACCTTGATCTTGGGCCTACCTTGTGGATCTGCGAAACTCAGAAATGCGCTAAGCACGGAATATATTTTGCTTAGCAGATATAGATAACCAGCCAAAATGCCGTGCGATGTATATTGCTTGCAACTGGCTCTCCGCTGATTTATGCTTAGCACAATAATTTGGTGAGCATTAATTTGTGCTTATCATTTCCATGAGCTTAGGCACAATGTGAAATTATTGTAATCTTGCCCTTGCTAGTCTCTATACAGGGGTATATGCAAAACTTGCTATTTATTATTCATGTATTCGCATGTCGCTAAAAGTTAACAATTACAATTAGGTACAGTAATTGTTATCTTACCCATAGTACAGCATCAATACCCAATAAGTCTCCATACAGGTCACATGCGAAACTTGCTATTTATTATTCATATATTCGCGTGTCGTTAAAAGTTAACAGTTGCAGTGTACAGTAATTGTTATCTTGCCCATAGCATAGCATCAATACCCAATAGTCTTCATGCAGGTGTATATGCAAAACTTGCTATTTATTATTCATATATTCGCATGTCATGACAATTTAACAGTTGCAATTAGGTACAGTAATTGTTACTTGCCCACAGCACAGCACCAATACCCAATTAGTCTGAATACAGGTGTATAAACTTGCTGTTTATTATTCATGAATTCGCATGCCGTTAAAATTTAACAGTAGCAGTTTAAAGCTGTCTTTGCCAGATCTATATTTGTCAGATCAGATTCCTTTGTTACTCAATGGATGCCCCCCCCAAAAAAAAATTGTTTGCATTCTCATTAATAATAGATTCATTGACATTTATGGGGATGAAATAATAGGCCAAGCCTTTGTTGGTTATGAGACAATAAAACAATACAAAATCATAAATTCACTCCAAGTGTTTTGTTTTCAAGTCATAGTAGATACTGCATGTATACTGGTACATTTACCAGTAGGTTTATAGTTCATACTTTTGTAGATTGCTCAAAGCGATTAACAAAGAAATCTAACCTCTTTTAAAAGTTTGAATTTAATTCACTCGGTGTCTTTGAGACAATATTTTGTTTGTTGAACTTTAGGTATTAAGTGTGGAAATGGTGTTTTATGATATTGCTTGAAAATTCATCGAAATTAAGGTGTTTTTGAAAGGGAATGGTGTTAATTATTATAGTATGAAACTCAAGTGGGTTAAACCCTAATTAAACTATCACTGTTAGCAGTGTTCTTGTTAATTAAAGAGATAATAATATGAGGGAAAGGAAATACTTATTTTAAATGGTTCAAACTTAAGGTGGATCAGAGAATTATTAACTTTCGTGCTGAAGTAGGACGATTATGGAAGACATTTTAAAATCAGGATTAGAAAAGTTACAAGTTAGAAAGTTTTCACGTCTTAAAGATGTTGGCAAAATATCTTTCTTACAAGATGGCTGTTATTTGATGAAATGAAACTGAAGATATAAAAATAAAAATCTTTTTAATTCTTACCCTGATGTATTCTTTTGAGCAATATTTTCAAAAGTGGTTATGATTAAAGATATACTGTATTTTATCATTAACAAGCTCTTTTATATTAATGTTTAATTTTTTTGAGTATGTGTTTGTTTATTTCAACTCTCTCTATTCGTCAAAAACTATACAAGCTCAATATTGTGCAAAAGATTTTTTTTTTACCCCTCCCCTGATGCAGCTCCTAAACCCCGCCCCTTCAATCCTCCCCTGAAGTAAAGGTTGGTACCCGAAGCCCGTACACACGTTAAATAATTATCAAGCGTTCGGATACCAGATGAACCCGTGACGAAGTTATTTTCAAGGCAAAGCGAATATGATTGGCTGAGAAATGAGTACCGGGAAAATTTTAGCCAATCAACGAATGCGTTGTGGGAGTGCTCGGAAAAATTATGGGATATCACGTGCGCGCCATGAATTTCTGCGCTATCGCGTGGGGGAAAGTCGCCCGGTGGATTATTTAACGTTGTTTTTGGACGTGGAATTTTACCCGAAATGAAGGAAATATCTTCTCATTAGGAACTTGGAATTACTCTTTCATAATCATGGATGCCGTGCGGGTATTCAACAATGAGGTAAGATTTTGCAATCATGCAATTTTTTTAAGTAATGATTTTTGGATATGACCAACCCGGTTGCGGCTTTGCCGCAGTTTTCACACAATCGAAGATCATCATGTCATCGACTGCCGGTCTGGGCGTTTTATTCGCCCAGGCACGGCCATTTTATTAACGATTTCTGCCCCATAATGTTAACAAAGGTTTGTTTAATATACGACCCTTTATTAGAAAAGTGTGGTATGAAAGAACACGGGAGAAAATGGAGATTGATGTAGACAAAACTCGTGAAAAGGCATGAAAAATGAAAGCGCCCTCTGTTGGTCGAACATTGAAATCAAGTGGCATCTGGATTTGTTTTATTTTATGAACTGTTATGGGCACAATTTGAAGGAGATGTTAAGATTTGCACAAACATGACAAATAAGATATTCGCAGGGAAACTTATTTAGAGGTATTTTTTTCAGCAATTGCAAGTCTTTTTTTTAATATTTGTGTTTTTGTGGTTTTCTATCTCTGAAATTAAATAGAAATAGGCATATGCTCCCCCCCCCCCCCGCCCCCATAGTTACCTGCCCATAGGCCTTCTTTTCTATAATTTTTATTGTATATGAAAAAATAAGTTCCATAGTTTTGGAAACATTGTGTGGTAATTTTCAATATTAGACGGCGCCTAAATATTTCTTAAATCGGATGGTGAACATCATATGAAATCAGTTCTAGAATTAAAAATAAATTGCATAGTTTTGTAGACAATTTAATATTTATTTTTATGGCAAAATTTCCCATTTCACTTTCAATTCTTCTGTGTACGATGCAGCATTTTGTAACTTTAAATTCATCTCATTACACTAAATTTTATTTTTGTTGGAAAAAGGATGGCAGATATACAAACTAATGATGGTCGTTCATCATCACCAAATTTGTTACTTTATAAAGTTGAAAGGGACACAGTGTCATATGAGGATTTACAGAGTCACGAAAGACTTGTCAACATTTTTCAAAGATCAGTAAAAGCCTACATGTAGTTCCCAATCAACAATTTTTTTAACAACTTTTTTCTAATGTACAGTACTTTTTGGGTAATTATTCTTTCTGTTAACCCTAGCTCCCTAGGCATTTTTGCTAGGATGTAACCTCAATCCTGCAAAATCCTCCAACCAAGCGGGGGAAATAATAGAAGTGTGCGGTTGATTGCAAAATCTGCAATTTTTTGGATCTGCAATTTTCTGTTTTGTGGCCAACTTTCATTCTGTACAAGCATTACGTTCACTGTGTGGACTTCCGAACATAAGCTGTCCACATAAACCAGTTTTCAGATACATTGTGTGGACTTGCCCACGCCCACACAAGGTTTCCTCCTCTCTGGAAAACAGTTTTAGAGGCATTTTGGGGTTAGGTTTATTTGTCGCAAAATGAAGAGTAATACTCAAGAGAATCATAAAAAAAAAATTGGTTTGGAAGAGTTTGCACAGTGTGAGTAAAATGAGGGTTTTTTTTCAAAGATTTTTCTTAACTACACGAAAACAAAGGAATGTCCACACTAGTTATGTAACATAAACATGTCTGTGTTTGTAGGTGTCTAGTGGAGGTTTTGACATCAATTTCATAAAACTTTTAGATAGCGTAAGTGCAAAATCTCAGATTTTGGACACTAGATTCAAAATCTTTTGTTCTTCCGTGAAAGTGTGTACGGGCAATTCCACGGTTAGTTTCATTACATTTTAAAGATATAGTCCATCATTTGTAATTTGTGTATTTTGTTCGTTTGAAGCAACAAAAGTGTTCAAAATCTAATGAAGGATACTGAACAACTAACCTGATGAAGTTTCAGCTCAGCTTCAGCTGTATATTCCGAGAAAAACAGCATTCTAGGATCTCAATTTCAAATCAAAAGTTGCTGAATCATGTTTTGAATTGTTTTGAATTGCAGCTATACGCGATGTCGCGCACTGATCCGACGAATTATAGCAACCGCGCGCGCCTGTGCGTCGTGCCAATGCTTGCGCGCGCTGCACCGAATAACAAAACGAACTACTAATTTAAATTTTCCTACAGTGCATCTTAAGACGCACCGTTGGAAAGGCCTTCTTTCGTTGATTACTTCAAAATGATAGCTTGCCAGAAAGATTAATTTCACAGGGAGTTTTGTCCACTTACTATCTTTCAACCAAGTATGTTTTTCAACAATAAAATGCCAGTTACTTTTTCGGATGGTTGCAAATGATGGACTATAGCTTTAAGGAATGGAGCTCCACTCTTTCGGCTCCAATATCAACATGTGTGGGTATCAATTGTCCATTTTGGTGTTTTTCCAGAAATGTTAATAGCAATTGTAACACAAGCATAAGCAAAATCACTTAGACTACTTATGTGAGTTGCAATTCGACATCTAATCTTGGTTGGTTTTGTCATTGCAAAGAATGTTTCCTCAAATTGGAATGTAGCTGAAACAAATTATAGTATTTCTGTAATTTCTTACTTATAGGGGGGGGGGGGGCCTACTGGCAAATGTTTTGACATATAACATTTCTCAATTTCCCTCATCAGAGTAAAGCATTGCAACAAATCTTTGTTAGTTATTGTTACGGTTTAAGTTATGCTACAGTTTTTCCGCCAATCTTAGGTACAAGTTAGAATGCCATACATAAGAAACTACTTAACAAAAAAAAGCTCTTTTGATATAGGATATGAACCTTTCTCTTTGCCTTAAAAACAAAAGCTCACAATAACACTCACGTTTTGCATGTTAAAACAAGGTGCCAAAATGACTACTGAAATCCATGTTGGCCCAAAACCAGGGTTTTTTTTTGTGGCCAAAAAAAAAATACTTCATTTCATCTCACTTGCACTCCACTCAAATGAAAGATCTTGTTATCCCCTTAAATTTGATACCACATTTGAGGTTGTGGTGCTTGTAGTTCTGAAGATTTAAAGGGTTCCTGCGATGAAGCTTTCTTAGGAACACATTTTGTGCAACTTTCTGCTCCTCTTAAATGTATGAAACTGATTTGACATTCCTTTTTGGTTAATTTTATTGGAAAGTGCACTTCTTTAAACATTTAAAATATTCCAGGCTTTCCCAGACAACTGAGAGCGCTGTTGCTGTGATGTCATTTCAGGAACACACTGTTCAGTTTAGTGGTTTTCTGTTGAAATTTTGAACCCAAAATGTGCACATTAAAAACACATGTGAGAAAGGGTTGCTCATTGGCTTACTGCCAAACAAAGAATCACCAAAGACAAGAAAATTTACGACAGCCAAATATCCAATTCTAGCAACTTTTTGTGCTGAAATACATGTAGCTGTAACATTTGAGTTTTCTGCCCAGAATGACATCACAGTTTTGCTTATGGATATGGAAATTTGCATTAGCATAAAAACAAAAAGGACACCAAAATATCCTTTAAAGTGGCAAACCACAAATTGAAAATAATGTTAAATGGGACAATGCAGATTCAAGGATTGCATTAACCCTCCTATGCAAACATACATTCTGTGCAATTAGTCCTCAGTCAAAATCAATCAAGTGACTGTTTTCAAAAGTTAAGAACTCCCAGCCTACAAAAAGCAAGATTGAATGGCCGTGACTGTTTTTATGTAACTCACCACAGCTTTGCTTTGGTTGTAGGTAATTGAGAAGCCAGCTGTGCCCACAACTTGCCTGCTTTGTTTGTTCATGGTCTGTTGACTGTGTTTGACTAGCCACAGTGCTTGCTTAACATTATGATCTGCAGAGATGCCACTTTTCCGGTTTTAACCGGAATTCCGGTTTTTAAAAAAAATCTCACAAATTCCGGTTTTTCCGGCCGTCAAATTAACCAGAAAAGAGAAGAAGAACTGTGGAAATGCGTTGATTTTTACCTCGATTTAGTACATTTAGGCGCACGAATGGCACAACGTTGTTCGTTGAAGTAGTCTTAAAAACAGTCTTTGTGTATGTTGTTGCCGAGCCTGCATGCGATACAAGCGGCCAACGTACTTAATTGCACGCAGTATACAATGGCGCCTCGCGCGTGCTTCACCGCGTGCGGGTGTGTTGTGTGCTAACCACACGTAGCATTCAGCCTGGAAATCAAGTCTATCATTTCAGCTATCGGTGGTTTCCGATCGCAGTGATATATGTGAATACAAAAATTGCGGGTACCAACCATGTTTTCGTTGAGCGCATCGCGTAGTGCAAGGATCATGTACACCGACAGCAGTGTTGTGGAATCATGCATGTTTCGTGTCGAATATTACGTTGGAAATTCGGGTAGGCAGAATAAATATTAGGAATTTGGAAAAAGTCAAAGTGATTGAACGAACCGACAGCTTTAAAGGCCATAGAAGCAAAATTAAAAAATAAACAGAACTTGGCTTGGCTACAAGATAAAGATGACAACGGGGACTTTGTGTCGGACACGGAGTGGCTTTTTCACACACAAAAGAGTCCGTTTTTTTCATGCAGCCGTTCCTTTTTTTTTCAAGCAGACCCAGTTCCGTTTTTTTCAAGCAGACCCTGTGGCATCTCTGGATCTGACTGCTGGTGACTAGCCTGCGTTAAAATTATATCAAGGGAAGTGGATGGAAAATTTTGACTGTCTGTGGCTGCTTAAATAACAATTTTAATTGAAAGGGCTTTAGAAGGTGCAGTTCAGCAAGGGCTAAATGATGTACTCATGTGTTGCTTTTTCAGCTGTCGAGCTTGTACGAGAGCAAACCGCCCATCTCTCGGGCCAAGATGACCCAGGTCACCAAGCTGGCCATCAAAGCCATCAAGTTCTACAAGCATGTGGTGCAGAGTGTGGAGAAATTCATACAAAAGGTGAGTCAGAAAAGTTAGCAAAGCAGAGGACACACCATTGAGAACAGGACTTGACCTTCAGCTGAAAATCTTGAACTAACTGCAAAATTTACAAAATATTAAGTACTTTACATGATAGTAAAGTCTGTCATGATCCAATATGGCCTATCAGTGTTTATCTCTGCTTTTATTGCATGAAATTACTGAGAATATTTCTTCCCCCCCCCCCCCACCCCTCCCCAATGGGATGCCAGTCCATCACAGGTTGCTCCCAGGCTAATGCCTGTCCTCAGTTCTACTCCTGAGTGGAGAGAGAGTAGTGGGAGTAAAGTGGCTTGCCCAAGGACACAACATGTGGCCAGCAGCTGGATTCGCACCCCTGACCCTCTGCTCATGAGTCACGAACCCTAATCACTATTCTCCCACACTTTTCATAATAGCCTACTGTTGCCAAAATAGAGAAAATCACAAATTTGAATTTTGATTGAAAGGCAATAATGTTTGAAGGCTAAATCCATCTTCAACAGCTGTTTTGTTTGATGTTAAACTGATCTGTAGGAAACAAAAATGGTGGTGAAAAAATTTGAAAGTAGCGAACTTTTTCATTTTCTTGTTGGATTTAGCTTTGTGGTTATTAGTTCACTGTAATTTTAGCCCTGTTTGTGTAAACGTAACATACAAATTAACTTTTTTTTTTTTTTTTTTTTGGGTAGTGTCGGCCAGAGTACAAGGTGCCAGGCCTTTATGTCATTGATTCTATCGTCAGGCAGTCACGCCATCAGGTAAGTCCAAGAATCACAAAATGCAAAGCTTATTCTGGAATCCCATAATTATTGGAATGTTGTACCGTGGGTATTGAGCTAATGAGAACAAATAATTGTTAAGTTGGAATATTGTGTATTTGTGATTGGGCAGTCCCACTCTGTCTGACATACATTTTTGGACAGTGCAACGGTGTACATAATTACAGTTATAAGCATAAAGTGGATTTTAATTCCGATAAAGCATATTACTGATTTTAAAAAAACAAAGAAATTAGTCATTGAGCTTTTTTGCTTCAAAATGATATACATGTTTCATTTGTGGCATATGGACCATTTTGAAATGTTGGCATTGTTCATAATTATGTGGCATTTCCCAAATCCAAACACGCTGATCAGATTAATTTGTCAGGAGGATCACTTAATATTGATTGGAAACAAATCGTACTTTCTCTAAATTGAAATTTGATATCATGACATGATGAACAATTTTACATTTGAAAATCTAACCTTTGTTCGGAATTTATTTTTCATCCTGTTTTTGTTTTTGTTTCTCAATAAATTAGTTTGGACCTGAGAAGGATGTCTTCGCGCCTCGCTTTGCCAAGAACATCGTCAACACCTTCCAGTTCCTCTTCAAGTGTCCCCCAGAGGGGCGGGCCAAGATCGTCCGGGTCCTGAACCTCTGGCAGAAGAACTCCGTCTTCACTGCGGATCTCATTCAGCCTCTGCTGGACATGGCGAATCCGGAGAAAGCTGGTAAAGTTCAGCTCTTAATGCCAAATAACTTTGAAATTTAACCTTAACCCTAACCCTCTAGGCCCTTGTTGCTTACAACCATCCTCAATCCTCAAAAATCCTCAAAATTTTTCCAAAATTTTGCAACTCCGCCTAAATTTTTCAAAATTGTCAGACAGTCCTGCCTCAAAATGCATTCATCCTCAATCCTCCAAAATTCTCCTCATCCCAAAACTTTGCACTCGTGTTTAAATGAAGGATAACCAACGCCAAATCCTTCAAAATCATCAGACAGTCCTGCCTCAAAATGCATTCATCCTCAATCTTCCAAAATCCTCTTGTGCTTCAATCACCATTCATCCTCAATCCTCCAAAATCCTCATGTGCTTCAATCACCATTCATCCTCAATCCTCCAGAATCCTCATTTGATTCAATCACCATTCATCCTCAATCCTCTAGAATCCTCCAAAACCGCTAGGAGGATTTTGGAGGAGTGAGGTGGGTTAGGGTTAACGTACCTGAATCCATCAAAATCCACACCCCTGTTTTGGAGGATTCCGGCGTATTCAGGATACCTCCATATTGAAAACGTTTGGGGAATTTGATGGATTCAGGACAGTAAGCCTAGCGGTACTGCAGAATTTTGATGGATTCAGGATACCTCCGTATTGAGCAGTTGGGAGACTTTGATGGATTCAGGATCTCAACATTTTAACTCCTTGGATATGTTTAGTGCGTACGCGGTATATGTACTACGCTGGTGGATTCTGATGGCTCACTGGTGGATTCTGATGGACTCGGGACATCAACATTTTTTTCGTGACAAAATTGGTGGATTTTGGCAGATTCAGTATATTTTCTTGTAAAAGTGCTCCAAGGGTTAGGGTTAAAAGGAAAGTTTACTTTTAATCCCCACCTTCCTCTGAAATCAACCGGGGGCTTTTGGAAGATTTTGGAGGTTTGAGGCTGTACGCCTGTTAGATGCGGCTTGATTTTGGAGGATGCAATGTGTCAAGGTCTTAAGCTGTACCCTGCATTGTTTATGTTCAGCTATGCATAATGGAGGCCTACATTATGCTGGATATCATCCGTACTGCTTCTGTGTATCATCCGCACTGCTCCAACGTCTTTAAGTGAGTTGGAGGATTTTGAAGGATTGAGGCAGCGGTCACCCCTCCACAGAAAATTACAGTAATAACCAACGATTTCGGAGGATTAAGGGTAGTATCCACATTTTACCGTAAGGTAGTTTAGGATTGAGGATGAAACCATTCTATTTTTTATTTTTTTGGTTACATCCCACAGCAGCTGCAGAGGCCGCAGTGACAGCCCCGCCCGTCCCCAAATCAGACAAGCCAGATGTCAAGGCGTGGCTGTCCCAAACCACCGAGCCCAAGGCGGGAAAGAACGACGCCCCTGCTAAAGATGATGCCCTGAGCACGGTCCAGCAGATCCTGCAACAAACCCAGCAACAGCAGATTGTAAGTAAACTGGGTCTATGAAGGTTAAAGCAGCTCTTTTTATGAAAGTTCCCAATGCTCTTTTTGAGCTTCATCCCGAAAAATAGATCCCTTTTCTAAATTGCTAATTTTCTGGCAAAACAAATGTTATTCTCTTTTGAGTGAGACATGGACTGAAAAAAAAAATTGGCTGTGTATTATTACTGAATTGTTTATTACTGTACAATTTCGAATTAGGGGTAATGGGATAGGCTGGCTCACACCCCACAATCAGTATCGTTAATGTACATGTACGGACTGGGAACCAGTCTTCTTGCTAAGTTGATCTGTTTGTTTATAAAACAGAAATCTTTGTTCAGAGGATTTCAGACTTCCAAAAAAATTTGAATGAGTTTTGAGGTTGGAATAAAACATACAAGTTGGAACTTTATTAATAGAAAATAAAATCAATTTGATGAAGAGCACGAAGAATGCAACTTAAAATTGTGGATCCTTCCTGACTGGCCATCAAACTGTGTCTGTTGACCAATTAGATCATTAGTTTCAGTCAGGTGACCATGGTTTCTCGATCAAGGTCCATCGCAAGCACTGTGTAAGATGTATGCAATTCAGTGGTGGGAGGGGCTTATATGCAAATTGGAAACAGTCCAAAGGCAAAGGGTGGAGACACTTATATTGAATTTGCATATTGAATATAGTATCATAAGTTCGCACCCGTTTTTTTATAAGCATGTCTTGATACCAGGCATTGACTAGTGTAGGCACAGAACTCACACGTTTGCATGATCCATTGCCCGGAAGTTCACGTCAATTTTTCTTATATATAAAAATAAACATGGTTCACGTTTCCCCACAACAGCAGCAGCAGCAACTGCAGCAGTTGCAGCAGCTACAGCAGCAGCTGGAGCGGCAGAAGCAAGTGACAGACATGACAGCGAGCAGCGGCAACACCGGCCTCGTCCTGGACAGCAGCCTCGTGGACCAGATCCAAACGCTGACAGCCTACCTGTCAACCCTGACTGGGAAGGTGAACGCCACCGGCAGCAGCAGCACCAACAACGCAGGCAGCAGCAGCAGCAACAGCAAGTCGATGGAGAGCAGCAAGCCAGCGGTGCCAACGCCGGTCCCTGCGCCTGGGGCTGAAGCCAAGGCGCTTGGCTTCAATAAAGTAAGTCCAAGTGAACTTATTTCAATATTTAAAAAGTGAAACAAAGAAATTTACTGGAGCAGGGTTTGACTATGCGAGTTGTACAAAGACATTGACTACATGGGGAACCGCGAATGTAGGTCTGAATAGTTCAGTTGGCCTCAAGCCCTTAAACTTTTACGATCCCAACATTTTTCTTATCCACAGGCATTGCTAGACTTTGACTACGGAGACGAGGAGGAAGAAGACACCAAGGAGCCCCACCCAACGTCCATCCCCCAGCCCAAGGCCTCAGGCCTGGAGTCCAACGTACAGGCCGTCCAGAGATTGACGGAGGAGCTCAAGAACGCCCAGAGCCAGCAGGAGTTCTTACGTCTGCAGCTGAGACATCAACAACCGGCGATGCCGCCTATGCCTCCGGGCTATGCCAAGATGATGCAGGTGAAGATTAGGCCGGGATGACAACAATATGTATATAAAACCAAAACACAAAAAGCCTAACTCTCCAAGCATTTTGGCAAGGAAGCTGTCTGAGTCCTCTGTAATCTTAGGGCGAGAAATTCTGACGGGTTGGGCCTCGCCGTTCAAAAGCCAGGCCATACTTCGGCTTTCTGGCTTCTATATTCCCTACCCTTGACTAATAGGTTGTCCGTTAAAAGCCTGTCCTTGCTCATTGTTCGCAATCACTTGATTGACAGTTTCAGTCCTCTTTGATAATGCCGAAGCTATCGCTTTGAGCTAACAAAGGGAACTAAGGAGCCAGGCTGCTCATGCTTCAGTAGACACGACACGCAACTGTGGCTATTGCCTTGAAAGGTGGCTTCTTACAACGCAAGTTGCTGTTGATTTCAAGTGTGAAGACATGACTCCTTTCTATTGCTGTTCATACACTGTGAATGAGTTTGGTAACACTGTCCTTGTATAACTTTTAAAGGGCATCAGATCTCATTCAAAGTAAGCGGGGCTGGGCTGTACCCTACTCAGTCCCGCGGAGCCCTCAAACTCCTGGTGGGCGGGACTTAACCAAGTAGGATCTGAACTACATTGTATTAGATTGTGTATGTTCACTGGAAGTTGGATCTCAATGATGTCTGTTTATGGATGGGACTGTTCCCCCACCACTACAAACGATGATTGTTATAGTACTGCAAATGTTTTTCCTTCCACAGCCCCCGGAGCCCGAGGCTCCGCCAGAGCCAGCGACCGAGGCGCCCACCATCAATCTGGACCAGGACCCAGACGAGGAGATGCTGCAGATGCAGAAGCTGCAGCAGGAAGCGGCAGCCATGGAGGAGGAGGAGCAGCAGCAGCAGCGGCGGTCAGGGCGGCGGCACCACGACGAGGATCAGGAGGAAGGGGAGATTGTGTCGTCGCACAAGCGGTCTCGACACCGCGACAGAAGCAGGTAGGCATATAGGCTAAGGTCCCATGTCACACGATAGAGATAATTCCTTAACCGTTGAACGGTTCCAAAAAGATAGCCCTGCCAACCACTTCAGAATGGAGTGCCAAGCAGTTCAGGCTTCACCGCTCACAAGTTAGGTTGGAAGGAGTTCCACTTTGGCCGAATCATTCAGTGCTGATCTTGGCATGCAAGATTTTAATCTGTTGCGTTAACAAAAGTCTTGGCTCTGGGAGATTAGTGGTGGGTGAACCTTTGAAGTTTGGGATTACACACACGTCTTTGATAGGGGAAGCAAGGGCGAAAATGCCCTCCTTTTTGTTCCACAGCTGGACTGGATGGCAAGAGGCCCATCATTTTAGAGGACCTCAAACTGTTGGAAAGAAAATACCCAAATGATTTGGCTAATTATTCAGCGCAATCATTCGGCATTTGGCGAACTGTTTTGTATTGTGACATCGGCCCTATGTGCTTGAAAGTCAAAACCCATCTGAACTTACCATAGTGCAATGGGATTGGGCGAGGTTTCAAGCTCTATGAGAAGCTTGTCTTTCAGTGTCATTTTGTTTTAAGACTGCATATAGAATTTTGATAGACAGATCAACTGTTGAATGCACACACCCTCATATACACAAAACTGCTTGGGTGAATGCAAGACCAAGACCATGCAGTCTGGCTCTGCTTTATTACTAATCAACTGTTTTATTTTCATGGTTTGGACTAATAACTATTATGTTACACTACCATTGTTTACTTGGACAAAGATGTCACAGATTAAAATTATGACTTATACCTGAATTTGATGGTTCTTAACACGTATTAAACAAGGCTCCGTACTGACTAATCTGTCAACCGCCATTTTCTGAGGTGGTACCAGGCTTGCATGAGTCGCGCTCAGGTAGTACGCAGGCACTCTGGGCTCCTTCGACCAATTGCGTTATCAAAATGCGCGCTTGCCTTGTCTTTTAAGAATGCGTGCAGCATGCGCATGAACGTGGTACCACTGCAGTAACAGCTTCTAATTCTGGTCGCCGGATTCCGCTTTAACATAAACTGTGCACGTATTTAACCAATTTTCCTCTGTATTGTTTCTTTGCTGCTTCTTATATTACACACGGAATTACCAGACAAAGGTAGGTCAGTTGTATGTTGGCAGACCTTCCACGCATTTTTCGAAAACATGTGCATGCCATTTGTCTTTTGAGACTAAGTTTGAGGCTACAACAGTTCAAACTCAGGCTGCTTTTGTGTCTAAGTATAGAGGATGTTTGGTTGAGTCTGAAATGAGGTAGCTGAAGGCATTGTCTGCATTCCTTTCTTTCCTTTGTTTAGCTTGTTTAGCTCATTTGTAGAATTGTGCTTATAGAGACTTGGTAATGTAGTGGTAGAAGTGTTTTTACTAACATCCATTGGCAAAAAATTATAGTTACGAATGTTGGCCTGTTCTGAAAAACTCGCAAAATTTCCTAAAACTCTTATGAATATTTGTTGCAGATCCCGATCTCGGTCCCCAAAGAGAAGGCGATCGCGGTCCCACTCCCGGTCCCGCTCAGGCTCCCGCTCCCGGTCCCGTTCCAAGCGGAAGAAGAGGTCACGTTCTCGCAGCCGCACCCGTCGCTCCAAGCGGTCGAGGTCCCGGGACAAGCACGAGAGGCGAAGGGATCGGGACGAGGAGGAACGCCGGAAGGACAAAGAGAAGCGAGAGAAGGAGAGGGAGAGGGAGAAGAAGGGTCTTCCACCTCTCAAGGAGAAGCATCTCAGTGGTAGGATATTCCTGAGATAATATACAGACATGCGCCTTTTCCTTGGATCCGCTCGTTTTTTTCTTCTCATTAATGCCATTACAAATTGAAAAATAATGTACAAAGTCTTGTGTGGATTGAAGTTTCCTCGTTTTTCTTTTCTCGAAATTTCTAGTTGCATGCCTAAATATCTCAGTAGTAGGAGATGATTTAGTATAACTACTGGTTATAATGAGACTATTGTGTAACACATCTTAGTGGTAAGAGATTCCTGAGTATTGAATCTCAGTAGTAGGAGATTCCTGAGTTTAACATCTCAGTGGTAGGAGATATTGTGTAAAACACCTCAGAGGTAAGAGATTCCCACATATTGAATCTCGGTGGTTGCCGATTCCTGAGTATAATATCTCAGCGGTAGGTGATTCCTGCGTGTCTAATCTCAGAGCTAGGAGATTCCTGAGTATTTGGGATACATCTGAATTCAAAATTAAATTTTAGACAAGAAAAAGCAAACGTGACTTTTGACTTGGCCTCAATCATTTTGTACTGACTTGGATGATGAATAGCACTCAGACTTTCAGGTAGTTATCTTTTTGACTTGCAGTGTAGACCTTTTTTATGTGAAATTGGCTTTAACAGAGGCATTTTTCTACCTTGTTATTCCTTTCTTTGCAGTCTGTACCAAGACACTCTGGGTTGGCCGATTGCCCAAGCTTGGAGCTGAGAGTGAACTGAAAAATTATCTCGAGGATTTTGGACCCATTGCAAAAGTTGACGTAAGCTTTAAATGCAGATAAATTTTAAAGTGTATTTTCGTCGAGCATTTCAACAAAAACATGTATGTGTTTTACAAAATATTCAGCACTCTTGAAAAACTGCAGCCGTTCAGCTCCAAACTGACCTTATTCGGAAATTAGATTGAACTTTTAATGTGAATTGCAAATAGTGATACCTTACAATTTATGTGGAATCCTTCATTATCTATTTTCAACAGTTGGTACCCCCGAGAGGATGTGCTTACGTCTGCATGGAGAACAGACTGGATGCTTACAAGGCACTGGAGAGGTTGCGGAGAGGCAAGATGTTTGGAAACTCGGCCAAGGTACATATAGCATTGATAACGAGCCAGTTCGCTATCTCGATGAACTAGTCCAGGTCAGAGGTTGTGGGGGATAAGATCACTAACGCGATGTTCAGCAAACACCTATTCCGCTCGTAATTAATGCGGGGGCGTTGTGCGAGCATCTCCTTGCATGTTCACCCGCCTTCGATGAGTGTTTTATTATTCCGAATGACCTGAGACCAAGATTATTGTGCGCATGCGCAGTTGAAATACCGGACTGGCTTATTATTAAACCATTCTGATGCGATAATGTAAAATGTGTTGAACATCACACCAATAAAATGATCTGTGATGCCCTATGTAGGCTACAAGATCCACGCCTTTCTGATTCTGCATCAGCATTATTCTGACATCCTGTTCTTGCCTTCCAGATTGCCTGGGCCCCTGGCAGGGGTGTGAAGGAGTACAAGCAGTACAATGACTTTTGGGAGGTAGAGAAGGGGGTGACCTACATTCCCTGGGACCACCTGCCCTCGGAGGTGGACCTCAACGAGCTGGCAGAGGGAGCAGCCATTGACGAGGCCACACTTCCTCCTGGCATGAAGCTAGGTGAGTCCAAAAGATGACCGTCTCCAGATGTGTTTTATTCTTTGTGCGAGAACTGTGCCTTGTTTGCTGTAGATAAGCTTGTTCATTAGTGGTACAAGTACTGATGTTTTTTTAATATGTTTGTACTTGCAGAGTTGCCAGTTGAAGAAATTGAAGAGGAAACCCCAGCTCCTGGGATAACTCATCCCACTCAGATGATTGCGACTGCCATGGGAGGCCAACCTGTGGCCCCTGGGATCATGATGCAAGGCCTGGGTCTAGTCAGGCCCAACATGGCCCAGGCCATACCCACAGTCGACCTCACAGTGCCAAGCACCCTTCAGCCCATGTCAATCAGACCCAGAATACCTGGCCCTGTTCCACCCACCACTAGCCAACCTCAGGCCACAGTGCCAAGCGCCACTCCCGAGATGGTCCGCATGCCTGTGTTCCAATCCGGCGTGTTCCCTCCCTTTGTTGGATACACTCCACAGATGCCACCGCCAGGGTTCCGCTTCGCTCCAGGTTTCCAAGCTCCACCCACAACAGCTAGCATTCCAGTTAGTACGGTTCCATCAGGCGTACCTCCGCCTTCACTCTTCCCAAGGGGAGTGCCCCCTCCTACCAGCCAGCCAGGCCTGCCAGCAACCACTGCTATGAAAATAGCTACCACCGTGGAATCAAGTAAGCCAAACACAAGTGATGACAAGCCGGACTTCAGAATCCCAGGACTTGGTGGAGATCCAGTGTCTGGTAGAACACAGGAGAGCCATTTGCAGCTGCAAGGAGTGCCAGTGATGGGGGTACCACGTCCAGGCTTCCCCTTCTCTATGGCTTCCCTACAGCGCAGCATACAGCAACAAGGAGGCACTCCAACCAGCCTGATGGGAGTTCATCCAGGCCAGCCGGGAACCCTGCCACCAGTATTCACCCAAGACCTCAGGTTAGGATTGCGGCCGCCCATGATGAGACCACCTGGGCCTGTCACCATCTCACAACTGGAAGGAAGTAACTCGGATGTAACAAAACAGGCTAAGAATGATGAGGGCCGACCACCGACCTCTGGAGCAAATGAAAAAGGGGATGTGGGTCCCCCTCAGGGTGTCTTTGCAGTGCCAAAGCCACCAGCCTCAATTCTTGGTAAATTCAAGGATCACATGGCACAAAGGGTCCCCTCTCCTGGCATGCCCGGAAGGAAGGATATTGATATGAGGGAAGAGAAGGTCCCCCTGACTGGCACCAATCACTTGGAAGGTGGCCCAGCCACTGGCAACACTGACCAAGACAAGATGGGTCTACGTCCTCCGATGTCTCAGGAGCATATTCTCACGGATGCTAATCGATTTCCTCCTGGTGTTCGTCTGATGAGACCGCTCATTGGCATCCAAGGGCAGCCGTTGATTCAAAGAGCCGTTGCACCAGGATTTAGGATGAGACTTCCTGGACCTGGACAGCAGTTTGCAATGCAGGGACAGATGATCCACATCCCAAATCAAGGGATGCAGCCCGGGGGACCCCAACTCCAGATGATGGGCATGAGACAGCTTCATCCAGGGATGATGGGTGGATCTGTTAGAGGAATGATCCCTCCTCAGGGGATAGCAAGCTCTGGAGGAATGCACAGGCCAGGAGGTATGGCACCCCCAGGTGGAATGCCTCAACCAGGTGGGATGCCGCCACCTGGAGGAATGCTCCCACAAGGCAGTATGCAACCTCCTCAAGGAGGAATACCTCCTCGTGGAGCTATGCCACCGCCCTCTGGAGTACCTCCAAACAGCAGACCACAAGCAAGAGGTAATCAGGCAGGACAACAGGAGGCAGAAACCCGTGAGCCATTCCAGCCAGGCATGAGAGGCGGACCACCTCAGATTGAAGGAGGGAGGGTTGACAGCGAGCGCAACCAGGATGGAGCACCAGAACGAAGTGGAGCTGGACGTAGCCGATGGGGACCTCCTGTGCCTCCTGCTGGGGAGAGAGAACGTATGCTACCTGACCGTGGTAGACCTGCCCCGGAACCCTTGATGGGTAAAGGAGACAAGGATTTCAGTGAGAGGGACATTGACATGCGAGAGAGGAAGTGGCTTGAAAGGGGCTGGCATGACCGGGATGATCGGGAGAGAGTTGGGATTGGGATGCGTGACCAGGATTGGCGATTACCACCTGGAGGCCCAAGAGGACCTGATTGGAACCGAGACCGAGATGACCGTGGCTTTGTGAGACCAGATGATAGAGACATACGTCGGCCAGATTTTGGCCGCGAGTGGAAACGACCAGGAGATAGAGACATGGAGAGGGAACCATTCCGACCTGATGTGGACCGTGGTCGGGAGCCAGAAAGGAACCGGGAACAGGACAGGGGTGGCTTCCGGGACCGCGACCGGGACTTTATGCGAGGACGGGACAGAGATCGAGACAGAGATCGTGACAGAGAGGTCATGCGGAGCCGTGACAGAGACCGCGATCGTGATAGGAGAGATCGCGACCGGGACCGAGATCGCAGGGAACGCTATGACGATAAACCACGTGAAGGCACCAGAGATGAGCCCGTTGATGACCAAAAAGTACCCCCTGAGCCCAGTCCTCAACAATCCCCGAAGCCATTGTTGAGTCCTGCACCTGTTGGCCAGCCTCCAAGTGGAATTCTTAAACAACCCTCTGAAGCGGCTAAGCCAGAAGCAGTTGCTAAGGATCAAACTCCTGAAGCCAGCAGCTCTTCACTCCCGAATCCTTCACAGGCTGTACCTCCCAAGTCCCCTCTATTCCAAGGTCTACCACCAGCTGCTGATAAAGAGCCTGTGATTGCTGCTGCTGCACCTGAGCCGCACAAGCTCAATCCCCTTGCGGAAGCTTTTGTGCCCAGTGGAGCTGAAGAACCTCCAAGGGCAAAAACCCCTCAGGGACTCTATGCAGATGTCCCGGACCCAGTGCAACCTCAAACTCAGCCACCTCAACAGGCTCTTGAATCAGGGCCAGAGAACAATGGCCCTTTACCCAACATCCCTCCAATTGAAAATGAGAGAAGGAACTCTGATAATGACCAGGTGAATTCAGCCCCACCTTTGGGCAATTCGTTGAGCGACAGCAAAGCCAAAGAAAATCCCCCCACAGAGAGTGCGAGTGAAGTCGCAGTGGGAGGGGAAGGGAATGCAGTCAGTGCCGAGGAGACTGAAAATACGTGAAGCTCTGATGCTGAAGGAGATGGCTGAACAAAACTTTGGGATTTTTGGTCTGGAATCCGTTCTAAAGAAACCCGGACTCGTGCTCTGCAAGAAATGGGTCTCCTTCTACTTAATCTTATTCAAATTGGCCAATAAGTTGTCACATGGACTTGCAATTGTTCATTGATTTCCTTTCACTCAAGCCATACTTCAAGACCTGCGAATGCTAACTGCTAGTTCACAGATGTTAAGCTGCTCTCTTCGAGACTTAACTTTGGTACCTTCAATTCTGAATTAGTAGCTTAGTAGCAGAGAGTGTTTGCTTGAAGTATGTCTCGACACGTCTTTGTGTTTCTTTATGATGAACTTAACAGCTGAGTTGATGAAATATTATTTTCACAATTTGTGTGTCGCGAACGTGTCTGCCTTTACTGAAGTGGGCAAAAAGAATTCCAACTTGTTAATTTAACTGGTAGCAGCTTCTGGAAAGTTTTCATACAAAATCAACTTCAGAATGTGCCTGAATCACTCCTGTTCTTCCTCAAAAAAGAAAAGTTATGCAAATATGAAAGATTTTTTCTTTGTTTTGGTAGGGGTGATGTCTCTTTTGCTAGAGACAAAACATTTTTCGTTGGAGTTCTTGATGTCGCTTCAGCTTTTGTAAATGTGCAATGTTGTGTTGCAATGGCGAAGATAATAACCATACACCATGCACAAGGTGACACCTACAATCCCGGCCAAAATGGTTGGGACACTTCCTGAGCCTGCCACGGTCACCCACTCCCCCGCTTCCCCAGTCAATGTTGTTCTCTCCAGCTGATGGAGCACACACCGTGCAACATAGAACGGGGGCCGGGGGGTTGGGGCCCAGCCAGATTTGGCCAGGATTGTAGATTGATTGATCTGTTAGGTGAAGGCTTTCAAAATTTCAGGGTCTGGGACCTAGACTCTCTTTGAATCTTTAAAACTCCTTTGTTGCATGCCTTTTCTAAAACATTGGCTTGCATAACGGAAATAATGAATTCACTGCCATTATTCTTGGGGTGGGGGGGGGGGGGAGTTAACCCAACAGGGTGAGTCTTGGAAGATGATTCGTGTCCCCGAGAAGTGCCAGACGATGACAATAATATGATTCTTTTTTCTTGCGCGTGGTGTATGTTTCTTATCCAATTCCTGTTTAATATACAAGGCTTTAAAGTGAAGGTTTTGTCACTTGATGCAAAATTGAATTACCAAAATTTCCCTCTGTTTTAAAGGTGTACAAATTGTTTTGCTGATTTTTTTTAAATAATATTTTATTTTAAATCGCTCTACGAGAATGTTGTTCTTAAATTTTTGTGATACTTTATGTTCTGGTCTACCAAGCTATCACAGTACTAAGACTTGAAAAGTGGGCTTTTATTTGTTATTTTTGTATTTTTGTATTTTTTTTCAGGGGGGGGGGGGGATTTCTCAGAAACAAATGCCTACCAGTAATGTGTCTAATTTCAAATCGGCTCAAATAGTTTTCGGAATTAAAAACGCACATAGTCCAAGATTTTGCCTCATCGCTCGGCCAGTTCACGGCCATAATCTGCTCAAAGCTTCTTTTTTGGGGGGGACTACCTATATCATTTTTCGCATGCCCTGTTGCAGCAGCAGCGTTTACTTCAGGTTTAATGGTGTTCTCTTCAGAACTGTATTAACGTCCAGAAATCTCATGTTGTGGTGTCTTTGGAAGGCATTAAAATATTCAGAGGTAATTTTTTTATATCGTAAAAATGAGAACTTGTGTCTTGGCTTTGGGTGTACATGTACTTGGATTGTTGCGTAAAATTATCACTGCACAAATCAGCATATAAATGCTATGTTCTATTATTTTTGTGTTTTTACAAAATTCTGCGAATGCCTATCCAGTGTTTCCCTGTCCATACCACCAAAAAAAAAAAAAAAACCACCAAAAAACAAAAAAAAAAAAAAAAAAAATTAACAAAATGTTGTTAACTCATATATTCGTGATTTCCTAGCAGTTTGAACATTTTTTTTTAAAGTCCTGTTGATAAAGGCAAGCAGATTGTTTTAGAACGTCGGTGACTTGATTATTCAAATTGAGATGCAGAGTTAATCAACCAGTCAAGCTCCAAGATCAACTGCAGGAAAGTTAACGGAGCTGCAAAGATGAAAATTTTGGTAATCGTGGTTTCTGACTTTGATTTCTGATTATTTTAATCCCTTTTTCTGTTTAATTGGTGGACAAATGAGTTCAAACAACTTGATTCTTTGTCTACGTTGTATATTTCATGATTGAAACAGGTGTTCTGTGAATTGTTTTGTTTTATTAGCTAGTTGTTTTCAAAGGAGTTGATGAAAAGTATGTGCTGTAACAAATTGCGCTTGTATCAAGTTCAACAGAAATGCTAAAAACCTGTAAATACTAAAGCTGAACAATTGTAGTTTAGTGAATTGGAATCAGTTTGTTGAGCTCATTTGAAGCCGATTGTAATATTTGCATATCTAATTGTTGTGGTTAATCACTGTAGTTTAAAAAGGTAAGGTTTGTAAATATTAACTATAGTCTCAAATAGAGACTCGACGATGGACAAGTCGACCGTCTCGACGATGGACAAGTCGACCGTCGAGCCTCGCCGAACGTCAGTCAAGTTTGCATCGGAAAACGGAAGGACAATTTGTGGAGAACACTTCAAATGAAAGACCGAGACTTCAGAACATTGGAACTTTCTGCCAGCTTCGCACTAGCCTCAAATCGAGCGCCAGTGTAATTACAGGAAGTATGTTTGGTTGTGACTTGTTGAAAGTGGATGGGAATATATGCATGCTGTGTTATTGAACTGTAAATACATGTAATTATGAAGACCTGGTGTGGGAAGGGTAGCTATCCATGCGGACGCCACCAGTAGAATGACACTGGCAGGCAAAAATGAAGCTGGCAAGCAAATCTAGAAATACACCATACTTCGTGGGAAACAAAATGCCAGGTACAGTTATCTATGCGAACTTGTAAATAACGTGTTGCATGGTCTTATGTGCACTTGTGTAAAAACAAAATTGTTACGGCGAATTTCGTCCTTGCAGCATAAAAAAAAAATGGTGTTTGCTTTTACTGTTAAATATTTCAGATATAAGATATGCGTCTTTAATAAATGTATATTACGCAATTGAGGCACTGGAACCAGTTGCCATCCTGCACCAGTCTTGAAGAAAAAAAATTAACAATTTCAGAAATGCTAACAATTTGTGTTAATTTTGGTCGCAACAGTAGTCTCGATTAGCCTACAGACACTTTAACGGATTTGCCTCGTTCATTATAATTTGTAAGCTGACTCGTTTGAACCAGAAATTCCGGAAATTCTTTGGGTTTTTATTTTTTAGAGATGAAAGCTACAGTGGCGTAAATAGGTCCAATTTCAAACGAAGTTTTTGGGGAATCATTTTCTGGATTGTTTCAAACAATATAAAGGCTCCTTTCCTGTTGAAATTTTGAGCCCAACTATTGAGGAGGCACATTTTGTAAGGGGGTGACAGGGCCTCGACGGAAGGGGATGGATTCCGTTCCCCGTGCCCTGCCCCACCCTTCCCTGAATTGCGCCTCTGGAAAGCCAAGCGACCCAGAAAGGTTTGCTCTGAATATTTGTAATCCTCCCATCGACATGAATATTCACAATCATTTTCGGACAATATGAATATTCATCATTGAATTTCAAATGACGGTTTTATCTCTTGCATTTGTAGAAGGGAAAATGTCATGGGCCTTGTAGCCTATATAATGAGAAACTAAAATCATAAGGGGGGACAATAACATTGCTAAAAATGGAACAAACTTAAATCGGGGGCAAAAGTAGAAGGGTGCAAAATGGCTTGTCTTTTAATTATGCAATCTAGGTGAAAGGCCAAGTATTTACTTTTTCTCTTTACTGTTTTCTGACTTTTGATTGTATGTTGTAGCTAAATGTAAGTTTAAATATTGGCACACACAAAAAAAACACCAACAAATTTAAATTCTTGGCGGTGAGATTATTTGTTAGTTTCTGATTGTGAGTTTCTTTTATTTTTGTTTTATTTCCTTCTTGCCTTTAACTTGTGTGCAGGAATGTGGGGGGCGATAATTTGCAAAAGTGACGGTAAACTACTACGCAGAAATAATTTGATGAGGACAGGTACATTCAACATTTAGACTGCCATTATTTGGAAGATTTGTGCACAAATAATCAATATACAATTAAAATTAAACATGTTTTTCTCTGATTTTGACACAATTTCCGACGCATTGTTCCTGTCTAAGGGCAAATCTGTCCAGAAATCGAGTTGGAATGAGTTCTAGGGTCCTTAAGGCATCTTTCCTGGAGGTTTGGCGCAATTTCATTTTTTGGTCAAAAAATAAAAAAATTGCAAGGGGTAAGCCTTACATTTTTCATCAAATTTGGCCAAAAAATGACTTTTCTCCAAACGACGCAGAAATGACTTTTGATGCAAGGAGAGTAACATACAATATTCAAACTGCCATTATTTCGAAGATTTGGGCACAAATAATCGATTTCTTTGGAGAAAAATCATATTTTTCACTGATTTTGACCCAAATTTTCAACGCATTGTTCATGTCTAAGGGCACATCTGTCCACAAATCGAGTTGGAATGTATTCTAGGGTCCTTGGGGCATCTTTCCTGGAGGTTTGGCGCAATTTCATTTTTTTTGCCAAAAATGAAAAAATTACATTTTTCATCAAATTTGGCAAAAAAATGACTTTTCTCCAAACGACGCAGAAGTGACTTTTGATGCAAGGAGAGAAATATACAGTACTCAAAACTTACATTATTTCGAAGATTTGGGCACAAATAATCGATTTATTGAGAGAAAAATCATATTTTCACTGATTTTAACCCAAATTTTCGACGCACTGTTCATGTCTAAGGGCACATCAGTCCACAAATCGAGTTGCAATGTGTTCTAGGGTCCTGTAGGCTTCTTTCCTGGAGGTTTGGCGCAATTTCATTTGTTGGCCAAAAATAAAAAAATTGCAAGGGGTTTAACCCCTTGCAATTTTTTAAAATTTGGCTGAAAAATGAAATTAGGCCTTTGAAAAGGAAATATTACGTCGACAATTTGAGGTAAAATATTCAAATATATGAATTTTTACCCAATGATGTCTCAATTTTGGCCAACATTTAGCAAATTTTGCTGGTCTGAATATTAAATCATGGTCCCAGAGCATCCTTAAGCATTGCTGAGTAATTGGAGAAAATTCAATTTTTTTTGCCAAAATGGGGTCTATTAAACCCCTTACATTTTTTTTCAAATTTGGCCAAAAAATGAAATTTCTTGAAACTCTTTAGGAAGATGCCTCAGCGTCCCTAGAACACGTTTCCACTCCTACATTTGACAGATAGGCCTTTAAAAAGGAAATATTACGTCGTCAATTTGAGGTGAAATATGTCAAATATATGAATTTTTACCCAGTAATGTCACAATTTTGGCCAAAATTTAGCAAATTTTGCCGGTCTGTATATTAAATCATGCTCCCAAAGCATCTTTAAGCATTCCTGAGTATTTTGGAGAAAATTCATTATGTGGCCAAAATCGAGAAAAAAAGTAAGGCTAACCCCTTATATTTTTTTCAAATTTGGCCAAAAAATGAAATTTCTTGTAACTTGCTAGGAAGATACCTCAGGGTCCCTAGAACACGTTTCCATTCCCACATTGGACAGATAGGCCTTTAAAAAGGAAATATTACGTCCTCAATTTGAGGTGAAATAGGTCAAAAATATGAATTTTTACCCAGTAATGTCACAATTTTAGCAAAAATTTAGCAAATTTTGCCGGTCTGAATATAAATCATGGTCCCAGAGCATCCTTATGCATTGCTGAGTAATTTGGAGAAAATTCATTTTTTGGCCAAAATCGAAAAAAAAGTAAGGCGTTAGCCTTACTTTTTTTCAAATATGGCCAAAGAATGAAATTTCTTGAAACTCTTAGGAAGATGCCTCAGCGTCCCTAGAACACGTTTCCACTCCTACATTGGACAGATAGGCCTTTAAAAAGGAAATATTACGTCGTCAATTTGAGGTGAAATAGGTCAAATATATAAATTTTTACCCAATAATGTCACAATTTTGGCCAAAATTTAGCAAATTTTGCCGGTCTGAATATTAAATCATGGTCCGAGAGCATCCTTAAGAATTGCTGAGTAATTTGGAGAAAATTCTTTTTGGCCAAAATCGAGAAAAAAAAGAAGGCTAACCCCTTACATTTTTTTCAAATTTGGCCAAAAAATGAAATTTCTTGAAACTCTTAGGAAGATGCCTCAGGGTCCCTAAACACGTTTCCACTCCTACATTGGACAGATAAGGCTTTAAAAAGGAAATATTACGTCCTCAATTTGAGGTGAAATAGGTCAAATATATGAATTTTTACCCAGTAATGTCACAATTTTGGGCAAAATTTAGCAAATTTTCCCGGTCTGAATATTAAATCATGGTCCCAGAGCATCCTTAAGCATTGCTGAGTATTTTGGAGAAAATTCATTTTTTGGCCAAAATCGAAAAAAAAGTAAGGCTAACCCCTTATATTTTTTTCAAATTTGGCCAAAAAATGAAATTTCTTGAAACTCTTTAGGAAGATACCTCAGGGTCCCTAAACACGTTTCCACTCCCACATTGGACAGATAGGCCTTTAAAAAGGAAATATTACGTCCTCAATTTGAGGGGGAAATAGGTCAAAAATATTTGAATTTTACCCAGTAATGTCACAATTTTGGCCAAAATTTAGCAAATTTTGCCGGTCTGAATATTAATCATGGTCCCAGAGCATCCTTAAGCATTGCTGAGTAATTTGGAGAAAATTCATTTTTTGGCCAAAATCGAAAAAAAAGTAAGGCTAACCCCTTACATTTTTTTCAAATTGGCCAAAAAATGAAATTTCTTGAAACTTTAGGAAGATACCTCAGGGTCCCTAGAACACGTTTCCACTCCCACATTGGACAGATAGGCCCTTAAAAAGGAAATATTACGTCGTCAATTTGAGGTGAAATAGGTCAAAAATATGAATTTTACCCAGTAATGTCACAATTTTGGCCAAAATTTAGCAAATTTTGCCGGTCTGAATATTAAATCATGCTCCCAAAGCATCCTTAAGCATTGCTGAGTAATTCGGAGAAAATTCATTTTTTGGCCAAAATCGAGAAAAAAAGTAAGGCTAACCCCTTATATTTTTTTCAAATTTGGCCAAAAAATGAAATTTCTTGTAAGTTGCTAGGAAGAAACCTCAGGGTCCCTAAAACACGTTTCCACTCCCACATTGGACAGATAGGCCTTGAAAAAGGAAATATTACGTCCTCAATTTGAGGTGAAATAGGTCCAAAAAAATGAATTTTTACCAGTAATGTCACAATTTTGGCCAATATTTAGCAAATTTTCCGGTCTGAATATTAAATCATGGTCCCAGAGCATCCTTAAGCATTGCTGAGTATTTGGAAGAAAATTCATTTTTTGGCCAAAATCGAAAAAAAAGTAAGGCTAACCCCTTATATTTTTTTCAAATTTGGCCAAAAAATGAATTTTTTTGTAACTTGCTAGGAAGATACCTCAGGGTCCCTAAAACACGTTCCACTCCCACATTGACAGATAGCCCTTTAAAAAGGAAATATTACGTCCTCAATTTGACGTGAAATAGGTCAAAAATATGAATTTTACCCAGTAAAAATATGAATTTTTACCCAGTAATGTCACAATTTGGCCAAAATGTAGCAAATTTTGCCGGTCTGAATATTAAATCATGGTCCCAAAGCATCCTTAAGCATTGCTGAGTATTTGGGAGAAAATTCATTTTTTGGCCAAAATCGAAAAAAAAGTAAGGCTAACCCCTTACATTTTTTTCAAATATGGCCAAAAAATGAAATTTCTTGAAACTTTTAGGAAGAAACTCAGCGTCTGTAGAACAAGTTTCCACTCCTACATTGGACAGATAGGCCTTAAAAAGGAAATATTACGTCCTCAATTTGAGGTGAAATAGGTCAAAAAAAATGAATTTTTACCCAGTAATGTCACAATTTTGGCCAAAATGTAGCAAATTTTGCCGGTCTGAATATTAAATCATGGTCCCAGAGCATCCTTAAGCATTGTCTGAGTAATTTGGAGAAAATTCATTTTTTGGCCAAAATCGAAAAAAAAGTAAGGCTAACCCCTTACATTTTTTTCAAATACGTCCAAAAAATGAAATTTCTTGAAACTTGCTAGGAAGATGCCTCAGCGTCTGTAGAACACGTTTCCACTCCTACATTGGACAGATAGGCCCTTAAAAAGGAAATATTACGTCGTCAATTTGAGGTGAAATAGGTCCCAAAAAATTAATTTTTACCCAGTAATGTTACAATTTTGGCCAAAATTTAGCAAATTTTCCCGGTCTGAATATTAAATCATGGTCCCAGAGCATCCTTAAGCATTGCTGAGTATTGGAGAAAATTCATTTTTTGGCCAAAATCGAAAAAAAGTAAGGCTAACCCCTTATATTTTTTTCAAATTTGGCCAAAAAATGAAATTTCTTGTAAGTTGCTAGGAAGAACCTCAGGGTCCCTAAAACACGTTTCGACTCCCACATTGGACAGATAGGCCTTAAAAAGGAAATATTACGTCCTCAATTTGAGGTGAAATAGGTCAAAAATATGAATTTTTACCCAGTAATGTCACAATTTTGGCCAAAATTTAGCAAATTTTGCCGGTCTGAATATTAAATCATGCTCCCAAAGCATCCTTAAGCATTGCTGAGTAATTTGGAGAAAATTCATTTTTTGGCCAAAATCGAGAAAAAAAAGTAAGGCTAACCCCTTACATTTTTTTCAAATTTGGCCAAAAAATGAAATTTCTTGAAACTCTCTAGGAAGATGCCTCAGGGTCACTAGAACACGTTTCCACTCCTACATTGGACAGATAGGCCTTTAAAAAGGAAATATTACGTCGTCAATTTGAGGTGAAATAGGTCCAAAAAATGAATTTTTACCCAGTAATGTCACAATTTTGGCCAAAATTTAGCAAATTTTCCCGGTCTGAATATTAAATCATGGTCCCAGAGCATCCTTAAGCATTGCTGAGTATTTTGGAGAAAATTTATTTTTTGGCCAAAATCGAAAAAAAAGTAAGGCTAACCCCTATATTTCTTTCAAATTTGGCCAAAAAATGAAATTTTTTGAAACTTGCTAGTAAGATACCTCAGGGTCCCTAAAACACGTTTCCACCCCCACATTGACAGATAACCCTTTAAAAAGGAAATATTACGTCCTCAATTTGACGTGAAATAGGTCAAAAATATGAATTTTTACCCAGTAATGTCACAATTTTGGCCAAAATGTAGCAAATTTTGCCGGTCTGAATATTAAATCATGGTCCCAGAGCATCCTTAAGCATTGCTGAGTATTTTGGAGAAAATTCATTTTTTGGCCAAAATCGAAAAAAAAGTAAGGCTAACCCTTACATTTTTTTCAAATATGGCCAAAAAATGAAATTTCTTGAAACTCTTTAGGAAGATGCCTCAGCGTCTGTAGAACACGTTTCCACTCCTACATTGGACAGATAGGCCTTAAAAAGGAAATATTACGTCGTCAATTTAGGTGAAATAGGTCAAAAATATGAATTTTACCCAATAATGTCACAATTTTGGCCAAAATTAGCAAATTTTGCCGGTCTGAATATTAAATCATGCTCCCAAAGCATCCTTAAGCATTGCTGAGTAATTCGGAGAAAATTCATTTTTTGGCCAAAATCGAAAAAAAAGTAAGGCTAACCCCTTATATTTTTTTCAAATTTGGCCAAAAAATGAAATTTCTTGTAACTTGCTAGGAAGATACCTCAGGGTCCCTAGAACACGTTTCCACTCCCACATTGGACAGATAGGCCTTTAAAAAGGAAATATTACGTCCTCAATTTGAGGTGAAATAGGTCAAAAATATGAATTTTTACCCAGTAATGTCACAATTTTAGCAAAAATTTAGCAAATTTTGCCGGTCTGAATATTAAATCATGGTCCCAGAGCATCCTTAAGCATTGCTGAGTATTTTGGAGAAAATTCATTTTTTGGCCAAAATCGAGAAAAAAAGTAAGGCTAACCCCTAATTTTTTTCAAATTTGGCCAAAAAATGAAATTTCTTGAAACTCTCTAGGAAGATGCCTCAGGGTCCCTAGAACACGTTTCCACTCCCACATTGGACAGATAGGCCTTTAAAAAGGAAATATTACGTCGTCAATTTGAGGTAAAATAGGTCAAAAATACGAATTTTTACCCAGTAATGTCACAATTTTAGCAAAAATTTAGCAAATTTTGCCGGTCTGAATATTAAATCATGGTCCCAGAGCATCCTTAAGCATTGCTGAGTAATTCGGAGAAAATTCATTTTTTGGCCAAAATCGAGAAAAAAAGTAAGGCTAACCCCTTACATTTTTTTCAAATTTGGCCAAAAAATGAAATTTCTTGAAACTCTTTAGGAAGATGCCTCAGCGTCCCTAGAACACGTTTCCACTCCTACATTGGACAGAAAGGCCTTTAAAAAGGAAATATTACGTCGTCAATTGAGGTGAAATAGGTCAAAAATATGAATTTTACCCAATAATGTCACAATTTTGGCCAAAATTTAGCAAATTTTGCCGGTCTGAATTTTAAATCATGCTCCCAAAGCATCTTTAAGCATTGCTGAGTAATTTGGAGAAAATTCATATTTTTGCCAAAATCGAGAAAAAAAATTTTTCAAATTTGGCCAAAAAATGAAATTTGTTGAAACTCTCTAGGAAGATGCCTCAGGGTCCCTAGAACACGTTTCCACTCCTACATTGGACAGATAGGCCTTTAAAAAGGAAATATTACGTCGTCGATTTGAGGTGAAATAGGTCAAAAATATGAATTTTTACCAGTAATGTCACAATTTTGGCCAAAATTTAGCAAATTTCGCCGGTCTGAATATTAAATCATGCTCCCAAAGCATCCTTAAGCATTTCTGAGTAATTTGGAGAAAATTCATTTTTTGGCCAAAATCGAGAAGAAAAGTAAGGCTAACCCCTATATTTTTTTGAAATTTGGCCAAAAAATGAAATTTCTTGTAACTTGCTAGGAAGATACCTCAGGGTCCCTAGAACACGTTTCACTCCCACATTGGACAGATAGGCCTTTAAAAAGGAAATATTACGTCGTCAATTTGAGGTGAAATAGGTCAAAAATATGAATTTTACCCAATAATGTCACAATTTTGGCGAAAATTTAGCAAATTTTGCCGGTCTGAATATTAAATCATGCTCCCAAAGCATCTTTAAGCATTCCTGAGTATTTTGGAGAAAATTCATTTTTTGGCCAAAATCGAAAAAAAAAGTAAGGCTAACCCCTTACATTTTTTTCAAATTTGGCCAAAAAATGAAATTTCTTGTAACTTGCTAGGAAGATACCTCAGAGTACCTAAAACACGTTTCCACTCCCACATTAGACAGATAGGCCTTTAAAAAGGAAATATTACGTCCTCAATTTGAGGTGAAATAGGTCAAAAATATGAATTTTTACCCAGTAATGTCACAATTTTGGCCAAAATTTAGCAAATTTTGCCGGTCTGAGTATTAAATCATGGTCCCAGAGCATCCTTAAGCATTGCTGAGTAATTCGGAGAAAATTCATTTTTTGGCCAAAAGCGAGAAAAAAAGTAAGGCTAACCCCTTACATTTTTTTCAAATTTGGCCAAAAAATGAAATTTCTTGAAACTCTTTAGGAAGATGCCTCAGCGTCCCTAGAACACGTTTCCACTCCTACATTGGACAGATAGGCCCTTAAAAAGGAAATATTACGTCATCAATTTGAGGTAAAATAGGTCAAAAATATGAATTTTTACCCAGTAATGTCACAATTTTGGCCAAAATTAGCAAATTTTGCCGGTCTGAATATTAAATCATGATCCCAAGCATCTTTAAGCATTCCTGAGTATTTTGGAGAAAATTCATTTTTTGGCCAAAATCAAAAAAAAAATTAAGGCTAACCCCTTACATTTTTTTCAAATTTGGCCAAAAAATGAAATTTCTTGTAACTTGCTAGGAAGATACCTCAGAGTCCCTAGAACACGTTTCCACTCCCACATTGGACAGATAGGCCTTTAAAAAGGAAATATTACGTCCTCAATTTGAGGTGAAATAGGTCAAAAATATGAATTTTTACCCAGTAATGTCACAATTTTAGCAAAAATTTAGCAAATTTTGCCGGTCTGAATATTAAATCATGGTCCCAGAGCATCCTTAAGCATTGCTGAGTAATTCGGAGAAAATTCATTTTTTGGCCAAAATCGAAAAAAAAGTAAGGCTAACCCCTTACATTTTTTTCAAATTTGGCCAAAAAATGAAATTTCTTGAAACTCTTTAGGAAGATGCCTCAGCGTCCCTAGAACACGTTTCCACTCCTACATTGGACAGAAAGGCCCTTAAAAAGGAAATATTACGTCGTCAATTTGAGGTGAAATAGGTCAAAAATATGAATTTTACCCATAATGTCACAATTTTGGCCAAAATTTAGCAAATTTTGCCGGTCTGAATTTTAAATCATGCTCCCAAAGCATCTTTAAGCATTGCTGAGTAATTTGGAGAAAATTCATATTTTTGCCAAAATCGAGAAAAAAAGTAAGGCTGACCCCTTACATTATTTTCAAATTTGGCCAAAAAATGAAATTTGTTGAAACTCTCTAGGAAGATGCCTCAGGGTCCCTAGAACACGTTTCCACTCCACATTGGACAGATAGGCCTTTAAAAAGGAAATATTACGTCGTCGATTTGAGGTGAAATAGGTCAAAAATATGAATTTTTACCCAGTAATGTCACAATTTTGGCCAAAATTTAGCAAATTTCGCCGGTCTGAATATTAAATCATGCTCCCAAAGCATCCTTAAGCATTCCTGAGTATTTTGGAGAAAATTCATTTTTTGGCCAAAATCGAGAAAAAAGTAAGGCTAACCCCCTATATTGTTTTGAAATTTGGCCAAAAAATGAAATTTCTTGTAACTTGCTAGGAAGATACCTCAGGGTCCCTAGAACACGTTTCCACTCCCACATTGGACAGATAGGCCTTTAAAAAGGAAATATTACGTCGTCAATTTGAGGTGAAATAGGTCAAAAATATGAATTTTACCCAATAATGTCACAATTTTGGCGAAAATTTAGCAAATTTTGCCGGTCTGAATATTAAATCATGCTCCCAAAGCATCTTTAAGCATTCCTGAGTATTTTGGAGAAAATTCATTTTTTGGCCAAAATCGAAAAAAAAAGTAAGGCTAACCCCTTACATTTTTTTCGAATTTGGCCAAAAAATGAAATTTCTTGTAACTTGCTAGGAAGATACCTCAGAGTCCCTAAAACACGTTTCCACTCCCACATTAGACAGATAGGCCTTTAAAAAGGAAATATTACGTCCTCAATTTGAGGTGAAATAGGTCAAAAATATGAATTTTTACCCAGTAATGTCACAATTTTGGCCAAAATTTAGCAAATTTTGCCGGTCTGAGTATTAAATCATGGTCCCAGAGCATCCTTAAGCATTGCTGAGTAATTCGGAGAAAATTCATTTTTTGGCCAAAAGCGAAAAAAAAGTAAGGCTAACCCCTTACATTTTTTTCAAATTTGGCCAAAAAATGAAATTTGTTGAAACTCTCTAGGAAGATGCCTCAGGGTCCCTAGAACACGTTTCCACTCCTACATTGGACAGAAAGGCCTTTAAAAAGGAAATATTACGTCGTCGATTTGAGGTGAAATAGGTCAAAAATATGAATTTTTACCCAGTAATGTCACAATTTTGGGCAAAATTTAGCAAATTTCGCCGGTCTGAATATTAAATCATGCTCCCAAAGCATCTTTAAGCATTCCTGAGTATTTGGAGAAAATTCATTTTTTGGCCAAAATCGAAAAAAAAGTAAGGCTAACCCCTTACATTTTTTTCAAATTTGGCCAAAAAATGAAATTTCGTGTAACTTGCTAGGAAGATACCTCAGAGTCCCTAAAACACGTTTCCACTCCCACATTGGACAGATAGGCCTTTAAAAAGGAAATATTTCGTCCTCAATTTGAGGTGAAATAGGTCAAAAATATGAATTTTTACCCAGTAATGTCACAATTTTGGCCAAAATTTAGCAAATTTTGCCGGTCTCAATATTAAATCATGCTCCCAAAGCATCCTTAAGCAGTGCTGAGTAATTCGGAGAAAATTCATTTTTTGGCCAAAATCGAGAAAAAAAGTAAGGCTAACCCCTTCCTTTTTTTTCAAATTTGGCCAAAAAATGAAATTTCTTGAAACTCTCTAGGAAGATGCCTCAGGGTCCCTAGAACACGTTTCCACTCCCACATTGGACAGATAGGCATTTAAAAAGGAAATAATACGTCGTCAATTTGAGATGAAATACGTCAAAAAAAATGAATTTTTACCCAGTAATGTCACAATTTTGGCCAATATTTAGCAAATTTTCCCGGTGTGAATATTAAATCATGGTCCCAGAGCATCCTTAAGCATTGCTGAGTATTTTGGAGAAAATTCATTTTTTGGCCAAAATCGGAAAAAAAGTAAGGCTAACCCCTTATATTTTTTTCAAATTTGGCCAAAAAATGAAATTTCGTGTAACTTGCTAGGAAGATGCCTCAGGGTCCCTAGAACACGTTTCCACTCCCACATTGGACAGATAGGCCTTTAAAAAGGAAATATTACGTCGACAATTTGAGGTAAAATATGTCAAATATATGAATTTTTACCCAATAATGTCACAATTTTGGCCAAAATTTAGCAAATTTCGCCGGTCTGAATGTTAAATCATGCTCCCAAAGCATCCTTAAGCATTGCTGAGTAATTTGGAGAAAATTCATTTTTTGGCCAAAATTGAAAAAAAAGTAAGGCTAACCCCTTACATTTTTTTCAAATATGGCAAAAAAACGAAATTTCTTGAAACTCTTTAGGAAGATGCCTCAGCGTCCCTAGAACACGTTTCCACTCCTACATTGAACAGATAGGCCCTTAAAAAGGAAATATTACGTCGTCAATTTGAGGTGAAATAGGTCAAAAATATGAATTTTACCCAATAATGTCACAATTTTGGCGAAAATTTAGCAAATTTTGCCGGTCTGAATATTAAATCATGCTCCCAAAGCATCTTTAAGCATTCCTGAGTATTTTGGAGAAAATTCATTTTTTGGCCAAAATCGAAAAAAAAGTAAGGCTAACCCCTTACATTTTTTTCAAATTTGGCCAAAAAATGAAATTTCTTGTAACTTGCTAGGAAGATACCTCAGAGTCCCTAGAACACGTTTCCACTCCCACATTGGACAGATAGGCCTTTAAAAAGGAAATATGACGTCGTCAATTTGAGGTGAAATAGGTCCAAAATATGAATTTTTACCCAGTAATGTCACAATTTTGGCCAAAATGTAGCAAATTTTGCCGGTCTGAATATTAAATCATGGTTCCAGAGCATCCTTAAGCATTGCTGAGTAATTCGGAGAAAATTCATTTTTTGGCCAAAATCAAAAAAAAGTAAGTCTAACCCCTTACATTTTTTTCAAATTTGGCAAAAAAATGAAATTTCTTGAAACTCTCTAGGAAGATGCCTCAGGGTCCCTAGAACACGTTTCCACTCCTACATTGGACAGAAAGGCCTTTAAAAAGGAAATATTACGTCGTCAATTTGAGGTGAAATAGGTCAAATATATGAATTTTTACCCAGTAATGTCACAATTTTGGCCAAAATTTAGCAAATTTTGCCGGTCTGAATATTAAATCATGCTCCCAAAGCATCTTTAAGCATTCCTGAGTATTTTGGAGAAAATTCATTTTTTTGGCAAAAATCGAAAAAAAAGTAAGGCTAACCCCTTACATTTTTTTCAAATTTGGCCAAAAAATGAAATTTCTTGTAACTTGCTAGGAAGATACCTCAGAGTCCCTAAAACACGTTTCCACTCCCACATTGGACAGATAGGCCTTTAAAAAGGAAATATTACGTCCTCAATTTGAGGTGAAATAGGTCAAAAATATGAATTTTTACCCAGTAATGTCACAATTTTGGCCAAAATTTAGCAAATTTTGCCGGTCTGAATATTAAATCATGGTCCAAGAGCATCCTTAAGCATTGCTGAGTAATTTGGAAAAAATTCATTTTTTGGCCAAAATCGAAAAAAAAAGTAAGGCTAACCCCTTATATTTTTTTCAAATATGGCCAAAAAATGAAATTTCTTGAAACTCTTTAGGAAGATGCCTCAGCGTCCCTAGAACACGTTTCCACTCCTACATTGGACAGATAGGCGTTTAAAAAGGAAATATTACGTCGACAATTTGAGGTAAAATATGTCAAATATATGAATTTTTACCCAATAATGTCACAATTTTGGCCAAAATTTAGCAAATTTCGCCGGTCTGAATATTAAATCATGCTCCCAAAGCATCCTTAAGCATTGCTGAGTAATTTGGAGAAAATTCATTTTTTGGCCAAAATCGAGAAAAAAAGTAAGGCTAACCCCTTACATTTTTTTCAAATTTGGCCAAAAAATGAAATTTCTTGAAACTCTTTAGGAAGATGCCTCAGCGTCCCTAGAACACGTTTCCACTCCTACATTGGACAGATAGGCCTTTAAAAAGGAAATATTACGTCGTCGATTTGAGGTGAAATAGGTCAAATATATGAATTTTTACCCAGTAATGTCACAATTTTGGCCAAAATTTAGCAAATTTCGCCGGTCTGAATATTAAATCATGCTCCCAAAGCATCTTTAAGCATTGCTGAGTATTTTGGAGAAAATTCATTTTTTGGCCAAAATCGAGAAGAAAAGTAAGGCTAACCCCCTATATTGTTTTGAAATTTGGCCAAAAAATGAAATTTCTTGTAACTTGCTAGGAAGATACCTCAGGGTCACTAGAACACGTTTCCACTCCCACATTGGACAGATAGGCCTTTAAAAAGGAAATATTACGTCCTCAATTTGCGGTGAAATAGGTCAAAAATATGAATTTTTACCCAGTAATGTCACAATTTTGGCCAATATTTAGCAAATTTTGCCGGTCTGAATATTAAATCATAGTTCCAGAGCATCCTTAAGCATTGCTGAGTAATTCGGAGAAAATTCATTTTTTGGCCAAAAGCGAGAAAAAAAGTAAGGCTAACCCCTTACATTTTTTTCAAATTTGGCCAAAAAATGAAATTTCTTGAAACTCTTTAGGAAGATGCCTCAGCGTCCCTAGAACACGTTTCCACTCCTACATTGGACAGATAGGCCCTTAAAAAGGAAATATTACGTCATCAATTTGAGGTAAAATATGTAAAATATATGAATTTTTACCCAATAATGTCACAATTTTGGCCAAAATTTAGCAAATTTCGCCGGTCTGAATATTAAATCATGCTCCCAAAGCATCCTTAAGCATTGCTGAGTAATTTGGAGAAAATTCATTTTTTGGCCAAAATCGAGAAAAAAAGTAAGGCTAACCCCTTACATTTTTTTCAAATTTGGCCAAAAAATGAAATTTGTTGAAACTCTCTAGGAAGATGCCTCAGGGTCCCTAGAACACGTTTCCACTCCTACATTGGACAGATAGGCCTTTAAAAAGGAAATATTACGTCGTCGATTTGAGGTGAAATAGGTCAAAAATATGAATTTTTACCCAGTAATGTCACAATTTTGGGCAAAATTTAGCAAATTTCGCCGGTCTGAATATTAAATCATGCTCCCAAAGCATCCTTAAGCATTCCTGAGTATTTTGGAGAAAATTCATTTTTTGGCCAAAATCGAGAAGAAAAGTAAGGCTAACCCCCTATATTGTTTTGAAATTTGGCCAAAAAATGAAATTTCTTGTAACTTGCTAGGAAGATACCTCAGGGTCCCTAGAACACGTTTCCACTCCCACATTGGACAGATAGGCCTTTAAAAAGGAAATATTACGTCCTCAATTTGCGGTGAAATAGGTCAAAAATATGAATTTTTACCCAGTAATGTCACAATTTTGGCCAAAATGTAGCAAATTTTGCCGGTCTGAATATTAAATCATGGTTCCAGAGCATCCTTAAGCATTGCTGAGTAATTCGGAGAAAATTCATTTTTTGGCCAAAAGCGAGAAAAAAAGTAAGGCTAACCCCTTACATTTTTTTTCAAATTTGGCCAAAAAATGAAATTTCTTGTAACTTGCTAGGAAGATACCTCAGGGTCCCTAGAACACGTTTCCACTCCCACATTAGACAGATAGGCCTTTAAAAAGGAAATATTACGTCCTCAATTTTAGGTGAAATAGGTCAAAAATATGAATTTTACCCAATAATGTCACAATTTTGGCCAAAATTTAGCAAATTTTGCCGGTCTGAATATTAAATCATGGTTCCAGAGCATCCTTAAGCATTGCTGAGTAATTCGGAGAAAATTCATTTTTTGGCCAAAATCGAGAAAAAAAGTAAGGCTAACCCCTTACATTTTTTTCAAATTTGGCCCAAAAATGAAATTTCTTGAAACTCTCTAGGAAGATGCCTCAGGGTCCCTAGAACACGTTTCCACTCCTACATTGGACAGAAAGGCCTTTAAAAAGGAAATATTACGTCGTCGATTTGAGGTGAAATAGGTCAAATATATGAATTTTTACCCAGTAATGTCACAATTTTGGCCAAAATTTAGCAAATTTTGCCGGTCTGAATATTAAATCATGCTCCCAAAGCATCCTTTAGCATTGCTGATTAATTTGGAGAAAATTCATTTTTTGGCAAAAATCGAAAAAAAAGTAAGTCTTACCCCTTACATTTTTTTCATATTTGGCTGCATTGGACAGATTGGGCATTGAATATTAAATCATGCTCCCAAAGCATCCTTAAGCATTTCTGAGTAATTTGGAGAAAATTCATTTTTTGGCCAAAATCGAGAAAAAAAGAAAGGCTAACCCCTTATATTTTTTTCAAATTTGGCAAAAAAATGACTTTTCTCCAAACGACGCAAAAATGACTTTTGATGCAAGGAGAGTAACATACAGTACTCAAACTGCCATTATTTCGAAGATTTGGGCACAAATAATCGATTTATTGAGAGAAAAATCATATTTTTCACTGATTTTGACCCAAATTTTCGACGCATTGTTCATGTCTAAAGGCAAATCTATCCACAAATCGAGTTGGAATGTGTTCTAGGGTCCTTTAGGCATCTTTCCTGGAGGTTTGACGCAATTTCATTTTTTTGCCAAAAATGAAAAAATTACATTTTTCATCAAATTTGGCCAAAAAATGACTTTTCTCCAAACGACGCAGAAGTGACTTTTGATGCAAGGAGAGAAATATACAGTACTCAAAACTGCCATCATTTCGAAGATTTGGGCACAAATAATCGATTTATTGAGAGAAAAATCATATTTTTTACTGATTTTGACCCAAATTTTCGACGCATTGTTCATGTCTAAGGGCACATCTGTCCACAAATCGAGTTGGAATGTGTTCTAGGGTCCTTGAGGCATCTGTCCTGGAGGTTTGGCGCAATTTCATTTTTTGGCCAAAAATGAAAAAAAATACAAGGGGTTAGCCTTACATTTTACATCAAATTTAGCCAAAAAATGACTTTTCTCCAAACGACGCAGAAATGACTTTTGATGCAAGGAGAGTAACATACAGTACTCAAACAGCCATTATTTCAAAGATTTGGGCACAAATAATCGATTTATTGAGAAAAATCATATTTTTTCACTGATTTTGACCCCAATTTTTTACGCATTGTTCATGTCTAAGGGCACATCTGTCCACAAATCGAGTTGGAATGTGTGGGTCCTTTAGGCATCTTTCCTGGAGGTTTGGCGCAATTTCATTTTTTGGCCAAAAATGAAAAAAAACTGCAAAAGGGTTAGTTAACCTTACATTTTTCATCTAATTTTGCAATCATTTCGAATATTTGGTCACAAATAATCGATTTATTGAGTAAAAAAAATTTTTTTTTCAATGATTTTGACCAATATTGTCCACACTTTCCACAGGACAGTAGCACGCTTGAAATTAAAGTGAAAAAAAACAAACAATAGACTTTCTCAATGTTACCTCACTTTTAATAACAAAAAATCACTTCTATGAAATGGACATCGATAAAGGATTTCTTCATAAGACATAATTTTCTGACGTTCTTAGAACATAGCAGTTTTGAACTACTTTTTGAGGCTAAAGAATGGCATGTACACATTAATCCTGTTTGTATAATGGTTAAATTTGAAACCATGAACATGAGGATGACGTCTTCTTGGATAATACAAAATTAAATTGAAGTTTTATCAAGTTTGTTTGGTCATTGTGACAAGATTGAAACACTATCAGTATTTTTACTCCTTCTGTATGTACTCTAACAAAGACAATTGTGCTTTTTCAAAATAATTAGAAATGCAAATAGCCTCAATCATTGCAACTGAAGCAAACTTATTCGTGGCAATTGTATAGGTGTCTGCTACCTGTATCAAGATGAAAGAATACTACAAAATATTCTAATCTCTTGAGAGTTTGACTTGAGAGTCTGTAATTTCCTTCACCTACACTTGATGTTGAAAACATGGAAAGAAAAAACTAAGAGTTACGGTACAGAACTTTTAATTTTATCACCAAATGGGATTGGGCACACTAAAACATAATTATATTCAAACACATCCAAAATTGCTGCAAGATGATCTTATTCCTCAGGCAACCTGAAATGTTCTTCAACTACACTTTATGTGGGAATATTACGAGAAAACGATACAAAAGTAATCACCACACATGGATTACATACAAAAGCATGATCACTGTATTCAAACAAATCCCACAACCAGGGGTACACACAGATGATTATACTATACGAAGATGGGCAGGATTTCGCACCGACGTTCGCAGGACGTGGAACGGTCCGAGGGCGCTGTTTACTTGCCGATGCCAATGACACCGCAAGACAGACGGCCCCCGGCATTACCGGTGGTCAAGCTCAGCTCATGGCCCCCCTTGCCTAGATCGTCAACGTCGGCGTGCACCTAAGACAAAGCAAGGAGGGTGAACAGGTTTTTTGTTATATAATAATATATTATCTGCTACACCAGGCTTACAATAGAATTTTTCTCTACAATGTGAATACCTCTTTGTATACATTGATATAATCAGGTGAAAATGAAGTCATCAAATCTCCTAAAAAGTCCATTTCATTTCATTTATTGTACTACGGCCGTCCCCGATAGCTCTTGTTCAAATAACGTCATTTCCTATGACTAGCCATCGGCTACTTTGTATTTCGAACACATTTCAAGCAACAAGCGTGCGTGTTTGGAACATTTTCAACACTGCGCAATGCGTGCTACATTGTGTAATTTATGCAGATGCAGTTCTCCTACAGAGATGGCCGTCACTGAATGAGACCTATATGTGATGGATCAAGCTAAATGAGTCGTTTGTCGGGAACTTTCATTTTGTAACAGGCCAAAATAGGCCACTTCATCACATCACTTCATCACATCTCTTGGTGTTCCGACTTCCATAATCTTTGAACTAAAGATGGTACCAGCATGCGTTTTTCACAGCAGTGATGCTGAAATTGTGCTCTTTTCAAATCTGTAAAAAAAAATTGACCAGGGTCGACAAACGACTCACTTAGCTCGATCGCATCACATATACAGTATACTCGAGTATTGAAAATGGGACAACCCAACAAAACTAGAACATACACACACGACCCTGATGTTATTTTACCCCAAAGTTGCGGTGCTTTGTCAGGTGCCACTTTTTTTGTTGAAATAATTCATTGTTCACATCCTTTTAGCTTGTTAAAGCCTGTGACAGTTATAAACACTTATTGCGAAACACTCCAGGACCCCATATCGATCACCGCATGCCAATTTTAACTGGCGCACTCTTCAAGCAACTTTTGACCAGCGCAGCACACAGTTGCAGCTGGAAGTTTCAAATATCCAAATATTTGGTCAAATGCAGTTTTTTGGTAAGCTCTTGGATAGCATTGAAAAATATTTGTATAAAGCTTTATGAAATTACATTCAACATCATTCATGCATAACAGTGACTTATTATCAAATTGTTTAGATTTTCTTTTATATAAAGGTCACCTTACAGCATTTGTGTAAAAAAAAAATCAACAAATTTAAGCCCATTTTCAGCTGGGATTATCTGAGGACTTACCACCATAGCGCGTCCAATGATGGAGTTAGGGCCAGTCAGCGTGATTATCTTATCAGTGATGTCGACGTTGACTTTGCCATCCGCGCCGGCTTCCACGTTGCCCAAATCTCCAACATGCCTGGACAAAAGTTTTATAAAAATAACACCGAATTGAACCAACGTGCCATGTGATGCCGTCATTCAAATTCTCTTACTTGGAATTCAAAACTTAAATTTTTAAAAAAATTTTTAAATTTTTTTTTACCTGACTTCATCCTCAGGAGCCCCATGGACCTTGCCGAAGGGGTTGAAGTGGGAGCCAGTGCTGGTACAGCCTAAAAAAACAAATATTATTCCATGCTAACATTTTGGTTTTTACAGGAACAAAGAATACAGTCACTGAATACTTGGTTTTATATAGAAGAAGAGGTACATTTATAAATTCTTAAGAGACTTAAAGGGAAAATACAACATTTGCAAACATCAAAAAATAAAACTACCAAATCGTTTTGAAATACCTTGCTGGACTGTTAGTGAATGACAGTGTAAAGCATCCTGTAAAATCACGGCACCTGGTATACTGTCATTTTCAAGAAAAGTGGTATTTTTGTATCAATTTCCAACGCTGATCGGCCGATCAGCGTTGGAAACAACTGGCTTTTTTTCAAATACTGGCCCCAATTGACCATCGCACTTGTTTGCAATCGATTACAAACCTATGAACGGGTACGAGCCAGCTAGACTGGTTCCCTGACCTTACAATTCCCCAATGTATGTAAACTGCTCTGTTTCTTCTTATATGGAGTCAGGGAACCAGACTACAGGAAAATGATCGTTTTTTTTTGGTTTTTATAGCATTTTCGAACCCAAAACCTCAAAAAAGTCAGTGTAACTATATCTGCTATATATTTCCAACCCCCCAATTCCATCCATTTCTGAAAATTACAGCAAAAGCAAATGATGTATATTCCCTTTAAGCGTATCCAGTAGTAGAACTTAAAAACAAATCTTGACAAGGATAAATTGCAAGTCTTGGCACAATGTAGTGAGAAACTGGTTTATGTTTTTACATGGCCTAATACTGCTCCACAGTCGAACAAGTGGTGAAAGGCAACCTCGTTCCCAGGGTGTTGAGCAGTACGCGCCCACCACTACCTGCTCTCTCACCCTGGTATTGGATCATTTGCATGTGCAAGATTTTTTAACACTTATGCAAATGAGGAATAGTCTGGTGCCTGCATGTACGTTACATTAGCGTTTGTTTTGGTATAAGGTGTCTGGGGTAAAAACAGCATCAATTTGTCGCGCCGTGAGTTAATATGATACAATCTGGCCCGCCAATATACAGTTGTTAGTTTCACATTGCATATTAATATGAGCAAATTGGAAAGGAAAGGAGTATTATTGAGAAGGTGTGGACGTTATAATTACAATGATCGTGAAAACATGTAATGCACATTGGAAATAACAACACCAACTTCACCATATAAATCCATTACAAGCAAATTGCGGTATCGAATCAGGATACAGGAAGAAAGTTTCCTATCCAGGGCTTACTATTGGAAACGAGGTTGGAAATAAAGTAAGCACTGGGGACGAGGTTGGGTGAAAGGGGAATATTGAATAGATGACAAAAGTACCTCCAGTGTAGTCCCCAAACTCATGGACATGAAATCCATGTTTGCCTGGAGTCAGTCCGGTCACCTCACCCGTCACTTTGACGCTATCACCCTGGAACAAGAAAAAAAGGGAAGGGGCAGTCAGCATGCAGTATTATTCCTAGGTAATTGTATACAATCTTAGGTAGGGTGGAACGGAAGTTGACATGGTTGAGGTAAAGATTTTAATTTTGTAATACTGAATTGGCAATATTTTATGTTGCAAGCCTAAATTGAAATGCTTTCTTTTCTTTTGAAGTACACATTTGTTGCACTTGATTGGACGGGTCCATTCAGGATACAAAACAAAAAATGCAAAACATACTCATCATGTACATGGTGTCCGAATATATGCTGCATGCATGCTTTGCCTTGCATGCTTTTGAGGTCAAGTTTACAATAAAATACTGTCTCTAAGTCTATTGTGACACCATTAAAAATTGTGTGCACAAAAAATCTAGGCCTAGGCCTATTTAAACAAATTCTGAGATGGCCTATTTTTTTATTTTTCGACAATTTTTGCCTCAAGGCTCAATACATCTTTTCTGCCACACTTGAAATGAATGACAATCTAGAGGTTTAGCCCCATAAATGTGGCCTATTTACTGGACTGCCTCCGTAAACATAGGCCACACATCCACATGTACAAAAATCGTGTCGACTTTGCCAATTTTGATTTTCACATTTAGGCTTAGTTTGTAGGTTTTTTTTGCTTTAGAAGCATACTCACCCTCTTTATAGGCTAATCATAAAGTGCTGCCTTTTTCAGATGTATATTTTTCGTGAAATTTCCAGATTCATTTTTACACGTTTGCGTATCAAAATTTCAACATGAAATTTCACAAAAACTAGACATCTGAAAAAGGCAGCACTTTCTGACTAGCCTATAAAGAGGGTGAGTATGCTTCTAAAGCAAAAAAAAACTACAAACTAAGCCTAAATGTGAAAATCAAAATTTGGCAAAGTCGACACGATTTTTGTATATGTGGATGTGTGGCCTATGTTTACGGAGGCAGTCCAGTAAATAGGCCACATTTATGGGGCTATGCCTTGCATGCTTTTGAGGTCAAGTTTACAATAACATACTGTCTGTAAGTCTATTGTGACACCATTAAAAATTATGTGCACAAAAAAAAATGGTCATGCTGCTTGCTCAGGTCTAAAAAATTCTAAGCCTAGGCTTAGTGTTTTTTTCAGTAAATGCTTCAATATTGTCCATGCTATAATTTGACATTTTAGGCAGATTATCGCATTCTGATGGCTGACAGGGGTCATTGCAGGGCAAAATTTGTGATGTTCATGTATGGAATTCTTTCCCTGCATTCTTTCCCAATTCGGACATAGGCATACCGGCCAGAATTCAATTAGGCCTACATGTTCAATTCAAGGGCAAATTTGGCGTCAAATTTCCAGCTCTAAATACAAATAAACAAACACCCAAAATCACTTACGACTTGCTCAAAAGCAAGCTTGCCGTTCACTGTCTCTCCATGAAGCATGCACACTGCCTTGACGGACATTTTGAGAGGTGAATTCAGCTACTTTGTGAGACAGAAAGTAGACAAATGAAGCTCAGTTTCTGCAGAATCACGCAAGGGAGAATAGGTGAATGAACTTTAACACGCCGCCTGCAAAGTTGTACGGAAGCTCTGTTTTCCTTCCTCCATGAAAAGTCGAATTGCTCAGACAAAAACCGACAAAGCTTAGGCAAAACATTTCCAGAAAAAAAAGAGTTTTCCACGTATCTGTACGAATATGTTTTCAAATCATCTAGATCTCCCCTGGTGAAGATATAACATTATCAACCCGGATAATCTATTACGGTTGCATCATGGTTAGTACAGGCCTCCGTGGTATGGGTAAGCGCGTTTAGCGCCCTCGTGTGGTGAAACGTGGTTCTTTGTGATGCTCGTCGTATGTGAAAGATCGATGCGGACTTCCACCGCTCGGACCCGGGTTCGAATCCCACCTGAACAATATTAACTGGATTAATGGGTAGTCAGCCCCTGACTCATTGACTAATTCCGTAGGTTTTCCTCCCACCACTTAATGTGTAGTTTCCTTCCACATCTTCTACCAAGGGATCCCGCATGCCGCGCATGGGAAAAAAGTATTCCATCATGTATACTGGCGCTTTCGGTTGGATGTTGTCGATGTCCAAATAAATATAATACAATAAATGTATTTGTCATATTTTTTCCAAAAAAGTCTTGAATATAGGCCTACATCTTCCGCATCAACTTGTACATTTTGGTGTATCCAATTTTTGTTTGCATGCTTTTCTATAAAAAAAAAAGGAAGCTATAAACACGAAACTTAAATTTAACATGTTCACGTGAAAAAAATAAAGGTCAAATAGGTATTTACACTAATATAGCCAACCCTAAGATGGAAGTTAATGCTAGGTCGCACAGATTTTGGCCGCACAGATTTTGGCCGCGAGGAACTTGGACTTAACAGACGGACGCAGACGGCTTGTTTCAAATCAATGAATGCCAGGCGGGGCCCGCGATGAGAAACGCGTTTGAGGGAACTACCCCCTCTAGTGGTCTTTCCCACCGTACACTGCAAAAACTGTAGTGTTAATTTAACACCGTTCGGTATCCATATAGGACAACACCAGTAAAAACTTAACACCAGATGGTCCTATATATAGATACCAATGGTGTACATCTAATACTGCAGTTTTTGCAGTGTATAAGTTGTAACCGTTAACCTTCGCTGGTACCCCCACCGCGCCCTGCAAACATGGGATCGGCGGGAGGGGGAGGCGTACCCAAAGTAAGTGACGTCATCCAACAAGCTTCCGGTTCCCCACGGCGGTGAACCAAACACCGGATTATCCATCATTGTGGGTGGGTGGGGGATGCCTAGTTCTTGTTGCATTCTATATCCGGAACGTGCACATGAGAAAGCGGCTGTGTAGGCTGCCATTCACGGACATTATAGTGGGAGTCCACTTTTGGGTGACTCACGATTACTCAGCTCTATCGGGTTCTGCTTCACATGTCAGCACTGTCAATGACATTATTCTTCCGTACATCCACCACGCTTTCCGCAAATTAAAAAACAACACATACATGAATACGCCTATACAGACACGTACACTCATTGGGTGTTCGAGTTCTTATAGGCCTAATTTGGCAAAATTCTCTGCACGTACTACACCCTGACCCATAAGGCAACGTCTGCGCTTCACACTTATAAGACCGTAATTTTTAAATTGTAAGACGTATAATTTTGATACTTGGTATTACATTCAAGCTACCATCAATAATTAAGAAATGTCGGCTATTATGAGTGGAAAACTCTACGATATATCGATCAGTGTGTGCTCTAGTTTCTAGGAAAGCCACTGACCAGGTCAACAAAGTTGGACTCGTCTCAGACTCGCACTGAGTTTTAATATTGACAAATATATCTTGGAACGCATGTCGTGTACTCGATTTCAAGGCATATAGGTTCATTTGCATTTATCCCAAAAGTAACCAATAGGCCTACTGAATTATTATCAAAAAGCTCACTTGGAATAAAGATCGTACTGGTAGTAAACACCCCGTGAAATGATTCCGTCTGGCTTGCTGCCATTTAGAATAAATCAAGAAATAGGTGAATTTCAACGATCAGTCGATTGATGTTTGAAATAAAGAGTGCCATGGATGGACGAGGCGTGTCTCATGATCAATTCAGGTTGTTCATTTCACTATTCATGTTTTTTTCGAAATGTGTAACATCCACTAAGCTGAAACTTCAACAGGTTAGGTTTTGAACATTCTCCTTTGGATAATTACCACAAAGGCAACCTTCCTGTTATTTTTAACAATTTCTTTTCAATTAGCAACCACACATATAATACTCGGTCCTCGAAACATATATACACTCAAGTTAAATGTAAAACCACAGCTCTCCAACACAGCATTCGCTTTCAAGGCTGCAAACTCTGGAACGGATTGCCATTATGATCTTTCATTTCTGAAGCGAAGTCTTTTAACTGTTTTCAAAACATTGTTTAGAAACTACTTGCAAGGAAATTGATTTTGTTTATTTGGTTTATTACTCCTTTAACACTCTCACAGTGTTTATATTGTACATTGTTTTATACATACATTCTTGTCTTTATTAAGTTAATGGAACGTCTTAGGTTGGGGTGTGGTAGTTGGGCGTAAAGGGAACACTTGGGATTTTCTCTCGGGGGGTGGGGGGTGGGGGTGGGGGGGTTAAAAGAGAGTGTTTCATAAGTCCTTTGACTTCTTACAACTTCCTTATAACTTCTCTGCTTTTCATTTATCTTTGTTACTTATCTTTGTCATTTACTTGTATGTTTTGTTTATCTATTAAGTTACGTACTTTATATTTTTTCATTATGAAGTTATGAAATAAAACTAGATTGATTGATTTTGAGTGGTGTTGGAAAGGAACAAAATGCATAAAAAGCAAATGATCCTATATTGCTCTAACACCAAATTATCACACGGACATCTTTAAAACAATCGCGTGTCATGGTTGAGCTCCTCTTTTTGTGGCATGGTATGAATTCGTCATAACTTTGTCAGAGGCACATAAACAGGCAAAAGTACGGCCTTGCCCCCAACGGAAACTGGGCCCAACCCGATCCCATGCAGTCACCGATATGAGGTACCGGGCCTGTGGTATCACTTCCTTCCTCTGTGCATCATGCATGCACACTGCACACCCATCAGAGTTACCACCAAGCCGTGGCCGGAACGGGCCTAGGTTATCTTAAGGCAACATGTCCCGGTTCTTTGGCATAATCGGACACTGATGTGTCTTTATGAATAGATGATCGTGTAAAACGTGTACCGACATGCAGTTTTTTTTTTTCAGGAAGACAATACTGTTCAGTTTATTTTTAGGGGTTTTCTGTTCAAATTGTGAACTCAAAAATTTGGTTCATTGACTGAACATTTGTGAGAAAAGTTTGCTCATTGGCTTACTGCCGGCCATGTGACACAACAGCGAATCACCAAAGAAAATAAACTTTACAACAGCAAAACATCCAAAATTATGGCAACTTAAATTTTGTGTTGAAACAGCTGTAACATTGAGGTTTCTGCCTGAAATAACACCACATAATTATTTGCTCACGAATATGGGAATTCGCATTAGCATATAAACCAAAAAAGGACCGAAATACCCTTGAAAATGGCAAAACGAAATTGAAAATATAAAGGCTAAATGGGAGTAAGGACACAATTAAGGTGCATTTTTAAGGATTAGATAATTACATTGCATGGGCCCTTTAAAGGCATGTCATTGTCACTCTATATATTAGTGTGATCTTATATATTGTGACTAACGACTTATTGAGTCACACAAGTCAATCACAAGAGTTCACAATTCTAAAGTCAAGTCGCAAGCTATTTTCATCACAATGAACTGTCACAAAAGACATATGTCATTGTCACTGTTCATTCCACATTAGTTGTGACCTTAACATTGCGACTTACGACTTACGATTTCAGTAACAGCTAGTCTCCACAAGTCAATCATAAGGCTTCGTAACTCCCAAGGCAAGCTAGCAATTCAAATGAATAATGGGGCAAACTAAAGACATGCCATTGTCATTGTTATTCCACATTTCTTGTGACCTTTAATTGTGACTTACGACTTATTTTGAGTTACAGCTAGTCTTCACAAGTCAATCACAAGACTTTGCAATTCTAAAGTCAAGTCGCAAGCAATTCAAATGAACTTTGACCTTTTACTTGCTACTTATTGTTTGAGTTGTGATGACACTTGACCACAACTTTGCATGCAGAAAAACAAATCAATGTTTGATTGCACAATAAAGGCGCTGTGCTGATGACGTCACACTTTGTTTACTTGTCCGCTTTTCTATGGGGCTAGGAAACCGCCATCCCTACAAAGGTTCCCATAAGAAAGCACACGTGTAAACAAAATGTGACGTCATCAGTACAAAGGCTTATTGAGTGCAACAAAGTGCGGCTGCCGGTATAAAATGTGCAGAGACCGCACTATACTCGATGTGAAATAATGGTTGACATCATCTATACTTTTCAAACGTTATTTTTAAGCTAAAGCAAATTTCGTCTAACTATTGGCGCCACAAATTACGGACCTCCACATGTTTATTGCGAGTCTTTTAGTTTGTAATTGCTTCACATGACATTTTGAAAACATTTCAGTTCTCCACAGTCATGCTATTTGTAATTATAACCTGATTATGACAGTTTTCTGTTTTGAAAGTTTCGCTTTCACTTCCTATCACGCAATGAAAGAAAACAAAACAAACTGATGTCCAAGCTTACGCACGACATATCTCAAAAATAGAAAGGTACATAAACAGCGCCAGGGCCGTAGCCAGCATGGTGGAAGGGGAAGTCGTTTTTGACATGAAGTAGACCTTTTTACCATAAAGTGGACCTTTAGTTTTAATATGTAATAAACTTTTGATTACGCATTGGAAGTGCATAATCTAGAGGAAAAGGTGGCATATTGAAGGGCGTTCCACCCCGAACACCACCCCCCCCCCCCCATGGCTACGTGCCTGAGCGCAATAACTGCAAATTCATTGCTCAATCTAAATAAAGTTCATTGTTATTTGTGACCTTAACGTAATTCCCAGTTTTCTGTTTGTAAGTTTCACTTCACTTTCTTATCACGCAATGTTCATCACCGTTAAACCAAATGACTAATGTCCAAGCTTTATTATAGGCCTACTCGTACAATGACTAGATTCAACAATCGAAAGGTATATAGCGCAATAATTGCAAACTCATTGATTAATTTAAAGTTCATTGTTATATCTGTTTAAGTTTCCCTTTCACGATTTTTCACGCCATTTTCAGCACCGTCCAACCATAGAGCAAGGGGTCCTTAATTGCTCTATGACAAAACTTAGGCTCGATTGTGAAAGATATAGAGCGTATATAGCACAATAATATTTCATATTGATCAATCTCAAGTTCACTGTTATTTGTTCTATAAAAAAACTTGTTGTCCCAGTCTTCTGTTTGTAAGTTTCGCTTTTCCTTTTTTTATCGCGCAGTGAAAGCACCTTAAAACAAATGACTAATGCCCACACCACTCAAAATTCGTTAGATTATTCCAAATTAATAATTATTAATCAAACCCGTGAAAGAAAGTTAATATAATCATTTCCATTTATCACAACAGAAAGTGAAAGAAAGTCAATATAATCATTTCCATTTATCACAACAGAAAGTGAAAGAAAGTTAATATAATCATTTCAATTTATCACAACAGAATAATATAAATGCACTTTAAACTTGCTTTCAATTAGATACAAAATGTATCCAATCAATACTATTATTATAACTGGTGCTGGTGTTTCGCTTTTCCTTTTTTTATCGCGCAGTGAAAGCACCTTAAAACAAATGACTAATGCCCACACCACTCAAAATTCGTTAGATTATTCCAAATTAATAATTATTAATCAAACCCGTGAAAGAAAGTTAATATAATCATTTCCATTTATCACAACAGAAAGTGAAAGAAAGTCAATATAATCATTTCCATTTATCACAACAGAAAGTGAAAGAAAGTTAATATAATCATTTCAATTTATCACAACAGAATAATATAAATGCACTTTAAACTTGCTTTCAATTAGATACAAAATGTATCCAATCAATACTATTATTATAACTGGTGCTGGTGTGTATTAAAGTATATACTTTTTTGATAAGATAAATGTTCACAAAATGGCCCATTTATATAGTTTTGCTAAAAAGTTGTACATGTACCTTAGGAAGACAAGGTATAAATTAGTGAGTAAGACATCTAAATATTTTCCCTAATGCTTCAAGTCTTATTTCTAGACATAACTGTATGGTCGCAAATAACCTAAATCGATTCCTCGTGAAACAAAATCCAAATAAAATTGTTAGGTTTAATAGTGTCCTTAAAGTTCGGATTTTTAGTGCACAAGTCTGCGGGAATGCATCCCAAAGGTACAATTTCCCGTAAATCGCAATTACTATTACAAAATTTGATACAATTTATATTCAGCCGCCTGCGGTTATATTATAAATTCAAATACACTGATATAAAAAAATTAAAATTATCCACAATACATTATTTAATTACTCGGGGCTCTAGGTTTTACACTGTATTCTTATGCGTAGCAACATCATGCTTTAAAGCCGTGCAAAACCAGTTAAGCAGGAAAATCCTCTAAAAGTGTTTAAACATGACAAAAACCGCCAGCAGTTTTTGTCTTAAAGTAAAGAATGTGATGAAACAGCATTTCGTTCTTCACTTATATAGGAAGTCGGGTGTTAATGTGACACCAGAAATGTAGCACGAATTTTAAATTTTCGAACAAATTTCCAAAGTTCCAAACACATTGCTCAAGTTTTCAAACGGAATTTATCGTTTTATAATTCGCTCGCCCCCTTGGTCTACATTTTTAGAATGCTAAAGGTAAATAGCACAACCACCATAAGCATAGCCACACTTTTTTGTGCTTTTATAAACTGTTGAACCGTTCATCTCAGTTACCAGTTGTTGCCCTATTTTAGACAGATGGATAATTATTTTTGCTTCCATTTCAGTAAGCAATGACTTGCCAAGGGCGTTGCAATCGCTACTCAAAAGTTGGGGTACTTTCCTCATGTTAAAATAGTGCTTCATCTCGTGTTCAACTGTAGTATACTCGTTTTACTGTCCCTGCAATGTAGGCATACACGTGCGTCAATAACAAGCCCAACGTTACCAACTTATTCAGTTACATATTACATGAAAGCAACGTGCTATACAATTTCTATGATTGAAGCAAATATTGTTCTACCTGTAAAAAGACATTAATTGCTAATTTCCATATATGTGACCGGTTCTGCATTCTTGGCGTTCGAGTTTCCCGCGCGAACTTGGACTGGTACCTCGCCGATCGCTAGGTATCCCGATGAACTTGATACAGGCGACGCCTGTCTGGCCATAGGCGCGGTCGTCAAGTGCTTCTCAAGACGGATGGTGGTCATTTCTCGGTTGATATGCTGCTGGTTGGCGGTCTCTGGATTGACGTATTCCCCCGAGGACTGGTAGAGGGCGTTGTCCACGATGGCGCCTGGGGTAGAGACTTGAATTACCTGCGGTGAGCGCTGGTCCACGTTGGTCTCCATGTCAAAGTTGGGCGCCACGACTCGGGAGTAAACAGGCGGCGGGGTCGAACCGACCATGGGTTCTTGGTACCCGTGTGAGTCCATCACGGATTGCTTGGTCGGCGTCGCTCCCCACTTCTCGTCCGGGTCGAAGATCGTCGCGTACATGTACATGCCGTCGGTGCCGGAGCCGGGGACCTCGTGTCCCGGGTTGGGCCCCCCGAAGGTGCTCGGGGATATACGGAGCGGCCGTTTGCTGGTTGTTGGCTTCCCGTGTCGTTGTCTCTTGCATTTGCGGCAACAGCAGTAGACTATGAGAGCTAGGAGTAGGGCGACTAGGATCGATCCACCGCCGATGATGCCGATGGTGGCCGGGTAGGACCCGAAGATGAGGAACGGTTGGCCGGGTTTGAGGGTTGATGTCACCGGCGTGTCCCCAGTACTCGCTTCAAGTGGCGTCGTCTCAGCTGTTGGATCAACAACAGTCTGTCCAGGACTTTCCGTCGAGACGACAAACTCCGTGTGTCCTGTGGCTTGCTTCCCGTTTTCAAAGTACACGGTGCAGTGGACGTCCATGCCTTGGTCTTCCTCTTTTACTGTAAGCAACCTCATCCTACTGGGACCGGTAGAGGAGAAATAAGCTCGGTTGTTTCCCAGAGAGGGGACGGTGTGCCAGCTTACTCTGTAGGTGAGGCTGGTGATGTTGGGTAAAACGGTGCAGAGGAACTCGGCCACGCCTCCTATCACGATCGGGTTAGGGGCGGAGCTGACTACCACTTGAGGCTCTGGCAGAACGGTGATGGGACCGACGGTGCACTCCCTCATGCTTGCCTCGCTCCCACAACCGGTGACAGACGCCGTGCAATGGTACATCAACCCCTGGTGATCTTCTGAAACAGTTAACGTGATCTCTCGGGTGTGGGTGTTTTGCATGGCGTCATGAGTACCTGTTGAGACGACAACGGTTCCATCGTCCAGCGTCCACACGGGGACTGCACTCCGTGAAGTACAACCGAAGGACACAACGTCCCCAGTCAGAGCAACTACAGGCCCCACGGGGTTGCACATGTCGGTACTGTCGTAGTCTACCACCGACGATATCTCTATTGAAACCGGCGACTGGACGACATCATATCCCGAGCCAGCTCTGGGTTGGTACACCGTACAGCTATAGTTTCCTCGGTCCTGCTTGCAAACCGGCTGGATGGTTAGCAAGGAGATCACATTGCCGGGAGGATCCTGAGGGATCTCGGACAGGGTGAAGCGGGAAGAACCAGGCCCCTGCGGGTCTTGACTCGGTAACAGGTCTCCGTCCCAAGAGATGGGCTGATTGTCCTTGCTGATGGCCACGACTTGGCCGTTGCTGACGGTAACTTGGCATTGCATGACCACCCGTCCGTACTCTGCCGGCTCCGAAGTTGATACCGACATAGAACCCAAAGCTTGGGGAGCTGTGTTATCAGCAACAGTTCTCACAACCACGAAAACCATCCAAATCACAAAGCGCGCCATTTTGAGGCCTGATGATAAATTCCTCTGTAATACCAAATTCACTGAATGTTCCTTCATTACACTGCGATGTACTATCTCACACCAGTACGCCACAAAAACAGACTGATACCAACTTCGACCAGTGTACTTTATCGGGCCAACCCGGATGTCTAATCCACACGCACTACCTATTTTGATAGAGGCAGTTTCCTGTGTGTGTGTATGTGGTGCATTGATGAGCAAAGCCGGGTGGTTCGCTATAGCTAGGTACAGTCCCAAAAATCCCACGTCACAAAAACAGTCGTCAAAAACGGCGGTTCGGTATGAACTCGTGACATCACTTTTGGTTCTCATTTCCGACAGGCTATTTTTGGCTCCGAACCCAAAGAAAAAAAAGATAATGGATACCAAAGGGAGGGCCCAAAACCTTCGGGGCGGGGCAAGAGGCCTCGATTATACACTTTGCTTTAAAGCCCGAGTCCATCATTTGCAGCTATCCAAAAAAGTAACTGACGTAATTATTGTTGAAAAACATACTGGTTGAACGATAGTAAGGGGACTAAACTCCCTGTGAAATTATCCTTTCTGGCAAGCTCTCATTTTGAAGAAATCAACGAAAGAAGGCATTTCCAATGGTGCGTCTTAAGAAGCACCGTAGGAAAATTTAAATTAGTAGTTCGTTTTGTTATTCGGCGCAGCGCGCACAAGCATTGGAACGACGCACAGGCGCGCGCGGTTGCTATAATTCGTCGGATCAGTGCGCGACATCGCGTAAAGCTGCAATTCAAAACAATTCGAAACATGATTTAGCAACTTTTGATTTGAAATTGAGATCCTAGAATGCTGTTTTCCTCGGAATATAAAGCTGAAGCTGAGCTGAAACTTTATCAAGTAAGTAGCCTTGTTCAATGCGGTCTCTCGGCTTTTTGTCGAAGGGAGATAATTGGGCCCTAGCACCCACAATCAACGCGGTTACGTGCGTGTACCACCGACCCTTGTCCGTACGAACGGTTCGGTACTAACACAACCAGCAAGCACACACACGTGAGTACGGACTGTACGCATGGTGTAATCATGGAATAAGGCAGTAAATGTAGGCCTACTATGTTCTGCGTGTGGGTGTACGTACGTACGAGTGGGGGATATACGCGCCGCGTGGCCTGTCGAACGACCGCCTTGTTGGGTCTGCAACTTCCGGGTTTAATGTCTTTCTTTACTTTTTCGTCCAGTTTTGGAAAAAAATGGGCGGGCTTCAGGTATGCGGGTATGCCGTGATGATTATGTAGGTCGTCTTGGATTAATCACATGAAACAACCTTCGCAATAGTATGATTAATTCATTTTTAAGCTGACCAATCGTAAGCTTCACAAGAATCATGTGACGTCGCGCGGCATGCATAATGCATTAGTCATCATGGCGTCTTCCATGTCATTTTAACGAGAGCGAAATGTTCGTCACTTTTTCAACAATTTGACATTGATTCGAGTTTTTCGGCTCGTGTAATGAATCCATTTGAGTGGGCAACGATCGTCTAATGACAGCATTACCTGCAGAATTCGTTGGAGCCTTCAATACTGCTTCGGACAGACTGGGACTGAACGACTTTCACCCACAGCAACGGGCCGCCATTGCAGCGTTTCTTCGCGGATGCGACGTGTTCGTTAGCCTATCGCGGGCTGACCAATGAGAATTCAGTATATACGCGGGGGTGGTACCTCATTACCGTAATAGGTTTTGCTGGGTCAACTCAAAACCATCAAGGCGTTGGGTTACGCGGACTAGCTCATGCATGTATATGTACTTGTACATGTACATGTACATGTACTGTGTGTGCATGGCTGTTGTACGAGTACGTGTGTGATGTACGTGCGTACGTACATGTACTGTACATGTACGTACAAGCATAGCCTTGCTGTATGGTACAAGTTACTTTCTCACTAGCAGCGTACGGGCATCGATAATGTGCACGCAATTATGCCTTGCCAAGTTGATTAGGGATTTTGTCATCGGCGATTTTTTTTTTATCGGCGAATCGATAAGCCCGCAACGCCTTGGTCAAGGCTATCAAGTAAGTTGTTCAGTATCCTTCATTAGATTTTGAACACTTTTGTTGCTTCAAACGAACAAAATGCACCAATTACAAATGATGGACTAGGCCTATAGCTTTAAAGGGGAAAGGGATGATGTATAAAGTATCGTGCGTTATTTCCACATTGTAATATTGAAACTTTAGCCGGCCTCAGGTCGACCTTGCGACGACACAGATCAATCGGCGACTGACTTTTCAGGATCAAGCTGTGTCTGGGCTACGACCGTCGGGAACATTTCAGTCGCCGATTTTGTGCGACCTGAGTGTAACTGCGACGATATTTTTTTAAAACAATCGGCATTAGTCGGCGCTCAAAAAAATAAACAGTCGCAATAGTAGAAAAAAATTCAACTTCTCCGACGTGTTCCGCGACCATCAAACGATTTCTCAATTTGGTGACCTGAGCATTATTTTTCTGCTTGATGCCGTCGCAACGGTTCCGTCGTGGCGCAAGCAAATCGCGGGTCGATCTGAGGCCCGAAAGGTAGAACTGATGGCTTAGGGAGGGAGATACATGTACATAACGTTTTAATTTCTTTCCCTCTGTTATTTGGAAAGATATGGAAATTAATGTCAGATTTTATTCCTAGCAAAACGTATAACGTCTCCGTCGCGTCTAACGCGTACGTCTGATATATCAAAGCATGCAGATTTAAGCGATCTCGCGCCTCAAGCAATCGGAGTCGACTTTACTAAATCATGGCGTCATTTCATTCCTAAATCAGGACTTAACGTTTGATTGGTCAATTCACATGCAGTGTTTTGTAATACAACAGTCGGGCGCGTATTGCGTGACAGAATACAGAGTGCGTGACCAGGTTTTTTTTTTATCCTTGTCTATGACGTGACAACGGTGAATGACCGTAGACCGGATATAGAAAGAGCCCGCTGATTGGTCAAAATCTAGAGGTCAAGATGCGGTTGTCTTGTATAATTAATATCAGCGAATCTGCTCACAAATTATAGACCATGGATTACATAGACGTATAGCGGGCCAACTTGCAATACCAAATTTGAAGAAAACAAGCAAACAAAAGAAATGAATTACCTTAAAATTGTTTGTAACAATTCCTAAAGTTGTTTATGACTTTTTTTTTAAATCGAGACAATAGTCAAGTGGTATTTTATGTAGTTGTTGGACGGTATCCAGAAGGAGGAAATAAAACTTGCCCAAAAGTATGGTGTTCCATGTGTGCCATCGATCGGCGTCGCATTTTTGCCAGAGCATATTGTGCACTCACACTTGTTTTGAAGTAGGGCATACATGTACATGTATTTATCAAATGCTTCCTATGTGAGTTATTAACTGGTCTGCACCCTGAAAGAGATGGCATGATTACTACAAAACTATTACTTATGGTTCTGACAAGGAATAAGAATGATCAAGTATGTCCTTTTCCCCAAATGTAATAATAATAATAATAATAGTGGGTATTTATAAAGCCCACGTATCCACCAGGACTGGTTCTCAAGATGCTACATCATTATTACCCCTGCTCATTGGGCCAATGAAACATTCCAAAGACAATCTCAGCTCCCTGGGGAGTATGCAGCTCGATGCTGCCATTTCGGTGCAAAGCAGCTAAATCAACCACAATAACCATCTCTGCCCTCACAGGTTCCCATTTACTCCTGGGTGGAGAGAAGCAATGAGTGACAAAGTGCCTTGCCCAAGGGCACACGCACCATGACCCCAGGCTGGACTCGAACTCACAACCTGCAGCTTTACGTGCAGACCACATATCCAATGCCCTTAACCACAAGACCACAGCACTCAATGCTAACATATAATATAACACAACCAAAACAATTAACATCTAAACTAAGGAATGCAGTCAATATGAAATTTTATTTCAAATACATGTACTTTTTCAACATAAGCGGCTTTCTTGGTTTTTTTTAATTTTAAGATTTATTTTCATTACAAAAGTCTTTGTCTTTTATAAAGATAATACATATATGTAGTTACAAACAATACTGCTAGATCCGTGGAAAAATAATTTAAATAAATTATTTTTCATCTACAAAATTTGTCTTATATAAAAAAATATTTCTTCCAATATTTATTCTTGTCAAAAATTGCAAGCAATTCATTTGTAAAGCTTCATTTATACAATATAAAATTTTTATCGGAATAAGCCAGTTCTATTTTATTCTTTTACCACAATTTATTTACAATATTTTGCATTGTATTTGGTTTTATAACAACAAACATCTGTCGGCTGCAAATTATATTCTCTCACTGATAGCATTTAAAAAGTACAAATTTACATAATTTACTGTTTAAAAAAGAATGAATTTTTTGGTCTTAACTTCACACCATCTAATGGCTGTAATTTACAAGGCATCATTATTTGAAAATCACTCTATATTGTTAAAGGGAAAATACAACATTTGCAAACATCAAAAAATAAAACTACCAAATCATTTTGAAATACCTTGCTGGACTGTTTGTGAATGACAGTGTAAAGCATCCTGTAAAATCATGGCACCTGGTATACTGTTATTTTCAAGAAAAGCGGTTTTTTTTGTATCAATTTCCAACGCTGATCGGCCGATCAGCGTTGGAAACAACTGGCTTTTTTTTCAAATACTGGCCCCAATTGACCATCGCACTTGTTTGCAATCGATTACAAACCTATGAACGGGTACGAGCCAGCTGGACTGGTTCCCTGACCTTACAATTCCCCAATGTATGTAAACTGCTCTGTTTCTTCTTATATGGAGTCAGGGAACCAGACTACAGGAAAATGATCGTTTTTCTTGGTTTTTATAGCATTTTCGAACCCAAAACCTCAAAAAAGTCAGTGTAACTATATTTGCTATATATTTCCAACCCCCCAATTCCATCCATTTCTGAAAATTACAGCAAAAGCAAATGATGTATATTCCCTTTAAGGTAAGGTTTTACGTATTCATTCTGCTTAGTGTGGGAGATTTACTGGTCTAACAAACTAGTTGACGTTACTTCTCTGAAATCGTAGTTGTATATAGTCCAGAGCATGGTGTCAATATAGCCTTGTTCAATGCGTTTGATGCGTGTCCGATGATTAACCATTAACATTACAGTAACTGTGTGCTATCCACTCACACGTACCGTACAAAGCATGAACAGCGACCTCACGCGGCTAGGCTACAATGCCCAAATCAGTTGGCGCTGAACCAACGCCTTGGAACAACTGTGCGCCTTGGCTTATGTTTTTCCTTATTTTGTTGCCAGATTTCCAGCGATGACCTCGTATGTGAATACAGATGAGATTATTATTCAGTACTTGGTAGTGGACGCTCATATTTTACATAGACAGAGAGCTGGATAGTGTGGTTACGTTCTCCAACAAGTTTGGAGTCTGCAGACCAAATATAACTTGAAATCCAGCAACAAAATGACAAATATTGCCCCCAAAAATTAGGCCATTGCGACGGTTGTTTCAAGGCGTTCGTTCAGCACCAACCGATTTGCATGTTGTAGCCTAGCCCGAGGTGGATGTTCGCGTTTTGTGCGGTACGTGACTGCATAGCGCATCGATACTGTTTAGGATAGTGGCCGACCGATGATCATCGGACATTATATAACCAACATACAGATCCTTGTCATTTGATTGGTGGAACTCACATCATGTGGCATTCGTTATTACTCCCATTCACGCCGGGTCTCAAAAAGTACTATCCGCCCATGGGGAATGGGAAATACTATTGAACAGTTAGGATCATTTTTGTTCCAAGACGCGGTACTTGTGTGCAAAGGCATGCTGGTGTGCGCGTTCAGCGTTGCGTGTAGCGTGTATTATTCTAAAGAGCCAGCGCTACAGCGTTGGGTTCAAACATTTTCGAGAAGGGGTGGTTTGGAAGAGAGAAATACATTTCCCATCAATTTTGTAGTGAAATAAAAGTTCAAATATATCAAATGACAAGGATCTTTATGTCAGTTATATAAAACAAATATTGAGTGGCTTTAAATTGTGAAATGGGAGGAATAGTATCATTCTGTAAAATCTGGACTTTTCCAGTTCACTTGGCTTAAAAGTCCAGATTTTACCTTGCGATAATATTCCTCCCATTTCACTCTGAGCCGCTCAATATTTGTATACTATCGCCAACGCCTTGGCCAAGGCTAGTGTCAATAATGCCTTTCCCACCGGTCCTTCTTATATCATTACTTACTTCCCAGTTCTAGCCACAATGTCGAATGAAGGTTGCATAGCTTGATGGGTGGGCGGCACTCATAAGAGTGGTGTACACAGTGCCTCTGGGCAAAGTAAAAAAAAAATGATTTTTTTTTTTTTTAACTTAAAGGGATGATACAACATTTGCAAAGATCAAAAAACGAAATGATCACATTATCACGAAATACCTTACTGGATTGTTGGGAATGACAGTCTAAAGCATCCTGTGAAATCGTGGCTCCTGGTTTGCTCAAACTTTCAAGAAAAATTGTATTTTTCCAACGCTGGTCTCCGACCAGCGTTGGAGAAAACTGGCTTTTTTTTCAAAAACTACTTCTATATTTTCGTATTTAGTTATTTCGCATTTCCTTTGCAATTGATTACACACCTGTGAAGAGGTACAAGCCTGCTCGACTGATTCTCTGACCGTAAAATTCCCCAAAGTCTATAATTTGGTACGTTTCATCTTAAGTGGGGTCAGGGAACCAGACTACAAGAACATGATTGTTTTTCTTGGTTTTTCCAGCATCTACAAGCCCAAAACGTGAAACAAGTCATTTCAACAATATTTGCTGTGACATACTAATCCTTCAAATCCATTTATTTATGAACATTGCAGCAAAAGCAAATGTTGCACATTCCCTTTATACAAACACTGGAGTGGGGTTTGAACCTGCAACCTTCTGATTACTGTTCCAGTGCTCTACCATCTGAGCTATCCAGCCCAATGCTGGGGTTCCCCATTCTCTCAACTGAATGTCTTAAATTTGATCTAGGGGCGCTAGTTAGAAGCCAAAAACCCATATATGCCATGTGACCAGGGATCACGCCCAAAGTCACGATGCTAGCAACATTATGCAATGCTGCAAACCTGGGAAAAAGCAACTTGGATCACTCAGAGAGGATAAGGTTTTTCATTACAAATTTTCAAATACACCAAAAAGACAAAATATTTCGATGAGTAAAAAAAATTAAGCAACTAATAGCAACATATTTCCAACAGTACAAACCTTAAATCAAATTTTGTATATCTGTATTTGTATTTTTCTGTACTTGAATGAATATTAAATATTGAAAGGGAAAACTAAAATGTGATCTAAAAAAAAAAAAAAAATTCTGTGGTAAGGCCCCCCAAAAAATAAGTCGGTCTCTGGTCAGCGCGCGCGTCGATTTTAATCATGTGCGTCGATCTTTTTTTCTTTTTCCAAAATGTTCCGCGGTAGCTCCAACAGTGCCCTCTATTTCCGCACCTCCTCAATTTTTTTTACCAAAGAGCACCAAGGAATGGAAAATTGCACCAAGGCAAATGATCGAAAGCACCAAGGCATATTATGGAGGACACCAATGTACATGAGGACACCAAAAAAGAAAAATAGTACCCCACCTTGTCTGTACAATCCAAGTTTGAAGAAAACAAAAAAGCCGCGTGGCCGCATCAATTCCGGAACTTTGGTCTGACCAGAGACCAAATTTTTTTTTTTTTGGCCTAAAAGTATATTTTTTTATGCAGTGCACCAAACCGTCAAACTTTAGATCAATAACTAACTTTGGCAGCAGAATTTTCCATGAAATAATAAAACATTTTACTGTTGCTTTCTGTTATGAACCAGTAGTTTGTGTATACAAGCAAAAGTTTTGCAGTATTCGGAACGGATGACGGATAAACACGCAGGGAGCGAGGCCGGAAATATCTGTCAGCGATCCGCTCGCAGCAAGTGAGGCCGGAAATATGAGTGCGCGCTGCCCGAGGGTGATGCTTCAACCTGCCTGGCTTGAGGTCGAGTGAAAATAAATCCCGCGCCTCGTTCCGTTCTTGTCAAAATAATCCCGGCATGAACTTGTTCAACAACCATGGCTAAAATTTAGGTAAAATGATCCCATGCATACATGACACTCATTGTCAACAAAACAAAGAAGGCTCTTTTTCTAAAGGTCTTTAAACCTAGACTTTAAAAGACTCTCTGTTATAGGAAAAATCTCAAGTACTGAAAGAATGTAAAAACTGTTTTTACTTACGAGTTGCACACGAGAGGCAGAGAGAGCACCTTCAACATGGCATCAAGATCGATGGCGTCTTGGCCAATCGCATTCATAGCCTTGTTTCCAGGATCCCTGCAATCAAGAAGGTTACACTTCTAGTATTACTTTAAATTATTTTCTACTGGCCATAAGCAAAGATCCTTCTTGAAGTCATCTTCCCTATTACAACCAAAGCCCCCTTAGCTCCTTAATTTTTTTTATGGTGGCCAGGTCAATATAAGACATAATTTTCTCTTGGCGGAACATCTTGTCGGTTTATTCTCATTCAAGCTTGGTAAGGACTATAGATGTTGGGCCTGGAGCAAAAGGGCACAAGCTTGCACCAATTTAAGAAATTGAGGCCAAAAATGAGAACAGCGAAAAAAAACCAAAAGAACAAAATCACAAGAGGCTAGAAAATCACAGTGACTGCAAGTGTCCGACAAGACAGCCAGCCAAAAATGAACAAGTTTTGAAAGGTCGAGGGGTGGTTATACTGATGCTATTTTGTAGTTTACTTTGAATCACATACCTTCGGTCATCACTTTTTGGTGGTGGTTCCCAGTGATCATAGTTGGTCTCGAGCACAAACCATCTAGTAGCAAAAATAAGGACATGGCACTTAAAACAAAGTTGTATTTCACTATAGAGTCGTAGTAAGCCCATCACAAGTCATCCACTACTGAGTCAAGCCCCATGCTACTGAAGTAAACTGTTAAACAGAGGCATTCCTTTGTTATTGTTCATCGTCCGTTACTTGTGACTGGACATGTGACCTCACTTCTGAATTTGTGCTGTTTGTTTACAGCAGATCTGGATCGCAATCGATGATCTGACACGTCAATCTAGGCCAAGTTCGGGCAAGGACCATTAGTCGACTAGTGGTTGATTTGTGACGTACCTTACGCCTGCGCACTAATAGCAACGTGCGAATGTCTCTAGTCAAACGCTGGTCAAAACGTCATCGCAAAACTTCTGGATCCTGGCTCTCTGCTAGCGTTATGAATGCGCGCGGCTATTGGTTACCAGCGAAGCAACCAACCCCAGTAGGCTGGTTCCAAATAGTCGACTAGCGTAGTCAACCACCGTCGACTAGACAGAGTTTGGGCAAACGTTAGTTAACCATTGGTCAACTATAGTCCTTGCGCGAACTTGGCCAACGTTGCTCCAAATCACGTTTTAATAGATCCTGCTTACGAGGTGGGTTCACAAGATCAAAGATGGCGATCTGCGCGATGGATGGAAGACAAAGTTAGGGTTTTGGAGCAGATCTGAGGCAGTAGATCCGAGACTGATACTTTGCTGGCAAGACACTTACCTGCCATTTGAAAGGTCAAGACGCCAGACATCCACAGCTGTAAGACGGTCTCTGGTGATGACAGCGCCCTCTGCTGACTTAGCGCCGCCAACGATGTAATAGTTGGGTGCCGTCTCTGGGTGGTAGGCGAGGCGCTGCAACGCGCTGTCAAAAGTCGCTGTGTCGTTACGGGAAAGTGCCTGCATCGGGCAACATAACCAAGAAATAGAAGTCAACAAGACCGGCAAGCCTAAATCTAATTCACAATTGTCAGTCAGTGAGATAGGTATGCATCTTTAAAAGCCACGGGCTTTTGCTATAAAGCCTCAATGTACTCACATCTCGAATCTGGAAGGACGTGAAAACGGTCTTGTCGGAGATTAGCGCTTTCAAAATCTGAATGATGTCTTCCAACATTGTACCTTCATCTAACAAAGGGAATTTGGGTATGAGATAAATTAAAATCGTCAGCTTTCAAAAATGTGAGTCTGGAGAACAATTTTTAAAGGCATACACAATAATTTGCATTCATCCAAAAACTACTACCGTACCCCATTATTATAAAAAAAAGTCTGTTCTGGTAATAAACAACCTATGATATAAATCCGTCTGGCTTGCTGTCATTTAGAAGACATCACAAAATGTATGTGGCATACAACGATCAGGCAATTGACTGATTTTGAGAAAAAGGGTGTTGATAAAGTTGTGTTTTGTGATCAAAATGTGGGGAATTTTAAAATTAAGGTCAGTAAAATAAAAACCTTGCAAAACATGTTAGGGGTTAAAGGGACACTAGGTCCTGGAACAGCCCAATTGGGCTACAAAACGCGCTTTGAACGAGATGATGATAATCGGAAATAACTTTTAAAAGTAGGATATAAACATCCACACAACTATCCTTTCAAAACTGGGCGTTTTTGTGTTATTCCTGTATTATGCGTGCGAGAACGAATTTCGGGGTCCACTTTTGCGACCCCACAAATTCGAGCTGTTTGGATGCTAGTTGTGATTTCATTCGTACGCGTAAAGTGTTCGCCTTTTGCAGACGTTGAAGAAACCACAACTTTTTGCATTGGTGATTGGTCACCGCGCGCTGTTCCCGAGACACACAACGTGTATAGCGTACATGAGAACGACACGAAAAACGTATTCGTACTCCGTCATGTCCGGGAACGGTAAGACATTAGGTTGGTTTCCTTTCAACCAGATGTTTGAAATAGGATAAGTAAACAATCCAAAACATAACATTTTCGGGGATTTCAGGACCTAGTGCCCCTTTAATTCAGCTTTTCTTTTTACACATAGGTTAACAAAAATAAACTAACTCTTGACTTTCAACATACCAGTAACTTCCAACATGAAATTTTACAATCAAATAGGTTTTATAAACCTTCCTAACAGAAATAGTAACACAAACTACGGGTACTGCGTTATCTTGAATTATCCATTAAATTTTATGAAAGACACCAACAAAATATAGTGACCAAAATTTAATTGTGACTCTTGATTTTTTACAAACTCTTAGAAGTTTACAATGTAATACATATTGCCATGGCACTCCTAAAGAGCCATCTACTGCACAGTATTACTTAAATTATCTGATTTTTGATAACTAATTTTTTTCATAAAAGAAATCAAAGGTTGATTTTGAAGTTTGACAAACAACATCAAAGGTCGTATTAGGCGAAGTAAAAAAACAACAAGTTTCTCGTCCCCGCCCGCTTCCTTTTTGGAGGCCGCCTGGATTTTTTTATTATATTTTATTTTGAAAAATGTAGTAGAAAGACACCGAAAAAGTCTACAAATTCATCGGAAAATAAATACCAATACCAATACAACTCTAAATGACACTGTAAATATGTTCAATTCTCTTGTCCAACTTGTCTTTCATCTTTAAAAGTGTCTTTGAACAGTGGAAAACCAACGGTTGCAGGAAATTTTAAAAAGGCGGCCATCTTGAAAAAAATAAAAAATAAAAAATAAAAAGCCCCGCTTCCTCCCTTTTTTCAAAAACCCCGGACGAGAAACTATTTTTTTTTTTACTCGGCCTTAGGCCTTCAAAAACACTCTAAAAGAACATCTGATGTCTCAAAAACAAACATGGATTGCCTAAAGCAAATAAAAAGTACTGATTTGCGAACAGTTGTCTATTTTTTTTTTTTTAAAGTAACTCACCTCTCTCATTCAAAGACACAGTAAAAGCATTTGGCCTTTGTCCAGTGTAAAATCCCACTTGCCCTACAAATGACGTAGAAGTGTACAGGGTCTGCAATGGAACAAATCACGTGAAATGAAATTTAGAACCATACACTTACCATACCGCCCCAAACTACCGTACCCTACCTACCTATTACTCCCTGTACTGCCTGAAACCTTTCAAGCTCTGTATGGTTTTATGGATTCTTAAAGGGAATATACATCATTTGCTTTTGCTGTAATTTTCAGAAATGGATGGAATTGGGGGGTTGGAAATATATAGCAAATATAGTTACACTGACTTTTTTGAGGTTTTGGGTTCGGAAATGCTATAAAAACCAAGAAAAACATTCATTTTCCTGTAGTCTGGTTCCCTGACTCCATTTAAGAAGAAACAGAGCAGTTTACATATATTGGGGAATTGTAAGGTCAGGGAACCAGTCTAGCTGGCTTGTACCCGTTCATAGGTGTGTAATCGATTGCAAACAAGTGCGATGGTCAACTGGGGCCAGTATTTGAAAAAAAAGCCAGTTTTTTCCAACGCTGATCGGCCGATCAGCGTTGGAAATTGATACAAAAATACCACTTTTCTTGAAAATGACAGTATACCAGGTGCCATGATTTTACAGGATGCTTTACACTGTCATTCACTAACAGTCCAGCAAGGTATTTCAAAATGATTTGGTAGTTTTATTTTTTGATGTTTGCAAATGTTGTATTTTCCCTTTAAGGCAATAAACACAATGTAATACAATGTAATACAATGTAATACAATGTAATACAATGTAACACAATATAGTAATACAATGTAATACAAGACAGAATGACTGTTCACTGGAATTCTTTTCATGAATAATAATCGGCATTTAAGAATGCTCTTTTTAGTAAACTAAATCACAGCGCTTACAGTATTATTATTATCCCTGATCATCGGGCCAATTAAACATTCTGATTACCATCTTAGCTCCCTGGGGATTATACAGCTCGATGCTGCCTGTTAGGCGCAAACAAGCTTATTCAACCACAATAACCATCTCTGCCCTCACAGGTACCCATTTACTCCTGGGTGGAGAGAAGCAATGAGTGACAAAGTGCCTTGCTCAAGGGCACACGCACCATGACCCCGGCTGGACTCCAACCCACAGCTTTACCCACAGACCACGAATCCAGTGCCCTTAACCACAAAGCCACAGCACTCCACAATCTGGTCTACACCATTACAGATTTAGCCCATACATTCAGTTCGTGGTAATCCTATACAATAGCACTGCCCGACTCACCAGTGACGGTCAGTAAGACACTTGGCCAGTCCTCTGGGACCAGCAATTAGGCTTAATCCCTGAATTTATGTCTGTTTTAGCTTAGAGAATCTTTCAGAAAATGCCCTCTTCTACTGACCTTTCCGTGGCTCTGAAAGTCGACAACTACCGTCCAGTTTCTGAGTGTCGCGGTGAAACCATAGTCCATATTCCGAGCATGCCAGATGTTCCCTTTGCTGTCTTGAGCTACAATACTGGTGCATCCTCTACACCAAAACCAACCAAAAAATAAACATTGTGACGCTAAGGCCAAGTAAAATACAAAAACATATTTGGTGTTCTGCCTTTTTGAAAAAAAAGAGGCCCTTTTTTCCCCCCTCCAAAATGACTGCCCGACCGGGCTATTTTTCAAGATGGCCGCAAGCTTTTTTTTAAAATGGCCGCCACTTGGACTCAGGAAATGACATACCAGCTTTATATGGGCTAGATGCAACAGACAAAGAGGCCAGAATGATGTCAATATTTAAAATTCATCATTTTTCGTTTTTTTTCCCACAAAAAATTTTTAAAAAGGAGGCAGCCTCCAAAAAGGAAGTGGGCGGGGACGCTAAACATATTTTTTTTATTTGGCCTAAAAACACTGACAATACGCTCTGTGCTTAGAGTCATGTGGGCTACAAATGGACATCAGGCCGAGTAAACACAAGATGCAGTTTCTCGCCCAACCTTTTTTTTTTAAAAATAAAGGAGGCGCGCGTTTTGTTTATTTGCTTCCCCCCCCCCCCAAGATGGCTAATTTTCCAAGATGGCGGAAGGATTCTTCAATTTTCTTGACTATTTTGCTGACAGAAAAAGATGTCCAAAGGAGCCATAACCCTTTCTACGTAATTCCAATCTTGTTGCAAACAAATGAAATATTGACAACATGTGCAAAACATATTTCAAATGTATGGTTAAATATTGGCCAAAAAAAGCAGACGGCCTGTAGAAGTGGATGCGGCTGGAAACAATAAACTAGTTTATTTTTCTACTTGGCCTTACATTTGGAAAATCACACTGCGCTGTAAACCATTTAGCCGCAAAAAGCGTCAATTCTCCCGCTTCCAACTTGCAACATCTGCGCTTGAGATCTGAATATAACAAATTACTTACCCTGAAAGAGTGATATCATATATAAGATTATACAGCACGATTTCTCCTACATCCATCTGAAAGTGCTTGGCGATACCACGGATCTCACCAGCATAAGGCGAAGGCAGATAATAGTCCAGCGCCCCCCCAATGATCTCAAGAAGTTGCAGTGTCTCTTTGTTCACCATTTTGCTGCAAAAGAAATTTGGAAGCAAAATCAAAACGAATCACACAATCACTGCAATATTTTTTTTGGGAAAGAGTTCCATACCTGGACATCACTTGACACCCTGTGCACAAACCCTATGAGACTGGTCTGAAAGTGTTTTCTCAGTAATACTTCAATATTTTCCATGCTAAATTTGACTTTTTGGACATATTATCACTTTCTGATGGCTGCTACTAGACTGATAGTGCCCTGGAACTATGGGTCTATGGTAGAGTGATAGGTCACTGAAGCGAAAAAATAGTGATGGCCATATGGGAATCTTTCCAATTATTCTGACAAAAACTATAAAAGGTCATAAGTTTAGCCAGCGTTCGAATCCAAGAGCTTTATAAGAAATCGCCCAAAGCCAATGATGAAACAGCGAATTAGAAAATGTGTTTAAAAATCTGGTTCCTGGATAGCATTTTGTGAGTTCTAGAACCATGAGGTGGGAGTCTGTGACACGTTGTATGGCTGCTATTCGCAAAGCGAAGTGAGCATAAATTTTGCACCGTAAGTCATTGCAAATACTTTTTGCAAAGTTGTGCTTTTTTTGGGGGGACTCGAGTCTTATTAGCCTAGGCTTCGCTCGAATCGAGTCGAGTCTTCTGATGAGGGACTCGAGTCGAGTCGAGTCATTTGCTCGCAGTGACTCGAGTCGAGTCGAGTCATTTGCTCGCAGTGACTCGAGTCAAGTCGAGTCATTTACCCTTAGGGACTCGAGTCAAGTCGAGTCACCAAAAATTGTGAATCGAGTCAGACTCAAGTCGAGTCATTGACTCGAGTCATTACAACTCTGATAAATAATTGTTAACACTTTAAATTAATAAACACTTTATTGTTGAACACATACGAACAAAAGGTCATTTCCTGAAATATTTTTAATCCTGAAGCAGTGAAGGCTGAACATTAAATGGGTAGTGCTAATAGAAAAAAACTCCCGCTTTCCTTTAATTATAATCCAAAAAATAAACTTCACATCTTTTTTAATAACAATTAACACGTATACATATCTTACTCCTAGAACTATGAGGCTCCACGTAGTGGAGCCTCATATATTTCTAGGAGTATACATATCTCGCTCGGATCATCACTCACGCGCGGTCGACTTACTCAAAAACTGCCGTGGCCATTTCTCGAAATTCACTGGCATTCCAGTGTTGCAAGACGGACTCCCATCGCTCTTCCTCGGGCAGATCGATGTTCATGGAATACCTGGGAGCTTTTTTGAGACCCTCATTCCAAGTTTGAGAGCCTAGGACCAGGGGAATTGCGAGGAAAGTGAAGAAAAGGCGCCACATTTTGAAGTACATCCGTGCGCGAAAACACGCTTAAGTACAATGTATGCTGCGTGCATGCAAGGGGTCAGCAACTCGACCGTTGAGACTACTCGACCGTTGAGACTACCCGAATGTCGACTGTCCGTGCATTAAGGTCGCCCGTTGAGACAAGATTTATTTGGTGATAGTAGTGGAGTTGTCTCAACGGTCGAGTTGTCTGACATTATGCCAGATCATCAGGTGCACAAGGTCAGGTGACAAAGTAATGTCATGTGGTTACCTCAATGTAAACACTTAAATGAAATGGGAGGGGGGGGGGGGGGGGGGGGGGGGGGGCTCGGCTGGGGGGGGGGGGGGGCTCGGGGGGGCTCAATATTTTTTAAAGACTGCCCTTTTCCATTCAAATGCCCTATTTTAAACAGCACTTACCCCACCCCACCCCAATATTTGTTAAAAGAGTGCCCTTCTTTTTGTCAACAAGTGCCCTTTCTTTCTGAGCAAAAATGCCTTAAAAAAGTTGTACCTCTTTTGGTGCCATATCAGCTGTATGGGTGCCTTTTAAAAATTTTGCACAGTATCGCCCTGAAAAGCACCATATATTGTCTCTTAGTGTCAGTGTGCGTAATCGTTGGTTTTGAACAGCGCCCTCATTGACAGAAATCCCGCCACAAAATTGACCTTGTTACGCCTCTGCCCCCCCCCCCCCCCAATGAAATACAATTCTCCTCACTATCCACGATAACATCAAACACAAACTGAAACAACGATATTCATAATTATAATTTATTATCTTGTAAAGGGCAAATTCTATAAAAATATATAAGGCCTTTCCACAAAAATTCTAAAATGTACTGAAAATAATAAATTAAACAAAAATAATCTGATCTTTTAAAAAAATGCCCTGAATTCCATTATAAAAATATAAGAAACTAAAAAACAGAGGTTAAGTAGGAACCTTATTTTAAACGAAAACCACTTACAAAAATAACCAGAAAATATAAATCACTACATAGAGATTCGATGAATACAAATAGTTTAAAAAAAATTACAGTGACCAACGAAATATTATTCAACTCTAACTCCCTTGGGTGATTTACTAGGAACCATTCTCATCCTTGCAAATCCCAAAACCATTTTGTAAACTGTGCACATAAACAGTTGGACTCTGTTTGAAGTATGCCTAATCCCACGTAACGTACTGTCAGTTTACTAGTGCAGTACTCATCCCAACAGATTCCAACAAACCCTGGTGTTGGGGTTTGGCTGGTTGGGGATCGTTGCCGGGGGTTAAAATATCTAATCAGAAAGCCATACAACCAACTTCGTCCCTAGTGCTAGTTGATTTCCGACCAAGTTTCCAATAATTAAAGCCCTGGATAGGAAACTTTCTTCCTGAATCTTGATTCGTTTCAAGTATCAACTCAGCATTAGAATTTATGAGTGAGTTTCAATTATATAAAACTGTCAATTCTTCTCCAAAAATCCATACAATCACAAATATAAACAAACAATATTCCAATGATAACAACCAAACTTATATTAGTATCATAATCAAATACCTGTAGATCCCAAAACAATAATTAAATCCACCAATGAACTTCTCAAAATAAATTGCCTGTTCGTGTTCGTGTCTTTAAATTCCAACGGTCCTTTTAAAATCATTACTTGCTTTCCAGTTTTAGTCACAATGTCGAAAGAAGGTGGCATAGCTTGATGGGTGGGCGGCACTCATAAGAGTGGTGTACACAGTCATTCTGAGGAAAGTTTAAAAAAAAAAGACGATTTTTTAAACAGAGTCATTGACTGGAGCGGGGTTTGAACCTGTGACCTCCGGATTGCCATTCCGGTGCTCTACCAACTGAGCTATCCAGCCCGTTTTGTCAACGCCTTTGTTCTAGGAGTTATAAACGCTAAACTATTTGCTGTGTTGCCATGGATCCTGTGCGAAGTCAGGATGCTAACAAGATCAGCAATGCTGCAAACCCGGGAAATAGCAAACGGGGATCACTCAGAGGGAATACGGCTTTTTATTAAAAATGTTCACATAAATGACAAAAGGGAAAGTATTTTAAATAATTTGTTTTGGATTGTTTAATTTATGCACAAACAAAATCCTGAATTTGTCGGACTGCAAGTGCTACGGCATGCGATTTACGTTCACGCATGTGTGTACTTATTCTACATTTTCCCCAAAGACAGAAACACAAAGGGAGAACAACAGATCCTTTCAGTCCTCGGGAGTTGGGTCTTTTGTTGGAAACAGTCCTCTGTAGTAGGTTTGTGTGCTTAGTCTATAGGAGAGTGTTATATTACAGGGACAAAGGAAAACACAAAGCATTGTCCTATGGAGTATAGTAAAAACAAGACTGTGTGAACTGAAGAGTGCAAGTGTATGAATACCGACCAAAACAGCGTGGACTGGCCTCCTATGGCGCAACTATAATTGCCTTTGGGATTTAAACCAGATAGTGTTACACTGGGCTCAGTCAAAGATAAACACCCACAATCCTGGTATAAAAAGGGCCTGGGCTTTTGAAAGGGCAAATCACCTCGTGGGAAAATATCTGTAACTACTCATTAAAAACTATTTAAATTACTTACGGGTTGCACACGAGAGGTAGAGAGAGTACCTTCAACATGGCTTCAAGATCGATGGCGTCTTGGCCAATTGCATTCATAGCCTTGTTTCCATGAGATCTGTGATCAAGACATCACACCTATTATTATTTGCTAGTGGCCATGAGTAAAGATCGTTCTTGAAGTAACCTTCCCTATTACAACCAAACCCCACAGAGATTCGTTCTGGATAACCGTTATTTGGTTTGAAAATAATTTGAATAACCGGATTTTGCAATCTCCGATTTTTCCCACCACTACCAGAAATTAACACAATTGGAAGGGTCTAGATGGGGTTACTGGTTAAAGCTATAGTCCATCATTTGCAGCTATCCGAAAAGTAACTGGCATAATTATTGTTGAAAAACAAACTTTATTGAAAGATAGTAAGTGGACTAAACTCCCTGTGAAATTATTCTTTCTGGGAAGCTGTCATTTTGAAGTAATCAACGAAAGAAGGCCTTTTCAACGGTGCGTCTTAAGATGCACCATAGGAAAATTTAAATTAGTACATGTAGTTTGTTTTGTTATTCGGCGAAGCGCGCACAAGCATTGGCACGACGCACACGCGGTTGCTATAATTCGTCGGATCAGTGCGCGACATCGCGTATAGCTGCAATTCAAAACAATTCAAAACATGATTCAGTAACTTTTGATTTGAAATTGAGATCCTAGAATGCTGTTTTTCTCGGAATATACAGCTGAAGCTTAGCTGAAACTTCATCAGGTTAGTTGTTCAGTATCCTTCATTAGATTTTGAACACTTTTGTTGCTTCAAACGAACAAAATGCACAAATTACAAATGATGGACTATATCTTTAAATACATTTGGACGTTTACTTTTAATCACCTACCTACGGTAATCCCATTTGGGTGGTGATTTCCAGTGATCATAGTTGGTCTCCAGTACAAACCATCTAGCAGCAAAAACAAGGACATGACACTCAAAACAAAGCAATATTTCACAATACAGGGTGAGTAAAAAAAACAAAACCCAAATGTCGGGACCATTGGTTTAGTGAAGTTCTGCAAGTAGCACTTTCCAATTCTATGATATGAAAGCCCGATTCATAAGCTTTCTTTTAGTACAAGAATCATTCAAATCACTCATGTACTTTTCAAGTTACGGTATTTTAAACACAAAGTTTTAAAAAGTTCTCTCCATGGATCACAAAAAGGTTTGCGTTCTTTCAGCAAAATGAAAACAACTCACACACATATGTGATTTGTGTTCGTTTCGCTGCAAGAACAGTTTGAACCCAGCTATCGCATGCATTACAAAGAATGCCACGTTGGTTGAATGTAACAGGACGAAAACAAGGAAATTTAACAGGCATACAAATGGGGCACAATCACATACAAGCTACGTTAACAAACAAAAGCAACGTAACAACCAAAATAAGAAAATGGAAAACACACACTCAGCAATAATAATGCAATGGGTGGAAATAAACATGTAACAAATGAGCTGATGACTTGAAATTGAATGAATGACATGACACCAAATCAGAGAAAAATATTATTAAAATTAAGTACAAGACTGAACACAAATCAATGAAGTACATGCAAATGAATTGTTTATGCAGGATGATAAGGCCCCCCCAAAAAAATATTCGGTCTCTGGTCAGACCAAAGTTCCGGAATTGACGCGGGGACACGGCTTTTTTTTTTTTTTCTTCAAGCTTGGATTGTACAGACAAGGTGGGGTACTATTTTGCTTTCTTGGTGTCCTCATGTACATTGGTGTCCTCCATAATTTGCCTTGGTGCTCTCGATAATTTGCCTTGGTGCAATTTCCCATTCCTTGGTCCTCTTTGGTAAAAAAAAATTGAGGAGGTGCGGCAATAGAGGGCGCTGTTGGAGCTACCTTGGAACATTTTGGAAAAAAAAAAAGATTGACGCGCATGATTAAATCGACGCGCGCGCTGACCAGAGACCAACTTATTTTTTTTGGGCCTAATACTTGGTACATAGTCGAGCAGGTGTTGGGGAAAGCTGATGGGATGTGCTTAAAATTAAGATCAAGGCTGAAAACAAATCAATGAAGTGAATGAACTGTTCATGCAGGATGATAATACTTGGTACATGGTCCAGCAGGTGTTGGTGGAAGCAGATGCGATATGGACGAACGAATCGTGCATCACAGGTTGTTGGACAATGAGGACATGGTTACCTTGCGATTGTTGTGCAGGAGGCAGATCACACGTCCATCTGTGGTCCAGGCGTTGATGGTCTTAGAACTCTGTTGACTGGTCTTGATAAGACAGCCATGCGGCCTGATGTGAGACTCTCGGTGATCGTAAGCCTTCAAGTAGTCGCTTTGAGCCGAAGACTCGCTCCTCTTTGCACAACTGACAAACTTGATGATGATTGGTCAAGATCGTCGATTTGCAGATGATGGCATGGGTGGCTTGTGCGTAAAGCGCTCGCCTCTCACCAAAGTGACCACGGTTCGAATCCTGACCGCGGATCGCATGTAGTAGAGTTGTGCGTTGGTTCTCTCCTGTGCCACGAGGGTTTTTCTCCGGGCCCTCCGGTTTTCCTCCCTCTAGAAAAATCAAACACTTTCGATCTCAGGCTGTGCTCCGTGGTCATATATGGGTCGATGTGGCCGGCAGCCATAGGCGCCTTTACGTGCCAGCGGCCCTACCACGTTGTAGCCGCGACCTTCGCAATTCAGCATACCAGCTGCGAGTAAGGATGATTAGCCTCCCAAATTATTATTATTATTATTATTATTATTATGAGTTGCCATCCTAGGGAGAAGGCTTGCCAATTTCATGAGTACGATCAATGTATGACTTCTGGAGATGACTACCTGGCTTGAGATGATTCAGGCGATCAAGTGCTGATAACTTCTCATTGGGCTTCTCGTCGAATCAAAGGCAGACTGTTAAGACGACTGTCCTTCTCAAGTTCATCTATTTTTTTTCTCGAGGTTATTGTTAATCTTTTTAAGAGAAGAGAATTCCTTCTCAAGCAATTTTATCCATCTGTAGAGACTCATATACATCTTGTTTGACTTCTGGAGAGATAGTAGTAGACAGCTTCGTCATAAAGATGTCGGATCGGACCAGCTTCTCAATGATGGTTGCCGTGGCCTCGTGGTTTGGAGCATTGACTTTGTGGTAATTCTGCAGGTTGTGGGTTCGAGTCCAGCCTGGGGTTATGGTGCGTGTGCCCTTGGGCAAGGCACTTTGTCACTTATTGCTTCTCCCCACCCAGGAGTAAATGGGTACCTGTGAGGGCAGAGATGGTTATTGTGACTGAATTAGCTTCCTTGCGCCTAACAGGCAGCATCGAGCTGTATACTCCGCAGGGAGCTGAGATGGTATTTGGAATATTTAATTTGCCCAATGGTCAGGGGTAATAATAATGTAATAGTTAAAGGAGCTATATAAAAACCGTTATTATTATTATTATTATTATAAAGTTTAGACTGGTGCTTTGCCAGCAAGACGCTTACCTGCCGCTTGAAAGGTCGAGACGCCAGACGTCCACAGCTGTTAGACGGGCTCTGGTGATGACAGCGCCCTCTGTTGACTTGACCCCACCAATGATATAATAGTTGGGTGCCGTCTCAGGGTGGTAGGCGAGGCGTTGCAATGCGCTGTCAAATGTCGCTGTGTCATTACGGGAAAGTGCCTGCATAAGAAAACACGACCAAACAACATGAATCAACAAGACCAGGCAAATTTGGTGTGCGGTGTCTATTTGTAGTCACTTGAGCCTCATTTTTGGGCCAATGTAAGGCTTAAAAAGCCAGAGTCCATCATTTGCAGCTATCCAAAAAGTAACTGGCGTAGTTATTGTTGAAAAACATACTTGGTTGAAAGACAGTAAGGGGACCAAACTCCCTGTGAAATTATTCTTTCTGGCAAGCTGTCATTTTGAAGAAATCAACAAGAGAACGGTGCTTCTTAAGAAGCACCGTAGGAAATTCAAATTAGTATTTGGTTTTGTTATTCGGCGAAGTGCGTGCAAGCATTGGCATGATGCACATGCGTACGTGGTTGCTGTAATTCGTCGGATCAGTGCGCGACATCGTGTAGCTGCAATGGGCCGAGTGAGAACGCGTATCGGACGCTGAATTCAGGCCCAATTCAAAACATGATTCAGCAACTTTTGATTTGAATCGAGATCCTAGAATGTTGTTTTTCTCGAAATATACAGCTTAAGCTGAGCTGAAACTTCATCAGGTTAGTTGTTCAGCACCCTTCTTTAGATCTTGAGCACTTTTGTTGCTTCAAACGAACAAAATGCACAAATGATGGACTATACCTTTAAGCAAGTCTAATTCACAAATTTATTTAAATCTTATTTTAACTCAGTAGCCCATTCAGTGGAATTACTAGTCTTCCATGGGGCCCTGAGTAAAGAGAAGACAATGTGAAGAAGTTTTATAACATGAGGGAGGATCAGTCCCAGAAGAATATTCTGGGAGAAACCCATGGAATCAGGCAGGAACTGAAACCCCAATCCACATATTGGCCCAAGCAGGAATCGAACCCGGGTCAACAGTGGTGGAAGGCGAGGAAAGTACAGCTACGCCAACCTGACTCCCAAATGACAGTCCATGAGCAGTGGGACAGATATCAAGAGGACTGGATTTTTGATGACTTTGCAATTGGAAACTAAGAAGACTTTTGATGAAGGAAAGAATTGTATTCAATCAAGTTGCTTTTCCAAAAATACACTTTTAGATGTCACATTTTTGTATCTTCTAGATAAAGTTAGGCGTATAACTATGAAGGGGTTACAATGTAAATGGCTAAATTAAGACAACTTTTTGTTTGTATCTGAAAAAGCCACAAAGGCTGTTTGCTTAAAGTGTAAATGTACTCACATCTCGAATCTGGAAAGAGGTGAAAACGGTCTTGTCGGAGATCAGGGCCTTCAAAATCTGAATCATGTCATCCAGGATTGTACCTTCATCTAACAAAGGGAATGTGGGTTTGAGATAGATTAAACAAAATATACTGTCAGCTGCAACAATTGTGATCATAGACAACCATTCTTAAAGTTTGCAAGACAAAAAATTGGCAGAATTATTTCTTCGCTTTTCCATTGAACATGTTATTCAATTTTTAATAATAAATTAAGGTCCGTAGAAAGAATACCCCTTACAATTAAAATCTATCTGGACTTTTCCATTTCACTCGGCTTCGCCATTCCACATTTGCGAACAGTATTTTTTTAAAAAAATTTTTTACGTAGCTCACCTCTCTCATTCAAAGACACAGTAAACGCATTTGGCCTTTGTCCAGTGAAAACCCCCACTTGCCCTATAAATGACGTAGCAGTGTACAGGGTCTGCAAAAAGGAACAAATCACGTGAAATCAAATAGAACAATACACTTTACCCCATACTGCCCCAAACTGCCCTTCTCACGTATCACTCCCTGTACCCCCGATACCGCCTGAGCACAGATGGTTTTATTTATTTTGTTTTTTTTAGAATCTTTTACATACTGTTCTCTCACACTCACCTTCCCGTGGCTCTGAAAATCGACAACTACCGTCCAGTTTCTGAGTGTCGCTGGAAAATAATAGTCCCAATTGCGAGCATGCCAGATGTTCCCTTTGCTGTCTTGAGCAACAATACTGGTGCATCCTCTACACAAAAACCAACAATTTTTTACAATTGTGACAATAAAAATGCAGTCAGTGACACTATATACACCCTTATATCCTGTGCAACCCTCGCAGCAGCCACGCGGTGATAAAATTCTCCACATTTTCCAAATATGGGCATAATTTTTTTTTTCAATGGGCCAATTAGGCCAAGCTTCCATGTGATTCTCACCCCTACTATACACCACAAGCTTGTAGACTCCCATTGGCCAGACCCTAACCACTGCAGAGTAAGGAGTGTTGAAAGACAGCAGCCCAAGATGGTGCCTAATACCTTTGTGTAGTAATTGGAGATCTTAGTGGCCAACCCCTAAGTGCCGCTGATCCCTTTGTGTCAACCCCTCGTGCCGCCCAGAGCCCAGACAGGTTATGAACAATCCCTGGCCATGTGAATGACCTACATCGTCTTGTGCATACGTGTACAGGCATTCCAGGGTTATTGACCTAAAAACACATGTGGTGATAAAATTCTCCACGTGGTTCCACCGCATAAATTTTTTTGGGGCTTGATCCACGAAGGGTAATGGCTTTAGGTGGTTGCACTCATCAGCTCACCACAGCATGCACAATTATTTGAAATGAGTGTGGTTGTGTAGGGACAGATATGACATCAACCGCGTCATGTCGTACGAGAGTTGAGGCCCAACTAATCTGAGTATCATTAGTTGTCCTACTGAGCACTCTCTGTCTATGCTCCAATGTCTGATATAAAGAGATCTAAAATTGAAGAAAATACATACCCTGAAAGAGTGATGTCGTAAAAAAGATTATACAGCACCATTTCTCCGACATCCATCTGAAAAAACTTGGCGATACCGCGGATCTCGCCAGCATATGGCGAAGGAAGATAGTAGTCCAGTGACCCCGCAATGATCTCAAGAAGTTGCATTGTCTCTTTGTTTACAAATGAGCTGCAAAACACGCAAAGAATCTTTGGAACAAATTAAAAATGAATCACACACAATCACTGTATTAAAATTGTTGGAAAAAAACCCAATTTGTACATTTTAAAACATTTGCACATCTTAAAAAAACCCTAGATATTCGCGTTTGTTGAAGTACAAATACAGAGAGGTCGGGCTGGCATCTTTAAATGTCATAAACTTTGTCACGATCCTATCCCCCCCCCCCCCCACGTCCAAAAAGAGGGGATATCCCCCCCCCCCTGGGATTTACGCCCTTGGGAAAGATTCCCATATCTAGCCATCACTTGTCACCCTGTGCACAAACCTTGAGACTGGTCTGAAAATTTCTAATTGTTTTCTCAGTAAATAGTTCAATATTTTCCCTGCTATTTTTTACGTTTTAGGACATATTATGATCACTTTGTGTAGTAACTTGGACCCAACTTAATATCGCCTGTTTGACATTCGGACCTACTATCGCCAGACCGTCCATGTCCGAATGTTAAAAAGACGACAAGTTTGGTCCAAGTTACTCGGACTACACTTTCTGATGGCTGATAGGTCACTGAAGGGAAAAATTAGTGATGGCCAGATATTGGAATCTTTCCCGCCCTTGCCTCTCCCCCTTTCCTTTGAGTTTACTCCAAATAAAATTCACATTCTTTAAAATAAATAGGCTACTAGCACAAATCTCGCTCGGTCGTCACATAATATCACTCACGGTCGACTTACTCAAAAACTGCCCTGGCCATTTCCCGATATTCACTGACATTCCAGTGTTGCAAGACGGACTCCCATCGCTCTTCCTCGGGCAGATCGATGTTCATGGAATACCTGGGAGCTTTCGTGAGACCCTCATTCCAAGTTGGAGAGCCTAGGACCAGGGGAATTGCGAGGAAAATGAAGGAAAGGCGCCACATTTTGAAAGTGTGCGAAAACACGATTTTCAGCCTTCTCTCCGTGCGCGCGCTGCAAGGCCACTGTCAGGTGATTACGTAAACACGACTGACAAGATCACGTGACGACAGGGTAATGTCACGTGATTACTTAGATGTAAACACACTGGAATGCATAAAACCATGGAGGAATAAGGAAACAAAACAATGAACTTTTCCTTTCCAAAAAAATTGAGTGCTTTTCATATTAAAGTGTGAAGTGCCGTAGCCTTGTGAGTAGTGGTTGGAGCATTTTGAATTCGTGGTCTGCGGGTAATTCTGCAGGATATGTGTTTGAGTCAATCAGCCTGGGGTTTATGCATGGTTAAGATGGAGGACGGAGCGGGGGTCAGACAACTCGACCGTTGAGAAACTCGCGAGCTCGACTAGGGACAGCTCGACCGTTGAGACAACTCGACTGTATGCGGGTTAAATGAAAATACAAGTCATGTTGTCTCAACAGTTGGGTTGTCCGGAGTCGAATTGTCTCAACGGTCGAGTTATCTCAACGGTAGACATGTCTAAGATTTTGAAGAACACTGGTGTGTGTCCTTGGGCACTGCACTTTGTCACTCATTGCTTCTTTCCACCCAGGAGTAAATGGGTACCTGTAAGGGCAGAGATGGTTATTGCGATTGATTTTTAGCTGCTTTGTGCCAAAATGACAGCATTGAGCTGTATATTCCCCCAGGGAGCTGAGATTGTCTTTGGAACGTTTCATTCGCCCAAATGTGCAGGATAATTGACGTAACGCCTTTGAGCACCAATATTGGTGGATACGTGCCATTTATGAATAAACATTTATATTATTAACCCCCCCATGTCAAATGTCAAAATATTTCACACATTTACCTTTGTAAAGAAAATGATTTAATCCAAGTAAAAAAAAATTAACAAAACTGCAAATGAAAAACCAACTAATGCAGTATGTTTCGTTTATTTTGAGTTATTTTAATTAATATACCAAATATACCATAAAACTTTAAATTACTAATGTATAATTACGCATAATCTCTACATTCTTAAAAAGAATTAGGAATGAATTAATTCATTAATGACATCCTCCCTCACAAAATATATTCTTTTGCATATCTAATTTCAATATTTACATATTCAGTTGCATTTAAAAAAATATAAATTGAATAGTAAAACTATATTTTAATTGTCAACAATCATTGTAGGCACGATTTCTCTGGTACAGAGACATTTTGTTTGTAAAATTTACATCAAATCGCAAAATATAATTTTTTCTTCATATAATGCATTCATTAAATGGCAATATTTATCTTCAAGGAATCCAGTACTGACAAAAAACATCCATCAACAAGGCTTAATTTAAAATACATCGATAAAAAAATAACATTGCCTTTAATTTAAATAACATATCATTTTATTAAGTTATTTTTTTTTCAATTCAGTTTTATATTTTTTGCAATGACACCTCCAATTGTTAGGAATTTTCCAACAGCAAAATTTCAGACTCGTACGAACATATCAACACCGACTGAAAAATCAAAATACAGTGCACCGTGTTTATTTTTTAAATTGTTCAATTAAAAAAGCACGATACATGTATTTGAAGTTCATACCATAATTAGAAAATGAACAAATATATATTTCTCATTAATAATACCCGATAATACTGGAAACTGCAAGTTTCAATCCTGTTTAAGACATTTTTGTGTCTTATGGAAAATTGACAAGTTTTTTTCAGTATTTGCAGATAATATTTTGTGCAACAGACAATTCAAAAGTTAGGAAATCATTTCATGAACTTTCCCCTAGCCACATCGACGAATAAAGGTTTTGTAGAGGCCTGGGTGGGCAGCACTCATCAATGTTGTGTAAACAGTCTCCCTGTAAAAGAATAATAACGGGTATTTATACAGTCTATGATTTTTAAAAGGCATTCAGGATCATTTGCTTTTCAAGCATTTTGTTCGTTTCCAATAATAACACCGGAAAGAATGTTACAATCCGACACTGATTTTTAAAAAAATATATCATCTCAATAAAGGTCAGTCATTGCAAAAATGATGATGAGACATGAATCTGGGACTGAGAAACATTTCCAATTTTGTTAGGAAATACTTTAAAAAAAATTTGGACTCTCCGTACTTTGCACACAACCGCAGAAGTAGCGTCAGGTTGCAACATTCTTATCATAACACCGCTCAAAATCCGAAGACAAATGTTCAAAACCTAACATGTTGAACCCCCCCCCCCAACCCCGTTTTCCTCCCCAACCTAAAAATGTATCTCAGCAGACTACCTACCCACGGCAAACCGGTGTAACAGACAGCACCTTCAGTAAGTTGTCCAGGTTGATATTTTTCTGTCCAATCGCCTCCATTGCCTTGTTCCCGGCGTCCCTAATTCCAGTTGGAAAAAAATATCTGAATCATTGTCAATCGTTATCAAGATTTTTCTTTTTTTTAAGATAGTGGATATTTTGCCAGAGGTAATGACGGCAAACTAACGATTACTAAAGGTTTGCCGGCGGCAATCCATATCAACAGAGGGCGCTGTACTCTTTAAAATAGGGCTGAATTATAAGATGTATTAAATTCCCACCAAAAGTTGTGTAGCACGTTTGGTGTAATGGTTAAGCAAAGGCTCTAGTAAGCGGGATGACTCGCGTTCGATTCCGACCACACCACATTTTTAAGTTTTGTTTTCTCATCCCCAAATAAATAAGAACATTCTTCTTTTATTATTTTAACATGTCTCAAACATTTTTTGCAGAGTATTACATTTTCTTTTTCAGATTTGTGGCTCTGGAGGATTTTTTTTAAAAGGGAAATAAAGTCCGAAATTATAAAATGGTCTGAATCCCATCTTGTGAATACGAGGTAACAACGATAATTTTGGCATGGAGCCAGACTAAAACTTGTCACCGGAAAATGTTTAGGTACAAAAAAACAGTAACTGCGCATGTTCAGTGCATATCCGGCAAACTAACGTTTACTAAAGGTTTGCCGTCTCCGGCAAAATATACACTGCCTTTTTTTAAATATTGGTGGAATTTTACAAGACTTTACTGGGGCAAGTGGGTTATTCTTGCTTACCTCCGGTCGTCTGTCTTCGGTGGTGGCAGCCAATGATCATAGTTCGTCTCCAACACAAACCATCTGTAAAGTATGCAATAGTCACATTTGATTGAAATTGGATCTGAAAGTTGCTCCGTTTTGCAATACAATTGAACACTTTTAATGAGTGAACATTTGTGGAGAAAAATCCCTAAAAGAAATTGGATTATAAAAAAAATGTAATCAAGCTCAAGTCGATATAGTCTTAAACACCTTGCAGAGTTGTATTTTTCCCCAAATTTTTGATGTTGGGGTATTTACCATTGGTTTCTATGGCAATATATTGAACTTTCTTCACCGATCCGTGGTTGGTACTTTTTGCCAATCACTTGTTGGCAAAACTATGGAAGGTCAACTTTGCAAAAAGAAAAGAATAGTACTTAACGTTTCCAAACATATCAAGAGATTCAAATGCTTCCAAAGACTTAATAAAGATGCCTCTTTTTTACATAATAAGTGCGTTAATATGCAATTTTTGGCAAAAACTATTGCCAGCCATGGCTTAGATTTATACCCTTTGTGGCAGTCCTTACAAAATGGCTCTCGATGTTTACAAACGATCAGAAAGTTCACCTCTCACCTCCCAGCGGATGCGTTAAGGCGCCACACGTCTAGCGCCCTCAATCGGTCTCTTGTGATCACAGCGCCCTCTCCAGCCCGAACCCCGCCAACGATGAAATAGTTGGGCGCCGTCTCTTTTTTGTTGGTCATGCGATCCATGGCACTTTGAAAATCGTCCCCGGCCGCGAGCGCCTAGATTTCAAATCGAGGCCATTTCAAAGATCAAGACAAAGAATTTATCTGATGCAATCCTTGAAAATATACCCTTCCAGTTTTCAATCTTCATTTTGTCATTTTATAGGGTTTTTGGGTGCCTTTTTTGGTTTTACACTAATGCAAATTTACATATTCATGAGCAAAACTGTCATGCCATTCAAAGCAGAAACAGCTATTTCAGCAGCACCAAAAGTTGCAAGAACTTGGGGTTTTTTTTTGCCGTCATAAATTTTTCTGTTTTTGGTGATTCAAAGGTTTTTGTTTAAATACATGGCAGTATTAAAGTCTATGAGAAAACTTTATGTGTCTAATTAGAAAATGTTTATGTTCACAATTTGAACAGAAAAACCCCTACACCGAAGAGTGTGTGCCTTTAATAAAGCCTCACAGCAACAGCGCCCTCATTTGTCAGGAAAGCATGGAACATTTTAAATGTTTAAAAAATATCACTTTATACAAACATTTCATCCAAAAATGGATGTTCAATAGGTTTATATGATAAAAATAAGTTCAAGCAGTGCTCAACGGGAATTTTGTAGCTGAATTTTTGGCCCTACTTGGCCTTCATCGGAGCTGAAAGGTTAATTTCATACACTACACTACAAAAGATTTCATACACTTCAAAAGAATTGGACATTTTGCAAAGTACATATTTTAAAACTGACTTTCAATAACTTACATCTCTTATTTGAAACGAAGTGAAGACAGTGTTTCTGGATATCAGCGCTTTCAGAATCTGGATGAGGTTTTCTTCAAGAGTGCCGTTATCTGATGATAAAAGGACACATGAATGGACTTTTAGGAAGTTCAAAACTTTCTTAACCCTAAAAGAGCTTTTTTGGTTTGTTAGATAGAAATTGGGCCGTCCATGTTGGCCAAGAAACAACATTTTGAAAATAATAATAATCTGCATTTTTTTCTCCAGATTAAAACAGGAACAAAGACTGTGTAATATTGCCTCATTAATATATCCTCAAAAAATATCATTATTGGACCATATACACAGTTGTTGCCTTGGCCTTGTCATAGAAAAACTTTCTGCACTTACGTCTTTCGTTCAAGGAGACGGTAAAACCATTCGGACGCTGGCTGGTCACTGCGCCCACATTCCCAACAAATACAGTGCTGGTATACAAAGTCTGAGAAGAAAATAAAAATCACATTAAGATGCATAAGTGTACTCATGAATGATTCATGAATAGCTGGGACCAGCCATTTCATTGGTCAAAAGTTGATCAGGTGACCTGTTACTTATTTATGTAAACTACGATTTGAAGTCCCTAAACTGATGTGACTTTTCGCATCATTTTGGCATACAAATTGCCAGAATGATTGAAATAAATTAAAGGTGCACAATACGGCTGAAAAAGTAATTGTAGTTCAGATAACCACTACACTCACTAAGGAAAAATTTTGACTTTTGAATTTAAGAATTTAAATTTAAAAGACGTAAAGAAACAGTTCCTGTCACCTTGCCCTTGCTTTGGAAGTCAATCTCAGCCGTCAAGTTTCTTAGAACTTCTGTAAATGCGAAATCCAAGTTGCGTCCGTGCCAGATGTTGCCGTCGCTATCCTGTGCCACGATGCTGGTGCAACTCCTAGTGAGATAATATTGTCTTTGGTGATGTACATGTAGTTATATAACTTATCACAAATCATCATAAGTATATCACAAGACCCTCACAAGTCAATCACAAGTCAATCACAAGTCCATCACAAGTCAATTACATGTCAATCACAAGTGATAAACACGTGTCAATCACAAGTCCATCACAAGTCCATTGCAAGTCCATAACATGTCCATCAGAGTCCATCAAAAGTCCATCACAAGTCAATCACAAGCCCATCACAAGTCCATCACAGGTCAATCACAAGTCAATCACAAGTCAATTACACATCAATCACAAGTGATTAACACGTGTCAATCACAAATCCATCACAATTCCATTACAAATCCATCACAAGTCTATCACAAGTCCATCACAAGTCAACCACGAGTCCATCACAAGTCAATCACAAGTCAATAAACAAGTTAATCACAAGTCAATCACAAATCCATCACGAGTCCATCACAAGTCAATCACAAGTCAATCACAAGTCCATCACAAGTCGATCACAAGTCAATTACAAATCCATCACAAGTCCATCACAAGACAATCACAAGTCAATCAAAAGTCAATCAAAAGTCAATCACAAGTCGATCACAAGTCGATCACAAGTCAATCACAAGTCTATCACAAGTCGATCACAAGTCAATCACAAGTCAATTACAAATCCATCACAAGTCCATCACAAGACAATCACAAGTCAATCGCAAGTCAATCACAAGTCCATCACAAGTCAAGCACAAGTCCATCACAAGTCAATCACAAGTCAATCACAAGTCCATCACAAGTCAATCACAAGTCCATCACAAGTCAATCACAAGTCCATCACAAATCAATCATTACTCAATCACAAGTCAATCACACGTCACGCGTCAATCACAAATCAATCACAAGTCAATCACATGTCTATCACAAGTCAATCACAAGTGAAGTCAATCACAAGTCAATCACAAGCCAGTCACAAGTCAATCACAAGCCAACCACATGCTATCAAATGAACTATGATAAAGGTATTTCTTTGTAATTGTTCATCTAGTAACTGGACTTGTGAAAAGACTCGGGATTGACCTTTGACCGGACTTTTTACACCACTTTACCTTGTACTTACGTCGTGGTAGCTGAGAATGAATACAAGACATTGAGGAAGACAACCTCTCCAATGTCCATCTCAAAGTAGTTGGCGACGCCGCGGATCTCGCCAGCATAAGGAGATGGGAGAAAGTAATCAATCTGACTCGCCAAGACATTGAGAAGGGCCAAGAGCTCCGGAGACATTACTTTGCTGTTAAGGATGTAACAGCAAAGGAAGAAGTAAAGCAGTGAATTAATTATGAAAGTAAAATACTAAACTGCTGAATCCAACAATTTACAAATTGTCAAGAGTGAGATTCTAACCAGCAGCCTCTGAACTGCACTGGCATTCTATCAGCTGCCATAGAGCACTGGTACGGTTTTTTAACGGTACTGGGTTCATGTCGCACTCTTGTCCACTTCATTTTTTTTTCACTGTAAAAACTGGTTATTTTACTTAGTCAGTTTTCCTTGTGGTTCATTTGATAAAAAAAAACGTGTTACATTCCGATGTCAGTTTTACATAATTTGCTTGTTTAAATTTTCAAAATGCAGGCGGGGCGGGGGGTGCTCTTTGCTGCCGGCTTTATTTCTGTATATTAATACATCATGGCAACGAATTTAACACAGTCATCTTCACTTTTCTTAAGTTATTTAAAAATTTACACTTAATGTTGGGGGGAGGCAGTTCCATCTTACCCCCCCCCCCCCCCATGGGATGTGCATCGGAACAGTGACTTGACTACCCGACCGTTAATGTCATAATTCTAGATTATGGGAACGGGTACCCATAACCAACTTTACAAATTACTCAGTTACTTCTCAGATAATGAAAAAGAAAGGTTTTCAAGTCATTTGTCGGGAATTTTCAAAATGAAAACCAAGCTACATGGAAAAACAAAACATATTTCACATTTTCGATGCTCGCGAAAGCTGCAGGTTACACCGTAAAGCTATAAAGCTCACTGTACACACTTGTATCTTGCTGGATTGATGTGCCGATGTGGTAGTATTATCGTGCAGACCTTTGTAAACAATCTAAACTGCAACTTCCGAGATCTGAAATGTTGGCATGTTTGGCGTTGGGTTTCTTTAACGGGTACCTTGGCACGTACCCTGTTTCTGTACTACCCGTAAATGCAACCCCCCCCCCCCCCCCCTTTTCTGGATCTCCCAGTGTGAGAACACCTGTGAGACTATAAAGAATACTTAACAGTTACGACACCGTGTCTAAACATTTTGGGAACTCATACTTTTCTGTCTTTTGAAAACTGCCACAGCCATCTATCAATGACAATTTGTTTAAGGTCAATTATCTCGTTGATCCGCATTGTGCCCACACAGTGATTTGCTCTGTCAACATATCATTATCAGAGAGGTCAAGTGGTTCAAAGTACCCCTTTTCTTGTTATTGTAAGATTTGTTGTTGTTAAATAAATGGATTATGCGATGAATGCATTGAATGGATAATAACTTTTCCAATTTGCAACGGTTACAAAACCTTCACTTAAATTTTGTTTTTTAGACTCCCTTGAACAAAAAAAAGCATCAATCAATGGTATAAAGATTACTGAAGTATTTCATTTTATCTATCCAATCGCTTCTGAAATTTTGAAGAACAATTAAGTTTGCCAGATATTCTAGGCTACAACATGAAAAGCCGTTTTTACCATGGTGAAGTGGACATTTTTATGTCCAACATTAACAGTTGGTTTTGCATGAAAATACACAAACTCATATGTCAAATCCCAAGAATTAAAGAAATGTGGTCCTGTGACAGATTGTTGTGGTTTTCTTTTTGGGGGGGGGGGGGGGTCTGCAACACCATGAACACAATATTTATACACTGCCAAACTTTAAGTTTAAAAAAAAAACCTTCTTTTTTTCAAATCTCAAAGATTGAAAACATCAATCGTTTCATTTTTTATTTAACATGTTCTTCCTGCCATTAACAATTGTCAACTTACAGCAGCACTTGGTTTCGTATCATCTCCCGATACTGGGTTTTGTTCCAGTGCTGCAGGACCGGTCGCCAACGCGTCTCTTCCGGCATGTCGAGGTCGACGGTGTACCGTGGAGGAGGCAGCAAGTCCCCGGCCAACACCGGCACGACGGGCCCGCTCAGGACCGACGGGATGAGGCAGAAGAGCCACAGACACAGAAACCTCCACATTTTTGTTAGAGACTGTCAATACAATCTCCAAGAAGGAAGAATAAAAGTTTTTTTCCTTGAATGTGTGCTTCCGCCTGCTGAAAAGTAAAACTGTCTGCAATTTGCGGAGCTTCGAAAGTTCGCTCTCGCATCTCTCGGATCGATCGGCCTCGTGAAAAAATACGAGCGCCCTCTCTTGTTACAATTTTTTTTTATTTATTTTTTAAATAAGTTCAACAACTAGTCGGGGGCCGGGGGGGGGGGGAGGCATTGCAATTTCTAGAAAAATATATGCATGGCAATGTTTGTTGATTGTTTCATCATATTCTTTTCTTTTGTACCGGTATGGTACAAAAATGGGACATAATGTCACATTGCATTATGGGTGGGTACGACGGGTAAGGAGTTAGACTGTTTCCCGCCCCCCCCCCCCCCAAAAAATAACTATGGGGACGGGATTGGATCACCTCTGCGCGCGCGCATCATGATTGTTTATTTTAAAATCGCTGTTTATCAGCACGTGCATGGACGGTGATGATTACACGGTTATGAAAAAAAACCTCTCTCTTGTCGTACCACAAAAAGTGCGCAAAATCATCAATTATTTCAAATGCATGCCTAGGTTCCGGACATTGATCTCCATATACACAGACTGGATAGGACATCGCGTACGAACGTGCGTCCGCGCGCGCGTTTTTTGAAAAGGGTAAAGAACACAATTTCGCATGCGAGTTGTGTACACTTTCGAACGGAGGATTAAAAAATGAAGTTGGGTTTTCTTCGGTTTCTTTGTCATTTTTGAAAGAAACAGAGATCTAAATTGATCAAAATCGATGAGGAGTATAGTCAAGGTGAGCGCAGCATTAGATTGCTGCCATGGAGTCGGGAAGTAAGGAGCGTTGAAGAATAGGACAATTTATTCGCAAGTAAGTTGTTTTTTAACGAGGCCTATACAACATGGCATGGAGGAATATGAACATAGCAAATTACAATATCGTTAGTGTTTTCGCTCTGAGTTTGAGGGGATGGAGGCCTGTGTGGTAGCTAGCGAGATATTCTGTTCAAATTCCATGCGATCTAGACCTGTCATGCTGGTCGTTGCCGTCCATGTTTTTTTTAAAGACATAGGCCTAAACGTGCATGACTGACCCGGCAATGGCAATGAACAAAAGTTGACTTGTTTAAAATAGTTTATTCCAATAACCTTTATAACTTTTATATGCAAATCTGATTGAATTTATGTCTGCCTTGGCTTTAGCTCTACTGAGTGGAGCGCTGGAACTTCGGTACCCTCCGTACAGCTTGTACGGAGGGTACCGAAGTTCCAGCGCTCCACTCAGTAGAGCTACCTTGGCTTAACGCCTACCAAAATGTTTCTATTATTTTTCTTTATAAAGAGAAACTGAGGAGATGGTTTATGCTAACTTACTGCACAACCGGCCGATTGACCTTCATATCAAACAAAGAACTTCAGAAAAGCCATAGTAAAGACCACCAGCTGCAGGACGATATCCGAGACGGACGAAAATGGAGAACTTCACGGAGGGATGGAATCGAATACCGTATGTCATCCACTGAATGGAACATGCGATGTGATGGGCATATCAGAGTTTGTTGTGTGACCGACTACGCAGTCCGCGTTGTACGAGAATTCTGCGAAGAAACGGGCAGGGACACTCGTTTCGAGACACTTCCTGTGAAAAAACTGGACAGAAGATTTTTTTTAAATTAAACTTGTAAAACCTTTACCCCAAATTTCCCTGAACTTAAGCTTGTTTTATTGCCCCTACATCTATATTATGTTGAAAGAAAATTTTTCAAAGATTCCTTCAGTTTGCCACCCTTAATTTCCCTTAGAAAAACAAGTAAAACACATCATCAAGACAGAGGTATGACAAAACAGTTGTTGACTGATGTGATGTGTGATATGATATGACGTTTTGAACACCCTCGGGGACGCATAGCACCCTCGGCTTCGCCTCGGGCGCTATGCAGCCCTCGGGTGTTCAAAACGTCATATCCCACATCACATCAGTCAACAACTGTTAAATAAGGGAATAAATGTGTGCTCCGGAGGTTTTTATCACTCGTTTAATACCGCTTAGAGTCTGGGTGCTGATAATTACCCGAGCCGGAGGCGAGGGTAATTATCAGCACCCAGACTCTAAGCGGTATTAAACGAGTGATAAATACCGACCGAGCACATATTTATTCCCATTCATAAATACCTTATCCGTAAAAAAAATTCAAATAATTCGTTCAAAAAATCCCGATTTTGTTCAACAAGTTCACTTCATGCTTTTTGAAACATCCCTCTAGCAAAATAATGGACTGTTCAGCTGGCGAGTAAGATGTAAACAACCCTTTTATGGAGATTGACGCGCGCGTAACATGTTCTGCGCGATGTCACGCAGAACGCACCTGGGGCGTTGCGTTTTGAATTTAGAACTATAAAATTCTGACTCGCTTGTAGTGTTGCGCATGCCTACGTGAGGATTATGAACGTTCAACCAATGAAACGGTAAGAGGCACTGGATTTTTAGGAGTCCACATTTTATTGTGACACTGGAAAAGTGTTTAAGACCAGCTAGCCATGTCTTTATCATCCGTTTAATACCGGCCACGTGACGGGCTCTCGACCAATAGGAATAGCTAAACTGTCTGAGGTATTTATGAATATAGCAAAAACCACCAGCTGCAGGACCGAGCCGGACGACTCTGGAGAACTTCACGGAGGGATGGAATCGACTGTATCATCCACTGAATGGAACATGCGATGTGATAGGCATCTGAGCGTTTGACTTAATCAATTTTTACGATGTGGAACTGTTAACATTGATTGATTTTGGTTTAGTGGAAAGAAGTTGTGGAGTTCAACGCCCGTATTTTTATCATAATTATTTAACATAATTATGTCGTGCAATGTTTGTTAAGATTGGGCAAAATTCATAAATTGTGCACGTGATATTCCCACCCAATCTTAAGAGTGAGCGCAGCCGCTCATTCTTAAGAACGCGTGCTCGTTCTTAAGAATGGGCGCTCATTCTTAAGAATGCGCGCACAGTCTTAAGATTGCGAGATTTTCAAGAATGGGCACAACACAACCATCGAATGATGACGTGGACTTTATTTATCATAACAAGGAAGTGACCTTGATAACCCATCCGTGGTGAATGTCAACAGTATAGCCATATTAGAAAATATACATGTACAGGCCTACATACAATTCTCCAAAACAGCTAAGCTAGCCCCGTGTTTCTGGTATCAACGTGCAAACTACAGGTAAGTACATGTACATGTACATTGATTGTACGTGTATACAACACAAGGCCTACTGCCTCACGATTGATTGTGACTGGATGCATACAGTATATGCAGTGATATGGCAAGTATCAAGGGGGGCCTAGCCTTGTATTTGTACGAGAATTGAACCGATCCGTGCACACAATCATCCTTCAATTGATAACTTAGTGAACAGCCTTTTGTGATGCGCTCGACTATTAATGACGAAACGCTATAGGCATGTGCAATTCACTTTGCCATTGCAACTATCAAATGTATAAGTATTATAAACATGTACATGTACACGAAGAGTGTGCATGTCTATGCGCTGTGTCAAGCAAAATTCCGCCATTAAACCATTTCGAAATATTCACCCTGACTACAAAATTTCGAAATAATCACACTATACCGACTTAAGGGCCGTTTTTGGCAGTTGAGTAAACATAAATACATTGGCGCAGATGAATATACATGTACATGGTTGTTGAAACACACCAAACAAGTAAAGTCCATTGTTAACTACTATTTTCTGACAAAACAAAACAGCTTTTCTTAAAAATCGACCAAAGGTCTCTCTTTGAAGCACGACAAAGTGCTGTCGTAAATATAATGTAATACGTCACTTAAATGGCCAGTTATAAGCAAACACTTTCATTTCGTTATATTGTAGTGTCAAAATCGCCCTACTAAGGAAGGGGAATAAACGCACAGAAACATGACTGGATTTCGTCAGCTTGTGGTGGTTTCTCTACTTCTAGCGTTCTGCGAGGTTTGTCGGCCGTGTAAGGTGGCCAACTGGCGGCGCAAGAGCGTTGCCGAGCAGGCAGCCGAGGCGAAGATCATCGTGTACGGGACGGTCAGGGCGCACTACCCGATGCCTGATGTTCCCATTGAAAGGGTAAGTCTTTTCTTAGTGAACTATCGAAACGGAATGGCTTTTGTGTAGTACATGTACTACAGTGTTCACATGCACTACAATAATTTGCAGGACCAATTTGTGAATGAGGCTTTGTCTGTAAGCACTTTCAAAATCTAGGGTAAGAAAGCCCAGTCATTAAGCTTTCTTTTAGTACAAGAACCAATCAAATCACTAATGTACTTTTCAAGTTACGGAATTTTGAACACAAACACCATTTTGAAGTTCTGTCTACGGATCATAAAAAAGGCAAGTTATCGTTCATAGCAAAACGAAAACAAATCACTTAGGGATTTGTGAGAGAGTTGTTTTCGTTTTGCTGAAAGTAGCATGCAAACCGCAATGTATCAAACGGTTATAATATTCAATCATTTATCACACATTTTAAACTTTCTTCGCAGGCCTATGTTGCTGAAATGGACGTCACCTGTAACTTGAAAGGTGAAGTTCTACCAGCTAGGATCAACATCTTCGAAGCAGGAAAACTGACGTCTTGTCATCACACGCTGCTACCGATCGGCGGAGCATTCATCACCTTCCTCGAACGGGACGCGTCCGGTCAGCTCGTACCGGACGAAGTCAACCATCTTTCCGTGGCCTTCCCGCCGACGAGTGAGAACGTGTACGGCGTGGGCAAAGCCGTGGGGGGCCTGGCCGAGAAATGCCCGCAGCTCAGTCACAGCCAAATCGGAGTCGGTGAATATACGGGCGGCGACAATAGTGCCGTGATTGGGAAACCTGGTCCACTGATCTCCTTCGTTGCCGTGCTTATTGCGGCAATGATGAACTAGACTCCTGATCTCGGCCGCGTCAGGTTTTTGGAGAGAAAGAATCCTGCAAATTAACGTTTAATAAATATCACCAACGAATTTGACTGTGTTCAAGGCAAGAGGCAACCGTAAAAGGAAACAGGTCATATTTTTAGCGACGAGGGGGCGCCGCGATGCGACAAACAGTAGTTGAAACAATGTAACCGCTATCTTAAATTAATTAATTAATTAGATTAGATTAAAAATAATTTTATTCATGTAAAATATACGTTGGATTCACGGAGTCTAGCCTTTTTGTAAAATTACGAATGAAAATCTTTATTGCGTTATGGTTGGACTACATTTTTTATTATGCAAAACATGCATTGGTTTAGGTAAAAAAAAAACTTTGTGATTTAAAGAAAGAAAAGCTTGTTTTTTGTTCATCATTTCTGGTTAGAGCCAGATGCGCCATTTACGTCATGAAACATCCCAGGCACGTAGTGGTACCAGTACTCAAACCTGTATCATGATAAAATATAATGGTTTATTAACATGATCTAAAAGTTTGTAAAAAACGAAAGAATTCCGCATTTTTTTCTTTGAATACCACAGGCCAAATACAAGCCCAACTTTAAATGTACCTTTGAAGATGCAGTGATAAACCCATGCTTGACATTTTTTATAGTACACAAATAAAGTGGCACAGATTATGAATACGTTAAAAAAGACTTAAGGGAAATGAGGTATTGTAATGTGCTTTAATCACACCAAAGGTCCGTAATGACGCATGATGAAGTATTGTACCATAATTAATAAGGGTACGTTTGAAGAATCTTTATGCGCCACGGGCCTTTAGTGCAAGTTGAACAAAATCAACAGGTACTTCTTTTAGGCCAAAAAAAAAGTCTCCGGTTTATGGTATGGAGCTTGCCCAAAAAGTGGTGCGGCGACGCGGCTTTTTTTTTTTTTTACCTGATTTTTTTGCTTCAAAATCGGCTGATGACTGCAAATGGTGCCCGACTAAACTTAGTACAAGTAGGCCTATACGGGATTGGGAGTCCAGAGAGGCCACATAAAGCTTATTCACGACCATAACCCCACCTAAAAACACGTTAAAATTGTGCAGCAGCAGGATTCCAGTCAAACCAGTGAGTTTGGCGGTTCTGAGACATCATCTTTCACTGAAATTGTTTTTTTTTCCATTTTGCCGACGCGCATGGCTACGGCGACGCGCGCGCATACCAGAAACCGGAGACTTTTTTTGGGCCTTATCTGGAGTCTGTTGCAAAATTTGAACTTCCAGAGGAAAATTTGGAATCCCCCACCCCACAAATACACTTTACAGGGACCCGCTGTTCGCTCGTAACCCCCCCCCCCCCCCCCCGCCTTGCAAACAGTTTTGCAGGGCGGGGGGTACGAGCGAAGGATCAGGACCCGTTCGCTCGTACCCCCGCCCTGCAAACAGAATGCTGAATAGTAAAACCATGGGTAAAACTGTCGGCAGTTCGCAGAGCTTCGAAAGTTTGCTCGCTGGGATCGGCCTCGTGAAATACGAGGACCGAGCGCCCTCTCTTGTTACAAAAAAGTTTATTTATGTTTAAAATAAGTTCAACAAGTAGTCTTATTTTCTCCACGGGTGGGGGGGGGGGGGGATTGCAATTTCTTGAAAAATATACGCATGACAATGTTTGTTGATTGTTTCATAGCATTATGGGCGGGTACAGAGTTAAGACTGTTTCCCGCCCCCCCCCCCCCCAAAAAAAACTAATATGGGGAACGGTAGCTAGCTCCATAAAGCCATTGATGGTCGGATCATGGAGCTATAAAAAGGATCCATGGATTGCATCACCTCTGCGCGCGCGTCATAATTGTTTAAGTTTTCAAATCTCTGTTTATCAGCACGTGCATGGACGGCGATGATTAAAACGGTTATAAAAAAAAACTCCCTCTTGTCGTACTACAAAAAATGCGCAAAATCGCGCATTATTTCAAATGCATGCCTAGGTTCCGGACACACACTCACAAAAGGACAACCATAAACGTCGCCCCCTACTGTCAAATAGTGTCCAGTCTATCTCATCCCCTTAACAGCGTCTCCAAGTAAGTGTCAAATGAATCGACTCCTGATATCAACCCCACTCTTTGCCATTTCGGGCTAGTAAATTTCAGAGGGAAAATTTCATGTTGCTGCCCATCGTGGGACAGTCGGGGAATTTCGTGGCCATACCATACCGCCTCAACCCAAACAACTGAGATACGGATAAGCTATACGCCGTCCTATTTCTAAGCACTCGCCTTCAATTTGTGTGTGACAGTAGCGCGCGCTTGTTGCAAACGTCACCGTGCGCAGATTATGGAGGGTCGATGATGCAGCTAGCACAGAACGATCGTGACACCACGGAGGAAGGAAAACACAAACAGGCACCACTCGGTACCATGCAGCCATCGAATGATGACATGGACTTTATTTATCATAACAATGAAGTGACCTTGATAACCCATCCGTGGTGAATGTCAACAGTATAGCCATATTAGAAAATATACGTACAATTCTCCAAAACAGCTAGCTAGTCCCGTGTTTCTGGTATCAACGTGCAAACGACAGGTAAGTATACATTGTACGTGTATACAACACAAGGCCTACTGGTACCCATCACGATTGATTGTGACTGGATGCATACAATATATGCAGTGATATGGCAAGTATGGGGGGGGGGGGGGGGAATCGAACCGAACCGTGCACACAATCATCCTTGTTGACAACTTGAATAGCCTTTTGTGATGCGCTCGACTATTATTAATGACGAAACGCTATAGGCCTAGTGCATTCACTTTGCCATTGCAATCACTGTGATAAGCATTATAAACATGTACATGTGCACGAAGAGTGCGTCCATTATGCAGTGTCAAGCAAAATTCCACCATTAAACCATTTCGAAATATTCACCCTACAAAATTTCGAAATAATCACCCTATACCGACTTAAGGGCCGCTTTTGGCAGCTCAGTTGATTAAACAGAAATTACTTGGCGCAGATGAATATATGGTTGTTGAAACACACCAAACAAATAAAGTCCTTTGTTAACGAATATTTTCTGACAAAGCAAAACAGCTTTTCTTATAAATCGACCAAAGGTCTCTCTTTGAAGCACGACAAAGTGATGTCGTAAATAAAATGCAATACGTCACTTAATGGCCAGTTATAAGCAAACGCTTTCATTTCGTTACATTGCAGTGTCAAAATCGCCCTACTATTAAGGAAGGGGAATAAACGCACAGAAAGATGACTGGATTTCGTCAGCTTGTGGTGGTTTCTCTACTTCTAGCGTTCTGCGAGGTTTGTCGGCCGTGTAGCGTGGTCAACTGGCGGCACAAGAGTGTTGCCGAGCAGGCAGCCGAGGCGAAGATCATCGTGTACGGGACGGTCAGGGCGCACTACCCGATGCCCGATGTTCCCATTGAAAATGTAAGGCTTTTCTTAGTGAACTATCGAAACGGAATGGCTTTTGTGTGGAAGTACAGTATTCACATGCACTACAATTTGCAGGACCAATTTGTGAGGTTTTGCCTATAGCACTTTCAAAGTCTAGGATTATGAAAGCCTAGTCATTAAGCTTTCTTTCAGTACTACAAGAACCATTCAAAATTCATGTACTTTTCAAGTTACAGAATTTTGAACACAAACACCATTAGTTCTGTCTACTGATCATAAAAGGGTAAGTTATCTTTCATAGCAAAACGAAAACAAATCACATAGGGATTTGTGAGTTGTTTTTGTTTTGCTGAAGGAAGTCAAACGTACACATCGTTGAGTAAAACAAAGTAGCATGCTAAGCACAATGCCTCAAATATTCAATCATTGATCACACATTTTAAACTTTCTTCTGCAGGCCTATGTTGCTGAAATGGACGTCACCTGTAACTTGAAAGGCGAAGTCCTACCAGCTAGGATTAACATCTCCGAAGCAGGAGAACTGACGTCTTGTCATCACACGCTGCTACCGATCGGCGGAGCGTTCATCACCTTCCTCGAGCGGGACGCGTCTAGTCAGCTCGTACCGGACGAAGTCAACTATCTCTCTGTGGCCTTCCCGCCGACTACTGAGAACGCGTATGGCGTGGGCAAAGCCGTGGGGGACCTGGCCGAGAAATGCCCGCAGCTTCACAGCCAAATCGGTGATTATACGGGCGGCGACAACAGTGCCGCGATTGGAAAACCCGGTCCACTGATCTGCTTCGTTGCCGTGCTTATTGCGACAATGATGAACTAGACTCCTGATATTTAGTGAAGTCCATATAGCCGTGTCGGGTTGTTAGGGAATTCTGCAAATTAACGTTATCACCAATGAATTTGACTTCAAAGCTAGAAGCAATTCATAAAAAGAAACAGGCCATTAGCGATATGAGGGCGCCGTACGACGAACAGTTGCGGGACGCAATGTAACCGCTATCTTAAATTAATTAATTAATTAGATTAAAAATAATTTTATTCATGTAAAGTGTACGCTGGATTCACGGAGTCTAGCCTTTTTGTAAAATTACGAATGAAAATCTTCATTGCGTTATGGTTGGACTACGTTTTTATTATGCAAACCATGCATTGGTTTAGGAAAAAAAAAACTTTGAGACTTAAAGAAAGAAAAGTTTGGTTTTTTGGGTTCAGCATATCTGGTTAGAGCCGGAAGCGCCATTTACGTCATGGAACATCCCAGGCACTCAGTGGTACCAGTACTAGAACCCGTATCATGATCAAATTAAATGGTTTATTAACATGATCGTAAAAGATTGTAAAAACGAAAGAGTTCTGCATTTTTTTCCTTTGAATACCACAGGCCAAATACAAGCCCAACTTTAAATGTACCTTTGAACATGCAGTGATAAACCCATGCTTGACATTTTTTATAGTACACAAATATAGTGGCACTTATATTAGGAATACGTTAAAAAGACTTACGGAAAATGAAGTATTGTAATATGCTTTAATCACACCAAAGGTCCGTAATGACGCATGATGAAGTAATGTACCATGATAATACGTCTTATATAAAATCAATGAAACGAATTTGATTGCTGAGTAACTTGGTTTGGCATAGACGAGACGAAATCGAATACCCGGGACGAAAATGATGTGTTCATTGTTTGATTGGTCAAACCAAATTTGAAATTGTCTAAAGACGAAATTAAATATTTGAAGTGTACTAAATCGATGTTGCTCAGTGGACGAATTTGTTTATTAGGAACGGTGAATTCGAATGATAAACGTTTTACAATAGCCGGGAAAACCTGTGCTATTTAATATTTGCAATCTAACTTGTCAAAAAGTAAAACCAAACAAGCGATAAAATGGAACACAAACTGAAAGGTAATAATTTTAGTAATGAATGAAAAAGATCAAAGCAAAGAGCATATCATTAAACTTTGAGACTAAAATAGATATTTCTGTTTATAATAATGTTTTGTTAGAGGTTCGTACTTCTTTTATCTGGGACCCGCCCTGCAAACGGTTTTGCGGGGGGGGGGGGGGGGGGGGGGGGGGGGGGGGGGGGGGGGGGGTACGTACGAGTGAAGGACCCGCCGCGCCGATGCATGATTGCGTGGATTTTATCGACACTCGACAGAGGGCGCTCGCGATGATTCAGCGAAAAAAAATCATATAGAAAACAACGTGTTTACATTCGCAGAACTTGGACGTAAATTGCCCCCAAATGGCTGATTTGATTGCTTTGCTACCGTCTGAGTACGGTTATGTGATCCTGGTGGTGTTGTTCAGCTGGGCTGTGGTGCAGTGGATGGGTTTCAAGGTCGGCTCTGCTCGCAAGAAGTACGATGTCAAGGTTAGTATTCTGCCGGCTCGCGCCCGTCCATGCAGTGCACGGCAGGCCCGCCCCTGGTCCGCCGCGTCGTGATCGGTCCTGCCGGTCGGGTGCCGGTAGGGGGTGCCGCGGCGGCCGGCCTGCTACGGCCACCTTGGCATACGCGTAGAACTTTCGACGATTGTGTGCTTACTTGTACTCTTTGAGTCTTTCTTTTAAGTTCTGAGATTGTCACTTAAATTTGCTCGAGGGGTGGGGATGTTGTCACTTCGAAATCCCTTCGTCTTTGGGGCAGCGGGGGGGGGGGGGGGGGGGGGGGGACCATGGGCACAAAAGTGTTGTTTTTAGTAGGGGCCTAGTACTAGTAGTAATAGGTAGGCCCTAATATATTACCTTTTAATTCTATTCAACAATTACCCTTTTGGGATAGCTTGAGTAACTCCAGCTGACATGTTCATATTCATTCACATGTGAATGAATATGAGCATGTAGCTGGAGTTACTCAAGCTACTTTTGGGGGTAATTTCAATACATGTAACTAACCTAGTACTGTAGTAGGCTAGTACAGGCCTTCATAAGATTATTACTAGATTTACTATAATAATTAATATCATAATGTACATTTTAGATTGACAATATAGTCAATAATGTTTTGTTACCACTTTTAGTTTTACTAAAAAATGTAGTGGCATGCCGTATTAAAACAAGGTTTGGCAGTATTGCCGTCTGCATTTTCAGGTGTTGTTTTGTCATTACATCAAACATTTATCACTGTGAACATCTTACACAACAATTCATGAATCGTGCGGAATAACAATTTTGTTGTGTCATGATTTGCTTTTACAGTACCCTACATTGTACAGTGACAAGCATGAGATATTCAATTGCATCCAAAGAGCCCACCAGAACACGTGAGTAAGCACAGTAATTTGGTAAGCATAAAAAACTTGCTTACCAGTAATAGACACGGGTCACCAGTTATAATCTCAGGTGATGTACATTGTGTGTGACTGGCTCCCAATTGATTTTTGCTTACCACATAAATTTGCTAAATGCTAATTAGCAGGAGGTCATGGGTTCGAGTCCCACCTCACCTGAGTGATTTTTTCTCGCAATCACTCGAGGGCAACACTGTAGTGTTTATAAAAACACGTCCATGAAGGGCAAAATTTACATCACCCCGACGTAAGTTCAATCGTATGAATACACATGTACTTCTTGTTATTTTGTTGTAAATAGGGTTAGATACCAACTCAGGGAGTCAGGTTGGCGGAGTGGGTACTTTCCTCGCCTTCCACCGCTGTGACCCGGGTTCGAATCCCACCTTGACCAATATGTGGATTGGGTTTTGAGTCCCTACCTGATTCCATGGGTTTCCCTAGAATATCATTCTGGGGTTCTCCTGCCACCACTAAAACTGTAATTTCCTTCCACATCTTCTGCAAAGGGACCCCTCATTAGAAATAAGTCGCGAGACTTTAGTGGGCTATCCCGGCCAATTGCCTAACAATTACAAACTGCGAATAAAATGCATATATTCCTACAGAGGACCCACAAAGTACATGCAGCTATTTGGTGGTTCTTTGTAGGTGTATATCCAAAAATACTTAAGGAAATGCGAATGCGAATTGATGTTGACTAAACCACTGACAAATGAAAAGCATCGTCCCACTTGTTACAATTTTGAGCTGTTCGCCCTCTTTTTTAAGGATTCCCTTAGAAGCTCTTTTGTGACACATCACAATACTTGGAATGTGTTCCCCCCAAGGGAACAATAGTTAGTGGAATAATCCTTAGAGCAAACTATTTTCTTGCTCAAATTTGCAAACCGTTCTTTGCATTTAAACAGCCACAAGATTCTGTAGTGGTATATTTGTTGTCTAAACGCAAGTTGACCAGTTTTTCTTCATTCATTTTTGTGGGTGGGAGAGGCTGGGGTGGGAGAGGCTGGGGTGGGAGAGGCTGGGGTGGGAGAGGCTGGGGTGGGAGAGGCTGGGGTGGGAGAGGGGGGGGTGGGGTTTTTACTTCTCATGAATGCCATTTGCCATTACAAATTGAAAATGCTGTGCAAAGTCTTGTGTTGTTTTGAGTTTCCTGGTTTTTTTCTTCTAAATTCCCATTTGCATGCCTGGGAAAGGAATGAATTTTAAGATTCCCAAAACACATCATTTCAAAATGTGAACATTTCTAGCATCAGTGTTTTAGTATTCGTATTGACTTTGTAACCAAAATTGTCTTGCTCATTTATTCTTAAATGGTCATTTTTTTCCAGTTAATTTAGTAAAAAAAAATTCTTAATTTATTTTTCTTCAGATTGGAGGTGATTGGATACGTTGTGGCGTTCTTGCTCCTTGGAGGGTTGAAACACCCAGTAAGTTTCGTAAACCCTCACTCTCTTGGCGTTTGTTTGCTAGGAACATTCCTGAATCCTACAAAATCTTTCAAATTCCTGAATTGCAAGTGGTATGAGCTGCTCCAGTAACAGTGGTTGAGCTCTGCCTTCCTGAATCCTACAAAATCCTTCAAAACCTACACAATATTTTGGTGGATTTTGAAGGATTCGGGAAAATTTTGGTAACAGGATAAGAGCTATCACTTGTGACTTAGATTGCTTGCAGAATACTGAAGAGAGCCGGGCAGTTCTTTTGTCTAGGATTACCCCATAATGCCAATAAATGGGCTAAATCATAGGTGCCATTTTGAATCATTTGAACATGTGAATATAACTGGTATAAAGTGCCTGTTACCAACGGATACAAAGTACTAATTAGTACCCCCGTTCATCAGGCCATGAGACCATTTCCCTGCAGCAGCTCGAGATCAGCGCAATTCGGTCTCTACCTTCACAGGAACCCATTTATAATCCTTGGCAGAGAGAGGGCAATTGTAGTAAAATGTCTTGCCCAAGAACACAAGCACCATGTTCCCCGTCAGGATTCAAACCCATGTACCCTGGTATATGGGTCGAACACCATAAATAGTGGATCATGGTGTTCCTTGGACCAGCTTTACTTGGCTCAGTCTTGTAAATCAGGTGTTGTTCATAATTATGTGTATTGTTTTACTTGCAGCGCATTTGTGCCATTGCTGGTCTTGTGTTTGTCTTTGGTCGTATCTCCTATGCTCTCGGATACTACAGCGGCAGTGAGTATAGCATCGTACAATAGTTTCAAGCTTGCGTTTTCTGGAGTCACAATAATCCAAAATGAATTTGAAGTGACTCAATGCACTTTTGAGGATTCCTTGGTTTCAGTACCAGAAATAAAATAACACATGTACAGTGGAATGTCGTTATACCGAACACCGCTATAACGAACATTCGGCTATACCGAACATCGTCCTTGGCTCCCACTTTTTGTGTACAAAACGTACCGAACATCGTTGTTGAAAAATGTCAACAGAAGTGTGACAAGTGGCTATTATTTCCCCAAGGAATAGAAGGGAAAAGCCACCCATTGCTGTAGGGGTAGTAAGCTAAAAAAGTGTGTTATTACATAATTTAATAGTCGACACGTGTTCAAAGTCGTCTTTCAGTAACTACCAGGGCGTGCAGGGTGAAGTTCTGAAGGGCGCTATTTATTGAAAAATGAGTACCGGAGCACTGGCAGCTTGAAATCGCCATACTGCACGATCACTATAAACCTTTTCGGAGTTCCAACTGCGCGCATTCGTAACCTGTGACAACGCACATTGTTTGTCTCAAATGCCCTTTGTCAGTACCCACAATGCACAAACAGCCTTTTTGTAAAGTCAGTGGCGCGATGATGTCAAAGGCCATTTGAGACAAACAATGCGCGTTGTCACAGGTTACGAATGCGCTGTTGGAACTCCGAAAAGGCTTATTACGAACAATTTCTGTGGATCCCGCGATGTTCGTTATAGCTGCATTCCAATGTATACTCTTGGTAAGTTTCAAAGTAATAAGCCATGCCCACATACACTTGCATGTCTTGGGTTTATGTTAATGTTTTGACTGTTCCTATTTTGTGTTTTCAGATCCGGAAAAGCGACTGAACGGAGCTTATGGTTACTTTGGCCTCTTCACTCTAATTGGGGCCAACATCTCTCTGGCACTCAGCCTCCTTGGCATTGTGTAGTCTGCTTGGCCTTGGGTGTGGTTTGGGTGTGGCTTGGGCGTGGCCGAGATTTTTTTTCTGGGGCTTGATTTCATTTGTTCCTTCCGAAGTTTAGAGATTAGTTTGTGTGGGCGTAGTTTAGGTGTGGTTTGGGTGTGGCATGGTCATAGTTGAAAAAGATTTTTTTGCTTGGGCTCAATTTCATTTTTTTTCTTTGATGAGGGCAAGGGATCATTGCGATCGGGTGTGGTGTGGGTGTGGCATGGGCGTGGCTGCGATCATATATCAGTCCATAAATGTATCCAAAAGTTCAGGACTTTGTTGGTAGACAATCTTAATTCAAATTTAGGTGACACATTTTAGGCAGAAGTTTTTCTGTAATGTAGGGTCTTCTTTGATTTTCATTCAACTTTGTATGCACTTGTAAAATGTAGCGCATTAGAAACATATTTGTATTTGGTTTGGACATTTATAAATGTACATGTAGTTATTGATAGGCCAGTTGAACAGTAGTGATGAATTTAATCAAAATTTACAAAAAATATATTTTTTTTAAGATTGTGATCTTTGCAATTGAAAATCTTTGCATATACTAGCACATTTAAATGGTTTGTTGTGTATGTGTACAATTAGGTATTGATATGTACATTTTGGCATTTTAAAAATCTCAGTCATGCTGCAGTATGTTCTTCGAACAGAAGAATATTTTCCGAAGTACTTTTTTACAGGTAGAATTTGTAATGTGCCAAAATGCTGAAGCACTCTGGCATGAACACATGCTTTAAGTCTTATTTTGTTAAAATTCTGCCAAACTCGGGGTTTATAATAAAAAGTATCTCAGGGTAATAATTGTGATTTTCCTGAATTATGTACTGCCATATTGGATATTTAATCACAAGTGTTTATATCATATTCATTGTGCTCAAATACAAAGTAGAAATATATTTGCTTAAAATCCCACATAGCTGCAGGTATTTTTTTATAATCGATAGATTTGTGATACATTTTTGTACTCTTAAATTCTAATCATGTTACACTAGGTATGATGAAGTTAGGTTTATAGTTTCAAGCAGAAAGTTTAGAATATTATTAAAACATGGCTTGTGACAGTAACACATTTCAATGATTTTTTAACATCAGTTTGTTTGCGTCTTTCTCCAATGGACGAATCAGTATTGATTAACGGATATTTGTGCCCCCCCCCCCCCAAAAAAAAAACCTTGCAGGGTTGCAGACATCCTTAAAAGGTACAAAGGAGGGCTTTTTTTTTTGGTGGAATAAGACATACAAGTTGAAATTTATTAATAGAAACAAAAACTGTTGAGGACTGGGAATGCAAGGGTCATGAGCTTCGTGCGCCGATGAAAGAGGGCGCCCTTTTACCTAGCAACGACATCCCATGGGTGGGACATTTCGCTGGTTGACGCGCACCGTTCCTTGTGTGTGACGCACGTACACCAGGGGATTTGTACTATGTACACGCAGTGGCCGCGCTTCGCGGCAAATGAATTGCAGTCGGGCAAGATGGCGTCGGTCGGTCACCCCTAACTGTACTCTCTTTGCTGGTGAGGGGGTACTTGTGAACGGAGCGGATAGAGCAGAGTTCTACAAAGTTACGACAAGTGCAATCACCCAGTTTGAAATCATTGTGCAGCTAGGCATATTTTATTTTCTTCAGTTGCAAGGCTAAGGTTGCCTAGACAAGCCAAACCCAAAATTCTCAGTTGATAGTTTTACACTCGATCAGTTGGTCAGTCAGTCTGCAGTGACTCATCGTCACTATTTGAATAAGTGACGCATCCGTCCAAAACCGAGATTTTCTGAAATCTGAGATTTTTGGATATTCTAACATTTTATGATGTCCTCTATATAATAACCAAATTTCGAGACACAACATTCCATCGTTTGTAAATTACGCTAATTGCACAAAGTGTTGAAAGTGCTACACACTAAGTTTTTCGTTTTGACGAAGTGACGAATCTGAATGTGTCACTTAGTCTCATTGAGTTTACACGTGTGCTATATTTAGAAATATGAAGCCTCCACGATTTGCGTTTTGACAAAGCGACGCATCTGCGTTCGAAAATGTATACATTTGATATGCGCGCACGCGCTGTGTACAAACACATGCCTCATTTTTGTTAAGAAGCAGATTTTCCGTTTTGACGAAGTGATGGATATCTTTAGTAATTAATATCTTCTAATTAAACATGATTTGATGAACGGAGAGAATTGTTTTGGGCTATTCAACTCCTGGGCTATTGTCTCAGTTATATATTTTTCAATTCCGGGGGAGAAATGTACACAAAAATGCCAATTGAAAAATCCACCAACTTCAAACGCAATTTTCTCAAAACTCGATTTTGCATCTGTGTGCACAGATGTGTCACTTCGTCAAAACGGTGACGTCATTAAGTCAGCTAGACAGTCTGTCATTATTCGGTTTATAGTCGGTCTGTCAGTTAGGCATGTTGGAGGGGGGGGGGCACTCGGCTAGTCATCAGTCAGTCACTCACTCAGTGATTCGGTCAGTGATTCAATCAGTCGGAGGACAATAGTCTAGCCTTTTGGGTCCCTCAATAACCTTGGTACGGACGCAAGCTGTCGACATAGATCCATTCCATGGCCCTGTATGGGGAGAGTAGTTTGCAGTATTGCATGCCTGCAATGCTCTGGATGGGAAACATTGCAGGAGTGAGTAGGACAACAGATGTGACCTGAAAATACAAACGGAAAAACGAATACACTCACAGTAAAACCATTTTAGCACTTCTACAGGGTGAGTAAAACAAAACAAAACTCAAATGGCAGGACCAATTTTAAATGAAGTTTTACCCGTAGCACTTTCAAAATCTAGGATATAAAAGCCTAATCAATGAGCTTTCTTTTAGTACAAGAATCATTCAAATCACTCATTTACTTTTCAAGTTACGGAATTTTGAACACGAACACCCTTTTCAAAGTTCTGTTTCAGTAACTTGAAAAGTACATGAGTGATTTGAATGATTCTTGTACTAAAAGAAAGCTTAATGACTGGGCTTTCATATCCTAGATTTTGAAAGTGCTACAGGCAAAACTTCATTTAAAATTAGTCCTGCCATTTGAGTTTTGTTTTGTTTTACTCATTCTGTAGAAGTGCTAAGACTGTCACTTCCTACATTTTGAAAGTGCTACAGGCAAAACTTCATTCAAAAATGGGTCCTGCCATTTTTTTTTTTTTACTCACCCTGTTTTACATTGTATTACAAAGTATTACATAATGTTCATTCACTGATGAAACCACATATAACCATGTTTGAATGAGGAATTTGTGGAATATGAATTTTTTGACCGACAAATTTGGTGTAATTAAAAAACAAAGAAAACTCGATTGTTACTGAGCACATGATTTTCACTCGAGCACAGATGGCCTTTAACATTACAGTCAAAAGCAACTCTCTGTGTACGCTCTGTTCGTCATCAGGAGTCTTCTGAGGACGAACAGAGCACACTGTTGGAAACATTGAGTTAAACCAACTGGTTCTTCTCAGAACCACACAACTCACAAAGAGATATGGTGTTACCGCAAACCTCCCATTCATTGATCATGTTCACTATGCAAACCCTTAGGCCAAAAAAAAAAAGTCTCCAGTTTCTGGTATGTGCGCGCATCGCCGTAGCCATGCGCGTCGGCAAAATGAAAAAGTTTTTTTTTCAATAAAAGATGATGTCTCAAAACCGCCAAACTCACTGGTTTGACTGGAATTCTGCTGCTGCACAATTTTAACGTGTTTTTAGATGGGGTTATGATCGAGAATAAGCTTTATGTGGCCTCTCTGGACTCCCATATATTTGCACTAAGTTTAGTCGGGCACCATTTGCAGTCATCAGCCGACATTTGAAGCCAAAAAAAAAAAAAAAAAAAAAACAGGTAAAAAAAAAAAAAAAAGCCGCGTCGCCGCACCACTTTTGGGGCAAGCTCCATACCAGAAACCGGAGACTTTTTTTTTTTGGCCTTAAAGTCTCATTTAATTTTTATATTGAAATACTAGTGATTTCCAATTTTGGAAAATCTTTATTGCTAAAACTTACAACGAGATCGCCAGTTGGCGTGTACGTCAGACGCAACTTCCCGGAAAGCCAACTAGAGCCGGTTAGAGTAAGGATGTCAGAATTGAACTGCATCTGCCTGCCCTGGTTACCATAGCGACTGCGGGCAACGGAGGATGCCTCGCCTAGCGCCCACTTGAGAGCCATCTGTGGGTCAAAGGTGAAAGCAATTTGAAATCTCCTGGGAAACTTTGTTATGTTTTTGAGATATTTAAAAATGTTCTGAAATTCAAAATTAAACTATGTCAGCTAGATTAAATTAAAGGGAATGTACATCATTGGCTTTTGCTGTAGTTTTCAGAAATGAACTATTTGAGGGGCTAGTATAATAGATCAAATATTGCTACACTGACATGTTTGAAGTTTTGTGTTCGAAAATACTGGAAAAACCAAGAAAAACAAAAATGTTCGAGTAGTCTGGTTCCCTGACTCCACTAAAGATGAAATGGATCAATTTATAGATGCCAGAAAATGTAAGGTAAGGGAACCAGTCTAGCTGGCTTGCACCCGTTCGTGAACATGTAACCAATAGCAAGCAAAATTTGGACTGAAAAAATGGTAAATTTGGAGCAGTAGTTGAAAAATAGTTAGGTTTTTCTAACAGTGGTCGGCTGACCACCGTTGGAAATTTATACAAAATACCACTTTTCTTGAAAATGACTTCACACCAGGTGCCATAATTTTACAGGATGCTTTAGACTGTTATTTATGAACATCCTAGTAAAGTATTTTGTAAAATTGTTTAGTTGTGTTTGTCGATGTTTGCAAATGTTGTATATTCCCTTTAAGGAAAATTTAAGAAATGTTTCAAGAACATTTTGGAATGCTGTTGTTTTGTAAAACCTTTGTAAATTTCTTGGCTTCTCTCTCCATATATTTAGAATGAAGAAAATTCCTTATTAAATTCTAAACTGATACCTCAAATTTGCTTTATGAGATGCTCGGAAATCATCCACAGAAATTTTGGAGAATTTTGTTTTTGGAGAATAAAGTTCACCTTTGTTTTTAGCATAATTTTTTCAAAGTCTTATTTCCTCTTTAATACCATGTTAATTTCTTGGCATGACACAGTGTCATTATACCGCTCGCCGCCCAGCACTTCCCGGACCGCCTCCTGTCGCTTCATCTTCCCAGCAATCTCATTGGCCGACTGCTCCACCAATGAGATGTCGGCCAGGTTCCGCGGGAGGTCAGTTTTGGCCCTGGACTTCACCGTCACGACGCCTGTTGCTTCCTTGGTCACAGAGGGCTTGGATTCGGCAAAGCCTAGCAGACCGCTGTAAGCATTGTTCTTGACGATGAGGCGATCGGCAAGATCTTTTGGGACGTTGATGACCATCTCCTGAAAAGTAACAGCGTACTGGTACCATAAACAAATCTCTTACCCTCTTAGCAAGTAGTCAATACTCAGAGCAGTATGTAAACCCTTTAAAACCCTGCAGGTCAGTTTCAGGTGAAGGGATATGAAGTGTTAAAGTAACTGTGTCACACAGAGAGTCACTGCATACAAAACAGCACTGTGGAGAGCAGTGAAGCGTGACTAAATCTGCCTGCTTGCCCTGAGCTTAACCACACCAAAGAATTGTGCAGGGATTTGAAGTGTTATCCATACTCCACAGAAGATTACCTCAAAGCCAAGAAGTTTGAAGTGTGGGCACTAACTCTATGAGCAAAAGTGGTTTTGCAAAACTTGGAAGGGTTGGGAACTGCAGAAGACTAGGAGAGTCAATTAAATTAATAGTTCTATCTGGGTTGACCCATAGTTGCTTTGAATACATTTGGGTTGGCTTGACTCGAATGGCAATGTGCCCTAAACAGTTGGTGCCTATTTTGGTGACTGCTCTATGTTCCGACACCCCTATGTTCCGACAACCTAGATTGTGTTACTCCCGGTTAGGGTTAGGGTTAGGGTTAGGGTTAGGAATAGGAATATGTGCAGTCGGAACATAGGGGTGTCGGAACATAGAGGTGTAACCCCTATTTTAAACCCAATGTCCGAGATGTATGATGCAGTGTGGAAACGTATTGGTTTACCTGTGCGTACAGCACCCACGGTGACATCTCTCCATCCTGCTCCATGCTCTTTGCCTTCATCAAGGGTACCAGCAATTCGCCGGTTCCCTCCAACCCCTTCTCGATCCGGTCCTTCTGATCAGGCAACGCGGCGAAGGTCAGCATGATGAAGTCGGCCGAGGCTTGGCCAATCAGATCGTGCGCTTCGGTGAAGGTGAGGTTCGAGGGAATGTCATTGGCTACGACGTTCGGAGGCATGTCACCGGAGGCAAACTGGCCGTGGTTGACGCCTTCCAGAAGGACGACGGGATAGCGGAATTGGGAGCCGGGATTGGTGGCTTCTAAAGCGTCCATCTCGCTGAAAGGTCACAAAGTGTCACAAGTTGTGTTAATTGTTCTTTAAATTGAATCAGTCAGCAAGCTCAACTTGTGATTGATTTGTAACTGACTTGCAATTGACTTGTGATGACTTATGATGGCTTGTGACAACTTGTGATAAACATGTGATGACTTGTGATTGAATTTGATGACTTGTGTCGACTGGTGGTTGTGATCTAGTTTGTATTGACTTGTGACAGACTTGTGACTGACATTTGATGACTTGCGATGACTTGTGACTGACCTGTGATTTACCTCTGATTGACTTGTGACAGATTTGTGACTGACTTATGATTGATACGTGATGACTTATGATTGATAACTGATGACTTGTCATGTACTTGTTATTGACTTGTGATTATCTCATGTTCGACTCAGATTGACCTGTGATGGCTTGTGATGGCTTGTGATGACTTGTGACTGACCTGTGATTTACCTCAGATTGACTTGTGACAGATTTGTGACTGACTTGTGACAGATTTGTGACTGACTTGTAATTGATTCGTGATGACTTGTCAGTTACTTGTTATTGACTTGCGATTATTTCACGTTGGACTCAGATTGACTTGTGATGGCTTGTGATGGCTTGTGATGGCTTGTGATGGCTTGTGATGGCTTGCGATCACTTGATATACTGCTTTCTCACACATACCTGTACACATCAGCTAGTCTTGTGATGCGCGTCAGCCCGTCCAGGTCTCCAGATAAGTGCATGACGGGTACCGGGTAGTCAGCCAAGACACGGTTGGTTCCCGTCAGGTATGAGCCCCATAGGAGGAGGCCCGAGACCTGGTTGGCATTGGAGGCGACGTAGTCCTGGACAAACGTGCCTGATGAAAAGAGAAGAAACAAGAATTGTTGTATTTAAAGGCATACAATTTCATTTAATTTTCATGCATTTTGTTCATTTCCAATAACAACACCAGAAAGAATATAGTACCTAGATGCCACTTTGGTTATGTACAAAGACTATGGAGAGTTGAGTGCATTTTTAAAGTATTTTTAACAAAATTGGAAATGTTTCTCAGTCCCAGATTAATATCTTTTCAACATTGCTGCAATGACTGACCTTCTTTGAGATGATGTATGATGAAGAAGTGGCGTTGGGAAGCCACATTCTTCCATAACACCACTCAAAATCCAAACAAAGTTTCAGCTCAGTGGATACGCACTTTTTGCAAAAACAGTGAAAAACCATGCAAAACCATTTGATCACGAATCACAATTTCGTCGATTGCACTCTTTATTCCAAAAATAAGTCAATTGATAGATCATTGGAAATCGCCTACATTTCTTGATTTGTTTTGAATGACAGCAAGCCAGATGGAATAATGTCACGGGGCGTAGTTTGTTTCTGCATTCAATAGGGGACGTTAAATAATAGAGGACAATAGGGTCCCCAATTCCCGAGAGGTCCCCAATTTGGCGATGCGTACAAAACATATGGGAGGTCTTCCTAAAAAGTTAAAGTACAAACAAAAGAGGAACAATAGGGGGTCCCCGATTGCAGGCAAATACACACTGGTGTGTCTGTGAGTTTGTTTCTGCATTCAGTAGGGGACGTTGAACAGTAGAGGACAAAAGGGTCCCCAATTCCCGCGAGGTCCCCAATTTTGATTTGTGTACAAAACATATGGCAGGTCTTCCTACAAAGTTTAAGTACAAAGAAAGGGACAATAGGGCCCCCCGATTGCTGGCAAATACACACTTGTGTGGGAGGGTGGTTCACACCCCTCTTAGGCCACTGAGTAATGTTACACATGTACTTGTAAAATGGGGCTAACGGTTACACCTCTATGTTCCGACACCCCTATGTTCCGACTGCACATATTCCTATTCCTAACCCTAACCCTAACCGGGAGTAACACAATCTAGGTTGTCGGAACATAGGGGTGTTGGAACATAGAGCAGTCACCGGGCTAACAATAATTAATGGAATGCCAAACTTCCAAAAGTTATTTACAAAATCGCCTTAGAATGCAGGACAAAGCATTCTAGATTTCAAAATCCCCCCTTCCCTATCAAGGCTTCCCAAATTACAATAACAACATACCTCCGAGGGAGTGCCCTGCCATGAATGTAGGCACTCCGAATCGGCTCATCCCTGCGGCCTTCAAATCGGCCAGCGCCAAGTCAATGGCGTCTGACAGCTGCAAGGGGTTTGGGGTGTCCGCGGCGAAGCCCGCGGTCAGCCCAACCCACAACTCGGCTGGCGTGAACCTCTGTATAGCCTCCGCGACTGGGCGGTACAACTCGCCCGGAATTTCCGCACCGGGGATGATGATGAGACACAACTCGGTTCCCTGCGAAACCGGCGGCAGAACAACGGTTTTCAGTTGCGCTTCTGCGAAGACGGGAAAACATACCAAACCTAACAGCGACGCAAATACGGAAAAGTAACCGTAAGGCGCCATTTTGAAAATAGTTTGTTTAGTATTTCAAAACGAAAAATGGTATATTATATTGGTGGTGACTTCTACACTGCAAGTTATTTAAATTCGGAATGAAAATCTTCAGTTGCTTCACTAAAAGGGGTTTTTCTTTAATCTTAATCCATACACAAAACGGATGCAATCATATTTACTGATAAAGTTAAACATGCTTACATAACATTTTGAGGAACAAACAAACATGTGTGGTTACCTTGGAATAAAACTATGAACAAGAGAAACAGTGCTTACCTTTCATTGCAGTTTTTGTTTTTACATCTTGCAGGCAACTTTGGATGTCGTTACGCTTTTTGGGGGGATAAGGATCTTTCTATAAATTTTGGTCCAACTTTTTTCCTGTCCCAGTTACATCTGACATCTATGATTTTGTCATTCGGATGCACTCCTTAATGCAGTCGTCCTCCAAGAGTGATTATGAATAGCAAACTACCTTCCAAACAATATAAAATAGTTTGAGGTCATTCTTAATGATACTCAAATGGCAAATTACAAAGTACCAAGGTAACAGGAACAGGAAAAATGTCGCATTTTTATGGAACCCTTGAATGTATAGAATGACTCATTACTAGAATGTATTTTTATTTTATGGTCTTCAATCTCAATGTAATAAGATAGATTTCATTGATGCCTCTTAAATATTTTTTGTAATCCTGATAATAATAAGTATAATCATTTTATCTTCTTTGCTTAGCAGTTTAATGATCTATAACCACATTTCTTTTGAGAAAAACTTAATAACAAACAGCTGTACATACCATAATGTTAAGTTACATTCATGACCACGAATTTATTATAGACATGTGTGTGCAAGATAGTACATTATTTTTTTCTTCCGTACTGTACTTCATTAACTCTTTCAGTGCCCGCGAAATTTGAAAAGTTTAACCCTAAAGTGCCCAACTTCGAGCGTTTTTGTTAATTGTTCGAAATTCTGTAAAAAAAAAAAGTAAATAAGTTTTACTCACTTAATTTGTTGTTGTTGCTCTCTGGTATATCCTTGAAATATTGGAAAGTCAAAAGTAGTCACAAACATAGTGATACACCCTGAAACACTGGCCTGAACACAGAAGAATTCTGCACTTTTTGCAGAAAATACGAGATTTAGTGCTGGCCCTCTCGCAAGAACTTGAATGAAAAAATAAATACAGGTCGTACATGCATGAAAATGGTACAATTAGAAAGAGCGAGAGTGCCCCCTTGCGATAACATGCTTGCTCTACCTCGTACATGTACGAAGTTTGGCGATTTTAAGTACGAACATTACCTCGTACATGTACAAGGTTGGCGCTTTTGTCTAACAAATATACCTCGTACATGTACGAGTTTGGCACTGAAAGAGTCAACAGAAACTAGCATTTCCATAATTGATATAATAACAATATTTGTTACAAGTATTTCTCATATTAATTAAAACTAATTTAATAATTTATACATAGATTGGCTGATAAATTCAGCTACGCCATCACGGCAGTCTAAATCAATCAAGTGACTGTTTTTGACGATTAATAATTCCCTTTGTTAATTTGATATAGCCATGCTTTGACAGGAGGTGATTGATATGCCAGCTGTACCTACCAGTTACATCTTTTGTCTGCTGATGGAATTTGACTAGTCACAGTGTTTACACAAATGGGATCTGACTGTTTTTAACTGGTCTGTATACAAATGCATGATAAGTGAAGTGGAAGAAGTTTTTGACTGTCTGTGACTGATCAAACAATAGGAGGGTTCTTATACACTTCTGTGTGCACATGGATTAATCAATAGAATAAGGATTTATAATTAAACGAAATTTAAATTTGATATAAAAATTATATATCTTAACAACTATGCTCAGACCCCCAATATCAGTCCATCTTTTTCATATTTACATCAGGTAAGACAGAAGAAATTGCCTTGAGCGAGTTTGAACCTGCGACCTGTGGATTGCCTTTCCGGTGCTCTACCAACTGAGCTATCTAACCATATATTGGCCACATTTCCATTTTATCAATGCCTTGTTCAGGGGTGCGATTCACACAAAAAATAGTTCTTTCAAATAATCTTTTAACTTAAAACCATAGGCCTACATTGAAGTAAAATTTCAATTAAAATGGATCCCGACAACCCAGCAGTCAAAGGCAATATACAACATTTGCAATCATCAAAAATCAAAAGTACCAAAATATTATGAAATACCTTACTTGACTGTTAGTGAATAATAGTCTCAAGCATCCTGTGAAATCATGGCACCTGGTGTGCTGTCATTTTCAAGAAAAGTGGAATTTTTGTATCAATTTCCAACGATGGTTGGCTGACAATCGTTAGAAAAAAAACTGCCGTAGGGTCAGGTAACCAGACTACAAGAACAGCATTTATGAACACGAAACTGTAAACAGGTCAGTGTATCAACATTTGCTATAAAATACTAACTCCCAAATCCATCCAATTCTTGAAATTACAGCAAAAGTTGTTTATTCCTATAGCTATCCCCAACATGATTTTGCACACCTCTTAGGGGGTTAGGGTTAAGTACAAACATAGCTTTAATAGGGGAAAACACTTTTTTTGGAAAAGCCACTAAACTGCTTGAGGCACCTGGCTAAACCCAACAGAATCCAAAAGATAGAACCCAAGGTCTTTTAGGAGCAAGATGCCTGCCTTGGGCACAGGGGACTCTAGAAAGGGCTGCGACAGAGAGGGCAAGTAGACTGATTGCTGGTGTTGAACCACTTGTACTGTAAAAATAGACAATGAAAATATTTAACAGTATTTTTTTCGTGCTTCAGTAAATCTCCACCTCTTGCACAAAGCTGGTGAAACTCGCCCCATAAAATTTGTCATGCCTTGTTCACAGGATCTGAAATGTTGGTTTAAATCAATTGGTAAACAGCAAAGTTATTTAGGATCAGGTGTTTTTGACACGTAGTGCATGTACCGGTACTTTCATCAAGTCTCAGTTTGGGCCATTCACAATGCAGTGCACCACCAAGAGTTTGCTGTGGGGAGTTCATTTTTTCAAGTTTAAGGTCGACAAAACATGGCCCATTTGAATGAGTGTCAGTAGACAACTTGTGTTAATTTGTTATAAACTGGGGCAAAGCATTCTGCCGCCTTACCAAAAAAAACACCAGTATTGATACAAAGCAAGGAAAGGGGCAAACATACTCAAATCACATGCTAACAAAACTACTGACTGGAAAAACAAAAATTTCATCAAATGTCCCGCGCTGCGAATTAGTTGACCATCTCCCACAAAGCACGGGGAAAAAACGAACTTTCTGTGGCAAACTCTTGGTGGCTCACTGCCGTGTGAATCGCCCAAATTCAAGTCTCAAGTTGTTCATATAAACTGCGATTGAGACCTAACTTTTTGCAAAGGCTTGTGTTCATGGGCAAGACACTTTTACAATTGCCTCTCTCCACCCAGGAGTATAAATGGGTACCTGTGAAGGTAGAGACCAGATTGTGCTGATGCTTGTGTTCTTGGGCAAGACACTTTACTACAATTGCCTCTCTCCACCCAGGAGTATAAATGGGTAACTGTGAAGGTAGAGACCAGATTGTGCTGATGCTTGTGTTCTTAGGCAAGACACTTTACTACAATTGCCTCTCTCCACCCAGGAGTATAAATGGGTAACTGTGAAGGTAGAGACCAGATTGTGCTGATGCTTGTGTTCTTGGGCAAGACATTTTACTACAATTGCCTCTCCACACAGGAGTATAAATGGGTACCTGTGAAGGTAGAGACCAGATTGTGCTGATCTTGAGCTGCTGCAGAAACTGGTCTCATGGCCTGATGAACAGGGGTTGTAATTGTGAAGCGCTTTGAGACCTTTGGTATAAAGCGCTATATAAGCACTATATATTATTATTATTATTATTAAATTCTTCAGCGTTTTCTTGGCAAAACTCACCAGGCAGGCCGAGTGGTAGCGTTTCTTGCAGGTCTTGCACTGCAGCTTGGGCAGCGAGCAGTTGGAGCCGTGGATGACTGAGAAACAGATCATGCAGTCGTCGACGCCCTCAAAGCGCTTGTCCACGTTGCGCTTCCACAGCGTCAGGCCATCCATAATGCTGCCATTCTAATTAGAAAATACACCGAATAAGTAACGGGAACGTGACTGACGTCGGATGTAACACTAATTTGCTACTCTTGTGTAATGTTGTGCAAACCCGATCCGAAACCAACTTCAGGTTGGGTTGGTTTGTCCATCATTTCAATTGGGTCAGGACGGTCACGGTTTCGGTTTTGATTTAGTGATTTTCGGGTCTGATCGGGTCGGTCGGTAAAGCCATTTTGGAAAACTCTGAAAATGTTTGCGTTTATCTCCGGTTTCAGTGGTATGAAACGACTGAGAATATTTCTACTCCCCCTGGATGGGATGCTAGTCCATCGCAGGTTACTCCCCAGCTAATGCTGGTACCCATTTATACTCCTGGGTGGAAAGAGGCAAGTGGGGGTGAAGTGGCTTGCCAAGGACACAACATATGACCAGCAGCTGGATTCGAACCCCTGACTCTCTGATCATGAGTCGCAAACTGTAACCACTAGTCTACACTGTATTATTTACCAGCAAAATGCTACTTTTGAAAATATTGAAAACAAAATTGTAATGTTGCATGAATAGATGTACAAAAGTTGATGACTGACAATTGGTATTTAAAGTAGAGAACCTGATAATGGACCGATCCAGTAAGCTCCACCCAGTGCGCACGGGGGTAAATTAACACGTGCTCCTCTCAAATGCCATGCTGCATTTTCCTTCCGCGCGCATCATACGCGTGTGCACGCATGTCGAGCTTCAGTGCACGCACGTCGGACATAAATCTCGGCTGTGATTGGTCAGAACACCATGGCGCGGTGCTTACTGGATCGGTCCATTGTGCTGTTCTAGCCATTAATTGTAGGATACTACATGTAGGATAGCATGTGCCTGCTCAATCTAAACAAATGACTCGACTCAGGACTCGCACTCGGCCTCGAACCAAGTTACATGTGACTCTAAATAACCCTCAAGTGAACCCTAATGTGATTGTCAAAGTGACATCCTTCTGTACCTGATTTCGCAGGAACGTGGTCAGCTGTAGTGTCCAGTTTCGCCACTGGGTCGTTCCCACCCCGACCTTCTTCTCGCTGTCCACGGCGATAATCCCCAGCGGGTGATTGGCCGGAATGCGGACCGTCAAGTCCATGGTCAGATCCTGCATGGAGTAGGTCGCCACGACCTCGCGGGTGGTGGACCGCGCCTTGACCGTCATGTTCTCGTAGGTCTGGGTGGCCGTCTGCACATCCAGGAGTTCTTGCGCAGAGAGGAGGGGGCTGGCATATTTGGTAGTGAACCTGCACATGACAAAACTATTATTAAACCTCATGCATATTTATGAGCCTCATACATATTTAGTACACTTCATACATATTACATGTTAAAAAAACACACATGTCCTACTTTTGATCTTAAATAACTCTGTTGTTTACCAATGGAATTAAACCAACATTTCAGTAAACAAGGTATGACAAATATTATGGAGCCACTTTCATCAGCTTTACAAAAAATGCCATACGAAAACAAAATACCCGCTTTCAGAATGATACAGTGCTGTGGACAATGACCGAAGGCGCATACTGCAGCCGAAAAGTTCTGAATGAATGTAGGATCACCCCTGATGTCATTGCACAGCTCCTCTATCGTTTGGCGCAACACACGATCGAGGAGGTGTGCAATGACATCAGGGGTGATCCTGCATTCCTTCAGAAGCTTTCGGCAGCAGCACACGCCTTCCGCCACCTTCTCCAGCGCTGTATAGACATTCTGAAAGAGAGTATTTTTTTCGTATAGATTTAAATCTCACTCTCTTGCACAAAGCTGATGAAACTCGCTCCATTGAATTTGTCATGCCTTATTACATGATCCGAAATGTTGGTTTAATTCCGTTGGTAATCAACAGAGTTATTTAACATCAAAAGTAGGACATGTTTTTCGACAAGTAGTAGTTAGTACACTCATACATATTTCTGAGCCAAGTGCACGTCTTTCATTGGTTGATGTTCCAATGCGTCAGGGAAGAAAATTTAGCTATCCCACATGTGCAATAGACATACATGTACTATCACTCAACTGCTCCATAATCAGGCATCTTCTTTGGTTCTCATTTCCAACCAACCTTACTTTGGGCCCCCAATTCAAGGAAAAAACTCATTTTTTTTTTAACATTGCTGACCCTGTCTGGAACCCCCACGAACAAAACAATTAATTCATTAAAAAAAACCCACATTTTCATGCAGTAAGACGCTGTGTTAATTGAAATGCTATGGAAAATAATGTCCAATTTTACTCAAAGCACTGCATACATACATGTAGATGTAGCTATTATAAAAGCAGGGTTGATATATTGTCAATTTAAATTAAAAAAGATGAAAATTTGATGAAACTTGAAAGGTCTGAAAAGATGCACTTCTTTCAATACTGACA